>NC_069114.1:27005680-27325680 GCF_025612915.1 Magallana angulata
AATATTCCTCGATAAATATTCATATCAAACTACATGTATCTTTTCACTTGATCCTTGAAAGAATCCGTCATAACCTCAAACTTGGTACGAATTAATTTTTTGAGCACGTGTTGATTGACAGACGACTGTAAACATCAACTGGAACGCACCGGTTTTCTAAAGAGTCTGGGAAAGCGACAACAATGGATGGTTGATGTTAAGGTTGGTTTTATTTTTGGGTTTTTTTTTAAATTCTTCATTGTAATTTGTGTTGAAAATGTTGTGTTTAAAATAACTGCAGATTGCTTTAAGGCGAGGTCAGCAATGTCATGCATTTGGTCGAATTTTCTCGATGCACGTTTTACTCATACAGTTCACAACAGCTGATCAGCCTTGAGATTGCATCATCTAGCACTTATACTATAGTACATAGCTGTTATTTAAACGACATTGAGACTTTAAGTCAAACAATCATTATCGCAATGGCCATGATCTGTCCATGAGGGCAGGCATACAGGTCGTAGACCCTTGCCTGAAAGAGGTGAAGGACAGCTTAATTGTTTTTTTGGGGTAAACAAGATAAAAATAGAAGAGATATTATACAGACGTTGAAACTTATGAAATTGCCGGTAAGAAAAAAACTTTGCTTAGATTAAGTATCTATAGAACACTGTAGAATGAACTATGTGATTGGCAATGTGATGAAATAATTACATCATGATCTTGAGTATGTAGCGTGGCTAGCATAGGCTATATCTCCAACAGTTGTAATATTATTTCATGACCATGTGTTTATTTTACATATAGTAGCTTGCTATAGTTTTGAACTTCTCCCAATATGCATGGTTTAGGGGCAGTGTGTCATTTTTTTATCAAGAAGAATTGATGTTGAAAAGTAACTTAACAGTTACTATAATATTATGATAAGCTGGTCAAATTTCATGGCTTCAAATTAAGTTGGTTTTCACTAAATAAATTATGAATTTCATCCAATTGTATAAAATAGTGTGCATCATTGCAGAGACATAAATGACATTAATATTGTTATAAATTTATGTCTCTGATCATTGCTTCAATCCTTTATACTACTGGTAAATCATGTTCTTGAATATTGATTGTGATCATTGTATGAATTTCAACCAACTCCCCAGACACGCACTACCCACAGATAATGTCATTTCATATAGATTACAGAGTGTTAGATGGGGTTGTTAATAGATTATGTGTAGTTGTCACACCTGAGGCTTATAACTAGTGATCAGGAATATTACTCTAGGAAAATGTTTTCAGAATAAGAGGAAGAACCTTTTTATCTCTCAGGTACTGATTTTTAATTGCTTGTTAAATCCATGAAAAAAACTTTAGAGTAGATGCACATGAAATATATATATGTAGGATATGTTTGTTTATTTGTGTGCTGGATATTGGCTTCAAGGTATCTGTATCAGTTATGGAGAAGGTTATCAAGCTGGTTCACCTTGAGATAGAAATATTCATAATAGATAATGAAAGATAAATAGTTTGGCATCAACACTAATTGAACATTGATACTAAAGCCACATTTTAAACCAAATGCGCTGCACTTGTGCTTCTTATGTGGCTTGATTTAGACATCATCATACAAGTACCGGTATGTATTAAAAAAAATCTTTTAAAAACAAAAGATCAAGGAAATTGATCAACAATTGTAACTGTAAGAAGGTTTTCATTTTCAATAAGAAATATAGCAGCTAGCAATGTGGTATGAAGTAATTATTTTATAAATAATCTGTTAGAAATAGTGGTATGAATATGTCCTTTGAATACATATTTTCTTTTTAAGGAAGGAATTAAGGAACTGTCTACGCCATGGCAACACAGAAAGCAACTGATCCCCTGACCCCAAATATGCAGGCTGTGTTCACCAAATGGGAGAATCGGGGTCCCAGGGATGGGGGTGGGGATTCAGGCCTGGGGGGAGAGAATCAGATTAAATGGGACCAGGTTGGACAGTTGGCAGACAAAATAACACAAGATGGCAGGGCCAAGTGGAGGGAGAGGTATGGGGACAGTGTACGTCCCATGGCTCACAGACGAGCCAAGCAGAGGAGCAAGAGGCCAGCAGCAATACCATTGGAGGAGGTAGGTGTTTTTTGTACCCAGATCACAAATCCAAAGTGATGCACTGTATAACTGCTTTTCCTGCATGTCCAAATTCTAAAATAGATCTATATATACATGTATTTTGCAATTTTTGAATAAATGGCTCTCCATATAATGTGATCAAATTTTTTCTACTTAAAATTATCTCTTCAAATTTAGCAAAAACTAACACCCCAGAGAAGAAATCCAGTTATATGGTATTCTAAGCAATAAGACCTTGAAATGCTATTGTATACAAATAGTTGATTTTGTTTTTAACATTGATTTAAATGTTTCATTATATGTTAAATATTATTGATTTATGTAGATGACTTCCAATGTGATAGCTGAGTTTAAGAGTAAGCCTATGATCACACCAGAGAGTCTGATGGTGACGCGGCCGTACATGGGAAAAGGCTGCTCCTGTATGCCCGTTAGTCAGGTTAGAGTCCAAATAAAGTATATCATTTAGTGTGGGTTTATTTTTATACAAAAGTAAATATGATTTTTAACATAGATATGAATTATCAGGGTTTATTGTACAAAGGTATGCTCTTTAACCTACAAATGAATGATTAATATTTTTTAATTACCAATTCATGTATACTTTTTAACCTAGATATGAATTATCAATATTATTTGCTTTTTGACTTAGATAATGAATGACCAATAATATTTATACCTGTATGTATTTTATGTTACAGGTGGACTTTAGTACCCAAGAGGCTGTCAAATTGGGCTTTAGAAATGTTTTAGATTTAGAAATAAGGTACATCTTTATATTCTAATCTGTTTCATTGATTAATGCAATTATTGGATATGAATATATACATAGCTATGAAATTAAAAAAAATAACAAGGATATTTAAAATTTGACTATTGTCTATTGAAAAATATATTTTCTATAAATTTTAACATATTTGAACATTATGATACAGTACAATGTAGCTGAGAAACATTACTGTTTCTTGAATATGCTATTGCTGAAGAGAACATACACAAAATGTATGTACATGTATGAAGCAATATTTTTATGTTTCATTTATGTATTTTTGAACAATCATGTACTTTGTGTAGGGGAAGGAACTGGAAGGAGAAGTACTTCGCCAACATCGTGTATGCTGTGAGGAAACGGACGAATCATGTGTATCCAGATGTCAGTCCATCAGTGCTGCATCACCCAAGGCAAGAAACAGTGTTTTTGATCATTGATACAAGCACTATTTCCATATACTGTTGGTTGAAGCAAAAATATACAACTTTTATTTATTTATTTTTTCATTATCGTAGAGTTTGTGAAGCCATTGCTCAGGAAGATGCCGAGTCTAAAGGTAAAAACATGACAAAGACTGTTATGAATATTTCGTGCTTTAATTGTGCCATTTTATGTCATTTTAAAATCTGATTTTTTGTTTATTTATATAGATGATACCAAAAGCAAATCAGTCAGTGCTGAGAAGAGAGCCAAGAGAATTGTGGAAGTCATGAAATCTACCATGACAGGGAGATTAACAGGGTAAGGCTCTCAAACTTTTCTTCTCTGCTTAAATTTGTGGAGGCAAATTTTTGTGGATTGTCTTTAGTTATTTGCTAGTTTATAGTGATGTAAAAATTTTTTGAAATGGTTTTATAAATAATGACGAAAGGCTGTTTTTTCATAATTTTATTGAGGATATGAATTTGTAAATGATACCCATGAAATTCACTCAAATTTTAATCATTTTATTTAATCCATCGTAATTCTAATATTGTTATAATTCAAATACTTAGTAAGTTTTGTTTGTTTTAGCTTTGTCGCATGGATACTGACAAAGATATTTCCAAACCTTTTACGTGCAATACTAGTTCACAAAGGTCAAATAGATGTCATCAAAAGAGCATCTGAGGTAAGATGCATTTCATTACAATGTAATAATCAACATCTTTTTCAGATATAATTTGATAGTACCAGTAATCAAATGTAATATTGCTATGTAATTAGGTTGCTTCCATTATTCATATGTATACTTTAATTGTACAAACTTTATACTGTGTATTTCTTTATATTATTATGATTTATTCACAGAGAGGCCTCCCTATGATCTATCTACCTCTTCACCGCAGTCACTTGGACTATGTCCTGATGACGTTCATTTTTTGGCATTACAAGATCAAGACCCCTTATGTGGCAGCCGGCATCAACCTCAACATTCCAGTTTTTGGGTAAAGGGAATAATTTAAAGAATTGTAAATCTGTATTTTATCTTTGTGTGTAGATGTATTTTTAAAAAGGTTTTCAGTTGTTTTACCTCCTTAAAAAGGGAATCTTCTTGAAAGTACATGTATTTACATGCATTTTCTGAAATCAATATGCATTTCGTCCATTTATGAGTGGTTTGTTTAAAATAGTTATTTGCTGCTTTCCATTAATTATTGTTTCTAGTGAGCACTGTACATTTTTACCAAAAATTACTTGGATCTCATTAGATAGATTGATTTGTATGTTAGCAAGTACATAATGAACCGTGAATGGTTTTGTTTTTCTAGGCCAATCATGAAGAGTTTAGGAGGATTCTTCATTCGAAGGAAGCTAGACAAAAGAAACGGGAAGAAGGACATGGTTTATAGATCTATCCTACATATTGTGAGTCTTCACTCTTGATATGTACATGTGTGAAAACACAAACAATTATATGTATGTATTCAATATTTGGTTTGAAACTCTTTTCATTATTTTTACAGTACATTGAGGAATTGCTCAGGAATGGACAAAGCATGGAATTTTTTTTGGAGGGAGGTCGGAGCAGATCGGGAAAATCTTTGTCTCCTAAAGCTGGCCTTTTGTCAGTTATTAAAGAAACTCTGTGCAGTGGTACGGAAAGATTATTATAGTATTTATACTAGTTTCTTAACTTATGGTATCTTTGTACAATGTCATGTACTTTCATTTGAAAACAATTGTTCTTTAAGATTTTGAGTCATATCTACATGTACAATGTACATTTATAATATTGATTGAAAATTTTGAAATGTTTTGTAAATTATGTTTTCTGACATACAATTTACCTTTTTCTTAGGGCATGTTGAAGATGTATACATCGTTCCAATTGGTATTAATTATGAGAAGTTGATGGATGGAAATTTTAGCACAGAGCAACTGGTAAGTTTATAATCATGGTAAATTTAAAGTGTCAACATTTGTATAATTTCTTTGAGATAGTGCTATTTTTAATTACCGGAAATGCATAATCTGCATGAAATATGTTCCGTAAAGTTTAAATTTACTATGTATTAATGATTAACCTCATTTAATAGGGACTGCCAAAGAAACCTGAGACGTTCATTGGAGCCATTAAAGCACTACTTAAAGTTTGCAGAACACAGTATGGCTGTGTCAGAGTAGACTTCTGTCAACCGTTTTCACTCAAGGTAAGTGTTTATGGAGTTAATCTATAAAATTTAGGAGGAATTTTTTCTTCTATCAGAACTTTCATTGACAATTTCTTTTTCCATATGACTGCATGCAAAACACACATGCAACATTTTATTTACTACATGTATATTTTCTAAATTTTCTAAATTCTACCTCAGGAGTACCTGCAAAATACTCAGTCTAGCCAATCAAGTGTTCAAGGAAGTGAACCCAACTCTGACGGTGAGCTATCGCCGGATTCTGACCCATCTACCCCACCTGTTATCTGGCGTCATGGAAGTATGTCCTCTCTGTATGGGACAGATGTTGGAGAGGAAAACAGACAGCTTGTCAAAAGTCTGGCAGAACACATTACTTACAGTAAGTTAAGAAAAGTTTCATATGCATTTATTATGATTTATCATGCAATTTGAAAGTGTATCTCTCAACATGTTTAAAAAAGTTGATATTTTCTTACTATTTTGATTTATAAGGTGTATAACACAAAATAATTTGTGAACTTAATTGTTTTAATTGAAATGTTTGGGGAAAATTTGTTTGTGATAAACATTCACATTGTTTAAATTGTGCATTAAAATTATTTTCCAGCGGGTACACAAAGTACAGCATTGATGAGCACAAACCTCCTGGCATTCCTCTTGCTGAAGAAGTACAGACAGGTAGTGTAAAATTAAGTTTATATGGAAACTGTACTTAACTGTAATAAAAAAATTGCATTTGATTTAAAAACTGACTGGTTTTGTATGCAGGGAGTAGAGAAGAGCCAGCTAGCAGAGGATATGGATTGGTTGATATCGGAGCTGAAGGTGCGCCAGAGAGATGTGGGATTTACAGGAGAACCAGAGGAGGTCATCCACTATGCCAGCCTCCTTCTGGGAAAAAACCTAGTCACCAGGTCTGTAAGAAAGGGTGTTATTGCAAGTGTATTAACTTGCAGAAAATATGCAAACTGAGTTATATATGAAGAATGTAAATCTGCTGCTAATTTTGGGCAAGTATGATAGGCTTCTTTGTTAGTTGGAATAAGAAAAGTCCAAATTTGCCACTAAATATCTGCCATATGTATTGCTATTTCAGAACAACAGAATCTAGTCCCCCTGCTGTGTTCTACAAGCCAAATAAAGAACTGGCTGCCATCGTGGAGCTGAGTTACTACAGTAATGCAGTACTCTCCCCCTTTGTACTGGAAAGCGTGATATCTTGTGCTGTCATCTCTTGTTGTGATGTGTCACTTGACAACACACCTGGTCATGTGACCTGCTCAGCGACGAGAGAAGAAATCCTTGCCACTGCAGTAGAAATCTGTCAACTGCTCCAGTACGAGTTTATATTTGTTTCGGTAAGTCATCCATCTTGCATCTATTTATAAATCATACAACTCATTACAAATGCAGAGGGAAAATTCTTATTTGAATACCTTTAGAAAATCACCTGTAGTCTCTTGTATTATGTTTTTAGCCATGCAAGCAATTAGAAGAGGTCCTTGCCGAAGAACTTGATCAGATGATATGCATGGAAATCATACAAGTAAAGGAGACCCTTGTAAGTGTACCAAGTCTATTTTCATTGTTCATTCATTCACATTTACACACTGACTGAAACTTTAAGTGTTTGCATATTATTACATGTAAGTACTAAACTACATTTTCTTAAAATATTTGTTTTTAATAGTGTGAGGACCAGTACAGTACATATGAGAAAGGATGGGCACAGCGACTGTCAGCCAACATGGAGTGGAGGGATGAAGAGGATGAGGATGACTTGGTGTTCCAACAGACTTGTCAGGTGTCTAATCACAACTTATCTCTCTTTCACATGAATCAGAACCAGCATCTGTGATAATGTGCTATTCCAGAGCTAAAGATAATTTTTTACTGTCTTTCAAATTACAAAATTTTTACTGGTCATTTGATAAGTTTTTATATTCCACTGGACCAATTTATGGAAAAGAATTAAATATAGACTATATACTAGAGCCTTATTAAAATTACAGAAACTGGTTATTTATAAATCCTGATTTTAATGTGGTTTTCAGTTACGTGTAACAGTGCATTCATGGTAGTGTGAACTGTTGTAGGTAAACATGGATCGTCCTGACTGTGTGGAGAAGCTGAGGTTCTTCCATCAGGTGCTGGCACCGTTCCTCGAGTCTTACTACGTCACTGCCTGTCAGATACACAGGGGCCTACACTCACAGCTCCTTGGTAAGTACTACAGTACAATGATGGATCAGATGTGTGAAAGATTTATGTAAAAAATGCATAGCAAGTTTTTGATCTATTTATCTTCTTTCAACAGAAAGCGATTTCCTTCATAACATTCACATAGAAGCCAAGAAGAGGGTTTATGATAATTTAGCTTCCAGTGGTAAGACTTTCTGATTTCGTAAATTCTCACAGTAGCAAGCAAAACAAAACATTTACTAGAGAAAGTAGACAAGTACATGTAAACATTTCCCTGCAATTTCCTTGAATTTGATTTGATGCTAAAATTATTTGTACAATTATAGATAATTGGAAATATGATTTTATTTTTTTTTCAGAGGAAAGTGTTGTGCTGGATTCGTTGAAAAATGCCCTCAAGTCGTTCAGTGACTTAAAAATTATTGACATATACTGTGTAGGGAACCTTAGAATGGTAGAACTACACGACCATTTTGAAGTGAAAGAAAAGCTGATCAAATATATAGAACTATTGGAGGTTCTAAAAGGTTGAGCGCAGTGGATGGTTGTTTGGTAGTGGTCATGAAATTAGAGATGTTCACTGATGATTTTTGACCTGCTGTGTCATAGTTCATGTATATACACCTGTTTTATCTGTGTAATATATTTGATGTTTGTAAGGAAGTCCCTTGAGGTTTTTTGTATGTTTATATATTTTATTACTTAACTGGTTTCCAAGTCAGTGATTCCATAAATTCATCCTACTTGAAAATGTCTCCGAAACCCCCCTTCCCTGAAACCAATACTGAGTTATCATTTATCAAATCACAATTTCATACGAATAACTGCTGTGAATGTCAATGGAAGATGGTTGTAATATAATGTTTCATTTATTTTTGTGTATTGGAGGGAAATGATCTCTCTCTCTCTCTGTGATAATGTAATAATGTAATTACAATATTACATGTTATTTTGTTTATATTAAAATTGTGAACTTAAATCAAAAAGTGTTTGCGTAGTCTCTCAAATTCATCATGAGGCATAGCATGATACTAGTAACTAGTAGCAGTATTGCCAGACTTGGGTTAATCTGCCTGTCCCAGTGCTAGTATACAGTATTAAAGTTACACACAATTATAAGTATGATTAAGAGAAAGTTTTATTCCAAGCTACAAAAAAAAACAGAACTACAGTGTACCGGGTCATAGAAAACCTGCAAATGGGGCCATAAAACTTTGACAAGATTACTTTTACAGTAATGTTTGTTAACCGTGAAGTCTCATTATTGCATACAAAATTTAATGTACAGTGGCAAATGCAACAGATATCAAGAGTGAGATTTAGGGTTTATGGAACCTAATCCTTTGTCTTATTCAAACAGGCAAGACCTTGGCAGATACTGTGGTTTCATCAATATTCGTTGAATACCAATTTTCGTGGATTTCATTGTTAAGTTGATTTTAACGAAAGTTAATGTTCATTGAAGTGCAATATCTATTAACATTTTGTATTGATAGGGTCATTGGCAAGGAATTTACATATCCTTGAAACTGTGATTTTCACTTTATCCACGAAAATTGATACCCTTGAATATTAATGAAACCACAGAAGTACTGGCCAATATTCTCCTTGTAGTCCCCAGTGATGTACTCCAGCTAGTTGTCGTCTATAAAGGAATTCACTCCAACATCAATTTACAATTAGAGATAGCAGAAATAACCAAACAGGCAAACTTGATTTAATATTTATTAATACACAAAAAATATTTTTACATGTACACAGAAAAAACAAATGAGGAATGTCAAATTCTACTTTATCACAGCTGATAATGATGATGAATATGTAAACCAATAACAAAAACAAATGTAATTACATCATGATATGATAATTAAAGAACACACTGCCATGTATAAAGCTTGTCACTGGTATTTTCAAATATATCAGTATTTCTGTATATGGGCTAACAAAGCACTCAAGAATTGCAAACGCTAGAAACATACATGTACATGTACTGTCTGAACAACATAATATTCTTGTTATAGAACATTCAGGAAAGAAAATGAAAGACGTGAAATATTTTTTTGGGATAATATAGATTAACTGATTTCACAAACAAAGTCACCATGCTTTCCCTCTGGATGACTGGCTAAATAGTTTCTGGCCACGTCGTCAAAGTTTTTCCTACTCAATAAAATACGGAACACAAATTCAGGAATGATCTTTATCTCAAAGCACTTTTCCACTAAACTGCTGAGCTCCTCTGAACAAGGAGATCTGTTCTGAGGGAGGCTATCGGCAAAGCTAGCGATACGATAGAACTTCCTGCGACTGTCCTCAAACTGAAATTCACTTTCTTGAAAGGAACTATCCAACACACTTCCATGTAGGTTTGGTGTTGCACAGAATGAAAGATTCCATCCAGGAGCATAATCTAAATGAGCATTCACTGGAAGATTCTCCACTTTGAAAGATGAACCTGGTGTGTCTTTATCCACAGAATCACCTAAATTTGATTGTCGATCTTTCCCACTATTAGGCATATCTCCATCTTTTTTCTGAAGACATGACTCCTTTTGCTCTTCCTTTTCACCAAGTTGAGCTTGAGCACTGTGGCTCCTCTGGACTCTGCAGGACTGAGTCTGTCTGATGGGAGTGGTGAGGACCTGTGTCCTCAGACTCTGATGTTGCAAGGGTGTGATTGGCTGTTGGTGGTGTTCTCCCGATGCATCCAAGTCCACCTGTCTCAATATACCATGATGTGGCCCATCAACAAGATGTGGGTCATGTGACCTCTGTCTGTGCTGTAGAACAGGGGTACCTCTAAAATGTGCATGAAGACTCTGATGAAGGGATCTTTTCTTTGGGGACAGGGGTCTCTGGCTTTCCTCTGGTACCATAGGACGGGGGGTATCCTTTCCGTGAGGGACAGGTGTGGCTCGCGGAGTATTGTTACAGGAGTAGTTCCCATCATAGGAATAAGATGCCCCATGTTCTCCAGCAATGCTGATCTCGGGAAAAGCTATTATTTCATCATCTTCTTCCTCAAATTCTGCAGCAAAAAGAGCAGTGCTCATGATATTTCATAATAAAGTATGCAGCCAAAAGTAATACCAATACTGTGTTGTTGTAATTTGTAATGCTGTGCATATATTTTGAAACAATCATGACATACCTGGTTCCTCCTCAGCATCCAAATCAACAATCACTCCACTCCTCAGTAGGGTCTCAGCGATCGATATAGCTGTCCACCTCCTCTCCCTGCTGTTTTCTGTATTCTCTAATTCTGGATCTATAAGAAAATTGTGTCACCATAAGTTATGTATCTACACATGTAGTTTTGAATATACCGGTAATACTTTCTATCATTTGGGCTGCTGGATTTTATTTTCAAAAGTTCCTTAATTTATTTTTTTTTAACAATTTCAGAGACACTTAGTCACTAGTCAAGTTTCATATCTCTCCAAAATGAAAAAATAAAGGATCTCAAGTTTGAAAATTGGTTAGCGGTGTATTAACTCACTCTGGTTATGGAACCCAAATACCTTTATTTAATGTCTACACCTTTCTTTGACATACAATACCGCATAAGAAAACTAGAGAAGCCAGGCAAGTAGACACGACTTTACCAAACTGATAGAAGAGTTCCGGGTGTTTCATTATCCAAGTGATGAGGTGGGATCCACTGAAGCATTTCCTGTACACCAGCAGGTCATCCCGTATCTTGTGAAGAATGGTTTTGACCGTCCCATCAAGGGTGCAAATACTAACAGTGTCTGATCCATAGTACTGAAATAGGAAAATAAGGTACATGACTTTTTATTAAATCCATAAAATATTATTCTGCTTTACGTACATATTTTAAAATGTCTATCTTTGAGCTAAGATTTATATGAATAAATGTGGTACATACATGCTCCATAAGTTTCTCATACAGCTGGATCAGCTGATTGCTGGCTGTTGTATAAATCTGTAGCTTGAACATAACAGACTCCTACAACGTAAAGGAAATATGAATTGTATTACAATTAACATCACAAACAAGAGTCATCATTGATACACATAGTATCAAAATGAAAGAAAATGGACACTCACAGCTTGGGAAAGTAGGTGACCTCTCTGAATGCCAGCATCCTTGTTGGACATCAACTTCAGCAAAGTCTGAAAGACAGAAAGTTATAGGTACCATATTATAAATTATATATGACAATTGAAATTAAAAATTTGTTCAAAATCCTAGGACCACGAATATTCAATCACTTACTGTAAAAGCCTGTACTAATTGTTTAGCTGCCTCTAGGGAGTTTTCATTCTGAGCCAATTTAATGATCTCTTTCTCAAAGTTCTAAAATAAAAAAGAAAAAAAATGAAGTTCTTAGTCTTAGTCAAATACTGGTACTTACTTGTACAGAGACAAGTTTTTTCTGATGTCTTTGTTATTAATGTACCTGAACTATAAAAATCCACAAATTTTCCATGACTACGTGGAAGTTGTCTCGATAGAGCCACTGGTTGAGGAGATCAATGTAAGAGCCAAGAAACTCGGAAAGAGGGGCCAGACTGGCCGCTACCGACCGCCGCGAGTCTCTCAGGCTCAGAAATATCATCATCGCATCGTACGCAAACAAATTCAGCTGAAATACAAATCAAATTCCATTTGTATCAAGCAATTTAATTGGCTGTATCCAGTTTATATTCATATACCAGTTAATACTGTTTAACGATAATATGGGCTGCCTTAGTTGAAATATCAACAATGTTAAATATTCAAATTATTGTCATTTTGTGGTAATGAATTATCATATTTCCCAAAGGCAAAACAAAGGTCAAAATAGCATTCATTGTCCAAATCTATTTTAGAAACTTCAAAGATGGGTATTTTAAAAGTGTTTTATATATCTAAACAGTTAAGCATTTTTACATTAAGTACAGATAAAGAGTAATACCCTGTATGCTAGAAGTCGGGCCAAGGACCTTAGAATGATCTTCAAATGACTTCTGCATGACTCCATGGAACTTGGACTTCCACCATTATTGAGTCCATAAAATTCTACGTAAATCAAAAAATCAGGTTAAAGGAACAGCTTCAAAAAAATTAGAATCCAATAAAATTTTTGAAAATATATATGTGTAATGTACCTGCAGGAGAAACATGGCTCCATTCATAATTAAAGGCGGTGGCCAATTTCTTGAAGAAAATGTCGCTGTATGACATGAGAGAGGATACAATGTTCATTCTGATACACATCTACAAGAAACAGAAAATATATATATTTGACATCATTATGGAAATTTCAAATAATTGAAAACTACATTGTAAATGCACAACCAATAATTAGATATTTTCAGCTCTTAAGAAGAGTCGAATATTTATCCATTTATGCAATAATGTCATTCCTTCTCCATAAAATAATGAAATTTTGATATTCTCTCTCTCTCTCTCTCTCTTTTTCCACTTACCGCTTGAGACACTGGTTCGTATCGATCACACAACATGTCCGCCTGTTTATTGACGTACTGAAAGCAGTTGTTTATTCCAAGAATCTGATGTCTACATCCCCAGATCTTCTGAGATTGTTTACAGTGGTGAAGATGATTAACCATCTATTAAAATCAGAAGTCAAAATTTACCTGCAATTTTATTTTCACTCAAAATTGATGTTAGGTCCATTGTAGATAGAAATGTTTAGGTTTACTGATCTCTTAAATAAGATAAAATTCTATGGAAAAGGTTCGTACAAGAGTGTAAAACCTTTTCTTTGTCATGAATCTGCCATGACATTGTAATGTTACCCACTGACCTTTGCCCCCACCAGCCTCAGGCCTTCACTGCGCGTTGTCCCACAGAGATCCAAACACAAAATATTGTCAGCATAGATAGTCAGAGTACTGCAAACCACCTTGAAGGAAAAAATATACACACTGTCAGGTTATCTTCTGGGTTTTTTTTTTGTGTTTTAGATTTTGTTTTGATAAACCTTAGGAAACATGTATAAACAAGCATAGTGATACACATTTCAGATGCATTTAAAGGGGCATGGTCACGATTTTGGTCAAATTTTATTTTTCTGTTTTTATGATTTGTAATGCTTTAGAAATGCATTTCTAATGATCAAATGAAATTCGGGTGCCAGTCATCGAGTTTAAGCAAGATACAGGACTCACAATTCTTCGTCATGTAAACAAGGCTCGTGCCCTGTTTTTGTTAACATACGTTCAATATCATGCGCGAATCTAGAGGGGGGGTCGGGGGGTCCCGACCCCCCCTGGAAAATGAAAATTTATTAAATTTACATAGTAAAATTATCGCGAAAATATGCCTCGGACCCCCCCTGGCAAACACAATTATCCTTCGGACCCCCCCTGGAAAAATTTTCTGGATCCGCGCATGAATATACCAGCAAAAAATCTGTTTAAAGCTGGTTTGTCTATCTTATTATTCATTTAAAGCATAAATAAACAGTTCCTAATGATTTACACATTTATTTTAGGTCTAAAACTGGAATTTTCACTTCAACATTCGAAATGTAAACAAACGCTTTGTTTACATAGCGAAGAATTGTAAGCTCTGTAACTCGCTTATAACTCATCAAATGACACTCAGATTTTGGTTGCCTATTAAAAATGTCTTACTAAAGCATAGTACACATTAAAATCAAAAAAATAATTTTTGACCAAAATCGTGACCATGCCCCTTTAAAAATACTGTTTATCAATTTCAATTTTGAGCAAGATGTTACATAAAAATAGTCTTTATCAATTATCATAATTCTTTTAAAAAAGGCAGGACATTTTTACTGATTTATTACCGGCATTTGACTTGAAAAGAATATTAAATCCTTTTTTTTTAAATTGTGTATAATGCAAACCATATTAAATTAATGTTATCAAGGTTCAGGAACAGATTCATGGATATAAATCTTACTGGCACAAAAATCATACCTCATGAAATTTGATGTACAGCTTCTTCCTTGTCGTTTCACCTCCGAAGTAGCTGCCAGCTGTTGTTGAGGAGGAGGAGAAAGAACTCTCTAGGTCTGCCGTTCTGTGACTGTATCCAGATTTATAGAATGCCTGACACAAAGTCTTACCAAACCCTACAGTCCTCTGTAGTAGCACCAACACATCAAACAGGGAACTAGACACCGGGATGTAGGCGGACCTCACAGAGGCCAGGGAGGAGGGAACATCCGAAGAGGAAGTCTGGTTCTCCGGAGACGACAGCTCCATCCCAGAGGAAGAACCGGCTTCCCTGCTGCCTCTGGTAGAGGACGAATCATTACAGGCCTCCTCTGTGTCATTTGTGCCTGCATGAACTGTCTCTGTTGGAGGAACAGCATTCGTTTCTGTCAGTTTTTCACTGTCTAGAGTGACCACCTCTGACACAGGTGGGAAATCAAAGTTCTGAACTGGAGAGTCCTGTACACTGGACAGTGACTCCCTTTCCACTCGGTCCTCCTCCCCAAATGATTGGGTGAATTCCCCAGCCAGAGAATCCTGGTCCCCATCCGCCCTCCCCTCAGGGCCATTACGATCCACCGTCATGGCATTTTCGTTCAAGAGTTGCTGGTGAGGATCAATTTGTTTTGGAGTTTCATCTTCACTTTTATCACAGCTATCTTGTTTACCTCTTGTAGAACATTGTTCAGAAGTCACTTTGGTATTATTTTCATTTATTGCAACTATTTCATCCTCTTGCTCCGAATCAGATTGACTTTTCTGTAAGCTTTCCCTAAGGTCTTCCTTGTTTGACAGAGGAACTTGTTGCTGAACACTATTAATTGAACTATCTGTTGCGAGTTCCTTCCCAAAGTTATCTCCGTTTAAATTTCCTAGCATATCTGGAACTTTGGTCTTTGTTCGTATTACATCAAGATGATGGTCATAACTCTTACTCAACATTTCTGGCACTGAGGAACTGTGTCGAAGGTTAGAAAAGGTCATGACCCCATCTTCACCCTCATCCTCCTCAGAGAATTCACAGAGAGACTGCGTGTCCTTGAGTGGGCCAGGTGCTGAGGAAGAGATGTGCAGCTTTCCATACCAGGGACCGGGAGAATTTCCAACATGGTTTCCAACTAGATGACCTGGTATAGGCTTCTTCTCTGTGGAATTCTAAAAGATTTTTATTCAAAATAAATGGAATTAAAATATAATGTTTTAATGTTCCCCCCTCCTCCCTCCAACTGCTTTTTCTTTTTTAAATTGATTGTTAATACACATTTACCAGATTCACATACATGTGTATCAAGATATCAAAAATATACAGACAGGAATTGATTGTTCAAAATTTAAAAATACTGCAAACCAATTTTTATGATACAACTATTAATCTGTAATATACAAAAAAACCTCCTTAGTGGCAATTAATTTTTGTGCAATAACATAAGAGCTCATTTGGGGTAAAAAAAATATCTGTGACAATGAAGTTCTCACAAACCCTACGAAACTATCTACCGGTAATTTTCTTGAATACATAAAATAAGTTTTACCATACAGAGGCAACTTGGAAAACAATGTCCCACCTGTCTGTGGATCCTTGTGAAGTTGCTGTGGAGCGGCGTCGAGTGGAGAGAGGACATTCCACTGAAGGCACTGTTGATGGAGGGAGTGATGGACTTACTGGACAAGGACCGGATCCTGTCCCCCAACAGGGAGCTGACCGGGGTCTCAATGATGCTGTGGATGTCCTCCACTATAAACCCTTCAAACTGAAAAGTAAAATGTCTCTTCATGATACATACATTTTTGTTTTTGGTTTTTGTTTTGCTAGTACAAAGTCTACAGACAAAATTCCGAAATATGTCTATATGTCACTGCATGTGTTGAGCTGGAAAACAAACTAACACAATTGTTCATCATATTTATCAAATGCACAATTAAATAAAATTGGGGTTGGAATTAAAGTGTATTTCAAACAATAAAATTATGGAGATAAAAAAAATATATTGACCACAACAAAAGATTGCAATGTAGATTAACACAATGGTATATGGTCTGATCATCAAGATGCAATTGTTAAACACATATTTTGTAATTAGATATCTAAATTCATCAAGTAACCTATCTTTGAAAATCGCTGGGTGTTACCTTGTCTTTAGATATCCCCTCCTGTATGAGCCTGATCAACTTGTCCTTCAGCAGTTCAGCCCAGTACAACTGCTCTGTTTCAAACCAATTCCTCCAAGTCTGAAGTCTGAGAAACAAAAAATTTTAACACATTACATTACCAGTATAAGGCATCTGAGATCTATATGGAAACAATGTCTTAACAATTACTTTTTCCTGATTTTTTTTTTACATTTTGATGTCATCTGCACGTTTTGCAATTCAACTTCAGGGAGAGCTAGTATCTAATTATTAATATAGAAACCGGTCACATACCCGGTATATGATAAGCACCTGAAACTTCACGACATCATCAAAATCGTCTTCTAATTTAAGAACGGAATACCAGTACCTGTTATACTATACATGAACTATACTATACCATCATTATTCACATGTAGATGAACTTACTCCTCTGGGATGTATGACCCCCACGCCTGGTCTAGCTGACTCAATCTGTATGCTAGTCCCAGCATACACTTGTCTATGTAGGAGGTTTTCTGGATATTCAAATAATAAAAGCGAAGAAATTCAAAAAATGAAGACCAAGAATTGAAGCAATTTAAAAGCATAGATTCCTGCGTAAATAATCCATGAGACTTTTTTTTTGGAACATGCTAAAGAAATACACTATTCCATATGCAGCCTTCCAATTTAGAATTCTTTTCCAAAATTTTTTTTTTTTGGAAATTAAGAAAAGTTTGTGTTGATTAGACTAAGAAAAGAAATCCGCAAAACATTAATGAAATCCCAGTAAAAACAGTTATTTCAACTGTAACAGTGTGGAACTTACAGGCTGGCTTTGGCAGACTGTGGCCACATCCTTCATCAAAAGATTGTACAAACTCTCGGCAGCCATCACAGTAATGTCAAAGTACCTGTCAGTGCATATAAATATACAGTCAAACTTCATTATTTCAAACTCGATTGGACCATGGGAAAAAAATGTTCAAATTCATAAAGAGATAGTTGTTATGACACCCAGGCCACCTCACTTTGAAAATTTCATAATATTATTTCTACATTTGGAATATTTAACTTTTATTTCATTTTACTAAATCAATATTGAACTTTTAAACCTTGATGTAGGGAGAGGGCTAAAATAACCTGTGCCTGCTGTCTAATCCCATTCAATATATAAAACATATGGTTTAAATAGCCAAAAAATGTCTCTAACTTTCATATATTTAAAGATGAAATTAATACAGGAATGAAGAATATTAAAGATCCTAAATATTGATAAGTAGATTTAACTACATGTATTTCATGGTTCATCCATAACTGACTTACTTCTCAAAGGTTGACTGATAGTTGTCCTTGTAATCTTTAACTTCATCCCGTATCTTACAGATCATCTTGTTCATCTGACAACACAACAGTTACAGAATAAAGCTTCATTGACTACATACAACCGTGACTGTATTGAGATAATAGTTTGTTATGAAAACAGGGTCACGAGTGGAAGAATGCAAATTTCATTCTGATGATTTTTAGGGAAAAACATTCCTGAAATTTTTTTTGTCTAATTGTGCATGGGAAGAGATAATTCAGAAATTGACAGTGTTATGTTTTTTGGAATTAGGAATCACAATTACCGTACTCTGCAGGTATTTGAAAGTAAAACAATTTTAGTGCATAATACCGGTACCCTTCTCATGATCACTAAAACAAATGTTGTTTACTACTTCTGTTTGGCTTGATAACTTTTTATTAAAGCAATTGCATTCATGGAATTATGAATGAAACCTGTTATTTTTTCAAAGGAAAATAAAGTAAGGGCAAAGTGTATATAAACTTACATGTATTTGACAAAAGTACACTAAATTAACACTAACCAGTGTTGGTGAGAGTCCAGAGTCTTTTTGGTGTAGGTCCTTTATTGCTACAACCTTGTGCTCCTCATAACACACAGGGAAAATACTCTGAAACAAACAGACATCAATTACTGTAATACAAGACTCACTTATTTGAAGACAGAACTACATGTACACATGTACCTATAAGTTAATGCATAATGTGTGTACAACATACCATATATGTATGGTAATTTCCCAGTGATCTAATTTTTGCTTTTTTCACGATCATTTTTAAATCGCAAAAATATTCAATAAGCAGAAATTATATCTGGTTTTGTTCGGCATAAGAAACTTTTTAAATTGCAAAAAATGACTGATGAAAATAAAAATTGGTACACAGTTTCTCCTGTTTTGCAAAGGTTGTGACGTGAATAAAAAGACGAATAAACGATATAACACTTTATAATATTTTCATGTTAAATACAGATATCTGATTGGTTTAGACACAGTTGATAATCCGTTCTATTACCCTCAGTGTTAGCAACACACTTGGCAACGGGTAACACAACGAACTGTAACATGCGCGTAAATTATGTGAGTACAGTTCGCCGTAGAATTCACATCATTTCTACACAAAAACAGGAAAATATTCTCTAAAAATAAGACATTCAGTATAATAAAATAAATAGTGCCTGTTTTGGAAAGTAACAGTTGAAATTGACACACCTTGAAAACCATTGTCAATCTCAGCTTCGCGTCGGTTGACAATGGTTTTCTCGGAATGTCAATTTCAACTGTTACCCTCCCAAACAGGCACTATTTATATAGTATGTATCATAATATGACTAATTGTGTAGTTCCATGTTTATCAAGGTGGAACATATGTAATTACAATCAGATGATTTTGTGGTTATAGGTAACACACCTGAACACAGGTTTTCAGAATGTTCTCCACTCGTTCACTCTTCCTGCTGACAAGATACTGAAGTCCTTTCTGTGTCAAAGTGACCAGGTAAATCAGAGAATCTGTTGAAAAGAGACGAAATTTGTTTTGTGTAAATGTGATGGTAAGTTTTGTCATTGATAAAGATTTAAATGAAGTACCGCTAACATAAAATTGTGTCATACCAATAGAAAGTAATCTACCGTACATGTATTACATGTTCTATTACAACATGTATCATTATTTCTTTGAAAAAAATCTTTTTATGTAGATTTACATGTAAATGGCTGATAATCTATTACACGAAGCATAAACAAGATAAACATTTTTTTAACTTTGGTTCTTTGGAAGATTTATAATGAACACTTTATGATTTTTCATTACCTAGTCCATCTGAAGGGCGATTCTGGGGAAACAAACTCTTCATTTTACATAAGTTAGATTTACAAAGCTTCTCCAGTGCATTCAAACTCTCCTCCAAAATATCATACTGAAAGTATTCAATCAGTCATAAAAGTTATGTAGAGGTTATTACTGGTACATATATAAAATATTTACCTTTCATAATGGCATTTACATTTATATGAGATAGTGGTATGTTTTTACATCTAGTCAAGTACATGTACATGCATAAAACTTTACACATATCATTAATTAAATCTATTGCCATTTATGTACACATAATATGAAACAATACTGCAATTGGTCCATATTACTTTGTGGAGTTTAACCCAAATGAAACAGATTATTTACTATGTGTAATACAAATCCTCATACACATGTACATTGTAGCTACCTCAGTCTTGAGCAGAACATGGCTGGCTCCTGAGTTTGGTAACATGTCCAGAACTGATGATAACGAGGTACAGGTGTGCTGAATAAACCAGGTAGATGGCACAAAGTTACCTGTCAGGTATTGCAGGTAAACCAACTTCCTGTACAGCTCCCTCTACAAATACATAGGGATGGAACATGTCAAAACCTTTTTTGTGGTGATAGTGTGAAACTAAAGTGTTGTGTAACAGAACTGTAATAAAGTGTGATGTAATTATAGACATATCATTATTATGCTCCACATCAAGTAAACACAAAATATCTAGATCTAACTTTATGTTCCCTTTGCTACCAAATTCTTACAATGCCATATCTGAGTCCAAATTCCTTCAATAAGCGGACAGATGCTGATGACAATAGACAGGACAAGCCAGGGGCAAGTAACTCTCCCTCCACTCTGTATGGAGATTCATACCTGTCATACAAATACAGTTCAAACCATTTAATTTTGATAGCTGTCAAAGTCTTTAATGAAGCCCCCCAAAAATAACCAAAAACTTCTTTTTTTTAAAAGACAAATTGTAGTAAAGTCAGGAAAATGTATATTTGAATCAGAATGGGTATGTATGATTAACCTGAGCAGTTTGTGCAGTAGTGTGGTATAATCCTCCAGAATGCCTCTCTGGTTCTGTTTATAGTTATTACCAAGTGGAGGAAAGGCGCTTTGCCAAAACTTCTTCAACAAATTGGCGATGTGTGAGAATTCCTTCCTCTGCCAAGAATCATAGCCAGAGGGGGACTGAAACAGGATCAATAATCAATACAAGCTATTGTCAAGGCATGGTCCATAGTCTGCCATGGTCTTTTTATGATGATTTCACATGTTTATACTGTAATTATGTACTTCAGTATTACCATAAATGATTCAGGATTGTAGCTTGGATTGACATTGTTCTCCAACAAAGCTAACTGCCCAACGAGCTCCTCTGCCAATATCTGAAATTGAAACAAACAAGATTTTATTTTAAAACACTTTTCATAGTTTCATTTTCAAGAACTTTACCTATTAAAGTAGAACTTAATGCATCTATCCATATTGATTGACCAAAAATTAACTGGATACAAGGAAAGGATACAGAAATCTTGTCAGTGAGTGACATAATAAAGGTTGCACCACCCACTGCTATAGGTGTATTTACCCTGCTGGGGTCCTTCTTTTGATGGTACCTATAGATCTGATGCTCAAACTGTTGGAATTTCTCCTGCGTCAAGTGAAATGTTCTCCTTAAAAGTTCAAACAATGTGTCGGCTGGAACTACTGTCATGTCATCTTCCAAACCACTGTCGTCCGGGGTCGGGGGTCGAGCAATGGTCAGTTGACCTTTGAACTGAAATCTACAAAACAGTATTTTTTCCCTTGTTAACATTTAAAGCTTCAACCTTTTTCTCCATGGCCAAGTTCTTATTTCCTACCAAAGCTAATTATCCTACAAGACTAATATGAAAATTTATTAATTTTACAAGAAAGGATTTGGAAGTGATGCAGTCAGAATCCTTTACTTATATATGCACAATAAATAACATTTGTATGTATAGTTTTATAAGGGTTTAAAGTAAAGAGTATTTTAATTCATCTGATGGGACTGGCTTACTTTTTACTGCCTTGGGGAACCACTGGGGAGGGGGAGAGAGGGGAGGGGGGCTCAGGGGCACACAGTACGGGGTAGGAGGCGCAGAGGTACGCTCTCCGAAACACCCTCTCCTCCTGTAAACAGAAAAACAGTTATACATATATACAACAGTCACTGTACAAAACAAGGAAGCACAAAAAAATCCTTTAATTAGAAAGTTCATACTACTTCGCAATTCCTGTTTACACAGGAGTGTCAGGAAGTTAATGAAGATGGTGATGAATATTTTAACAAGCACGGTAGTACATTATCTTTTCTTCAAGGTCTGACTCAGTGCAGGTTCTTCTGAGTCATGTGAAATAATTTATCATGCTTATAGTCGAGTTACTCACTTGGGCTGTGAGATCTCGGATGGTGTCAGACACGTCTGCAGGAGACCTAAACATGGCTCCTATAACAGCAGAAATCACCACTTTTAATACATGTACATATTCAGTCAAAGTACATAAATTCCTATTTCAAAGTGAATTACAATATGAGAACTTTCATATTGTATTATCAAAAAAGTTTTAATTATAAAAGATAAAAATCCAAAATACAGTGTATTTAATTGTAATAACTAACCTTCCTCAATTCCAGAATCTCTCCCATCATTTCTAACCTAAAACCAAGCAATTTCAAAGCATTAAACAAAACAAAAACTGAAAATAAGCAAAAAAATATATAATAAACATCAATTTTTTTTAAAGATTAAAATGCATTGAACTGGTTGTCATTGGATCCACAAGGTAATCTGTTATTGAATCATTTTACAATACATGCAGTATGTGTGACAATGCGTTGTCATTTATGGGAGTTGATGCCGTACATTATGACGACTGGTGTACTCACCAATCTCACATTAGTAAATGAAGTTTTACATCCTGACAACGCTAAACAGCATTTCCTCGGCCTGTCAAAACATAACACAGCTTCATTATAAAACAATTATAAGGAAATAATATACAGTTTAAATATACATAAAACTAGAGCAAATCTAATCTGAGGTTTAACAGGCTAGTGAGACTTGGTGGGACAAGTTCTTAAATCAAATACACATTTTTGTTTTACCGCAGCGGAAGATAACTCTAACTTCCCTGAAGTACCCTGAAATCAGTGTAACTTTCCCCCCAATTTAAACATCATATCAACTTGTTTATGTATGTTATAAAAATATGTCAGATATCAATGATAAATTCTGCAAAAAAAAAATATTGTAATGAAGTTTTAGAATAAAGAATAAAGTAATGCAATGTTTACATTAACTTAAATTCCCATCTTTATTTCTATTACATGTATTACAATAATATTACAATCGACTTACTCCAAACTTCCAAAGTACTGATGAATTTGTCGCACTAACTGGCTTTTCCTTTGAAAAAAACCAACAACAAATCACATTATTAACGTAACTAAAGTTATAGTAGTCTACATAATCTACAATGGAATACAAAAATAAACATTTTTAAACAGCAGTTCCTATTTGAACACATCACCACATAAATTACCAGTATTTAATTTTTTCAACTTTGAGCCTACCATAAGCCTACCCAGTGGATAAGCCGAGGCTCAAGCATCGGAGAGAAAAAAATATTGGCATATGCCCCAAAAAATATGGTAATAGTTCACAATAGAAAACAAAAACAAAATCCAGTACAATAATATAACTTACTGAAAACTCAAAAGAAAGCCTACTATGAATTCATAATTAAACGCTATGAATTATATCTGCACAAATTACAAAATGCACCACTTGCAAATTTACAAAAATCTCCCTTTTTTTTGGACAGTTGTTGGCTAAAACAAATTACAACAACAAAAGTTTGGTGCTTGAGATTTTATATTCTCATGATTAGATACAAAGCGGAGAGGCCGCTTAATTAAGTACTTGCCAAAAATAAGGAATCTACAGTAAATAAGCCTCACCTGACAAGTGTGGTTGCTGTGTCCTTGCTCTCTGCTCCTCCTTCCAGAGATGTCAAATCGCTCTTGATCCAGAAAATCTCCTCTCCCTCCTGCACATGACGCAGAATCACCTTGGGTTTGAGAACAATCATCACAACGTGAGAACAGTCTTCATTTTCTGTTGTCCATTCAGCCTCCTCATCTCTTACTCAGCCTTAAAGCTATACTGCAAGTCATCAACTGATCCGTCTCAAATTATGTCAGTTATCTCCCTTTATCTGCTGTTACCTCAGCTGGTCAAAGGCCTAAGGGATAAACATATCACATTATCTTCATGCTTTATCTATACACATAGTACTTTGTCATCAGATTTGTAGGTCATATTATATAAAAGTACTGGTACCCATATTAGTATGTTACCTGTAGGTGGTATGGGACACCTCCATACTGTGATTTTACTTCCGATCAATATAAACAATGCAATCAAGCATAATGTGATGAACTTTTTCTTTTCCGATATCGTTTCCTAACTAACAGCATACAGCAATGGGTCAGACCGTTAACTACGTATCTGCAAGTCATGAGTTCGAATCACGCTAGGGTTTTAATAACTTTTACATTTCCAAAGAATTTTAAAACATCAAATTATATAAAATTTTAAAAATTTAAAACAGTGAAAGTATTTTGCTTATAATGAACTTTATCTAACCTAATATCATCAGGTGTCCCATATCACCTTAACATAAACAAAACCCTTTTACTTATAGAGTCTAAAAGGACACAATTTATAAGCATATCTTAAATGCATGTGTAATTTCACTTATGAATCTAAAATGCTTTCTCAGGATATTTTTATTATCAGTAAAGAATTGATAAAAGAACTGATAAATTATTTATAGTTACCTACTTGGTAATAATTGTTTTAAAAATTTTGTATGATGAAATAATTTCATTCTGGTTGTAACGCGCATTTGATTGGATAGAAAAATTTAGTTCAATTTGTATAACCTGGTTTGCACGTCACAAGACAAGTTACAATGCACCAAAGGTTGAACGTCAAAAACGTACTAATCCCCTTGACGTTACGTTTGAATTTTGAACAGATTAATATCATTTTTAAAAGTAATACAGATTCAATTTGTACAGCAAATTACAGAAAATTAAATTATAAGGAATGAACTCAATATCTACCCAAGTTATACAAGTATAACCTGGGTTGGAGCAATTTATGCTCTTTTTTTAATCCGTTGCAGATTATAAAGTGTAAATTGCAGTAATCTTCATTCATTTCAATTAAAACATGTGTCAGAAAATTGTTTTGAAAAGAATTCATAGTGGTTTTCCATATCTGTAAACAATTTAAAACTATTTGACTTATAAAATTTTATCTTAAAAAAATTAAATGCAGCAATATTGCATTAATATCAGCAGGGATATGGTGTATATAGGCCAATAAATCAGATCTAAAAATAACACCCAGGAACATTTACAGCACCGCCAAATCTGTACCCTATTCGGAACTTGTCAAACGACTGTATAGAATTCACTACATGCATCACTGCATGTTTTTTTCTTCTTTAATCAATATATTTTGAAGTTTGGTTGTTTTGAATATATAGCAACTGACCTCAGGTTAACAAATTGTATGGCAAACTTATTAATGGTGAATTAACATGAGTTTCATTTTTTCAACCGAACGTCCTGTTTTGTCCTTTCTAATTCTTTAATTAAACTTTGATTTACGATTTATCTAGAGGGTTTCAAACCAATTGGCACTTCATTAAAAAGTGTTAAACATTGACAATTATAGTTTCCGTTCAGTGCCATTCAGCTAGGGCAAAGAAAAAACCGAAATTCTATACAGTTCACTTACCTTTCACAAAAACAATCCGCCATTTTGAACAATCACATGATTCTTAAGATTCTAAAATACAAATGTTGATTTTAAAAAATTGTTTAAACTATTGTAAAGCTTTTTGAACGCAAATAAATAAAATTCCCACGAACTAATATTTTATAAAAATTAGTAAAAGGCAGAAAAACGATGGGAAATCCCTGCATATTTAAGATTTCATATTTGTACTTGACAAAACAAAACGAATTTTTTTTTTTAAGTTCGTATGGAACTCGGTCTGATTGCGATCATCAGTAAGTTAACGAAACGAGATTAAAAATCTTGATAGCATTCATATCTATTTTATGAGCGTTTTTATTTCGAGATAGAAGGCTGTTTATATCTCGTAATTAATCGTTCTGAAGTTTTTTTCCCCTCGTATATTACAATTTATATAAAAAGATTCTATATTTCCATTTGATCACACTTGAATTTTTTTTATCCCCACGCCAAAAGGAAATATTTAAATATCCATGCGTGGATACATTAAATTTTTTTTCGGCACGGGGGGGGGGGGGAGGTCCAATGCAGAAATTATTTGGGGGGAGGTCAAAAACTTATTTTTCTATAATTTTCCTGGACTCACTTCCGAACTTCCGACCCCTCCGCAAGTAAAAGCTTAAAAGCGTGTGTTTCTTCTAAATCAAATTCGAAATATAATTGAATTATTGATAACTACAGTTTCATTTATTTAGAACCATTTTAACAAGAGCTTGGACTTTGGTAGTTGTTTCAAACAGCAATGTGACGTAGGCCTGTCTATTTCATTGCTACCCAATCAGCCATGGCTTTTTGAAATCAACAAGATTTTCTGGCGCTTGATCTAAGACCACACAATCGATGCATATTTCGTTTGAAACCGCATCATTTAAACTTGTTTTGACGCAAGGAATAGATTGCTTCGTCCTACTGAAAGTCCAAGGTCTTGTCAAAATAGTTCTAAGGTTACGTGTGTCAGACATACTTTGCCAGTATAATACATGTACATGTAGATACTTTGCATCGATTTCAAAAAGTGGGGTTAGTCCAGAATTATATCTCAGAAAGTCTTGACGAGCACAGAAATAAAAAAAGAAGAAGTCAAATCAATTGATTCAAGCTTTCTTTGCCGTTTAATAGTAGAGATTTTTTTTTGGGGGGGGGGGGGAGGAGGGGGGGGGGGCTTCTTCTTGTTTGATACTGCGAATTACTTCCCTTTTATTATCACTGGTACCAATTTCATTTCATATTACAACATTAAGTGAAGAGATCAATTCACTTCGAAAAATAATAGTTTTTGCATATGTGACTAAAGTTAAAAAAAGAAATAATTGACTATGATTTTCCTTTTTATCCTAAATGCTGGGGGGGGGGGGGGGTGTTGGGTTATTGATTGGCCTAACTTTGCTTTGGTTCCGACTTAGAATACAGCTGATCAATTAAACTAATTTCATCTCTTATGTAGTCATATACAGATAATGTCTGCACGATTGTGCAAAAAATATTTAAAACAAAATATGCAGTAAAAATCCATTAAAGTTGTCACCTTCGAAAATTACTGGTACCTTGTATTAGCAGGATATAAGCTTCCTAACCAAAATTAAACGGATATTTTAATTAAAGCTTAATAAGTTTTCCAAATGTGCCAAAGATTTATCACTATGATTTTATCATATATCTCATTAATATAAAAATCTAATTTTGCGCGGCTATTATTTATCCTCTTTCGTTTTCCAAATAAAAATCTTATAAATAGATTGTGACTAAAAGTCTCGTGATCTCATTCCGTCATACATTCCACCAAACCACACTACGCTGTTGATGCGTGATCGTCGTAGTGCAGAAACGTTACATTAAACTAGCATTTGTCGAAACAATTCGCATTCTATCGAATTGGATGTTATAAAATAACTTTCTATGTGTGTAAGTATGGTGGAAAATGTTGAAATCGAGCGTCTGGTTTTATGCAAACCATGTATAAAAAGCACTTGAATCGTCTGCCTTGCTAGCGTACGCTATAGAAAGGGGAAAATCAGCCAATGGCGCCCTCGTGTTCTTGATAAAGAAAACATTTGTAATAAAGATGTCATTTATCGCTTGACATGGGGAGTTTTAAGATCACACATTAAACATGATTTTAAATAAAATTAATAAGTACAAAATGTCGTTAATCATTGTTTTGACAAAAAGGAAAACGCTTACCCCTTGTGGGCCTTTTTATTGTTATTGTGCTATAAATAGCTACTACTGAATCCATGTGCTTTTTGTCATGGGTACATGCTGTAGAGCCAAACGTGGTGAAAATTTTGTTTAGTTTTGATTCTTTTGTCTATTTTATAATAAATCATTTCATTGAGGAGAAAAAAGTGGTATACAAAAAACAAATAAGTGTTTCACATTTGTATGAAAAAATGCATTGTTTATAAAGAAAAGGGTGTACAGTCTTTACCAACACTTTTAATTGTAAATTGACCTGCAGTGCAGAGTAAAGAGTGAGTAAAGAAAAACTATCCCCACCCCCTAGAATATTCATCACTCCCTTTTTTGTGCAGTTCATTTTCAAATATGAGGGGGGAAAATAAAGTTAAATAAATGGATATAAATTGGTCTCCATTACTTTCAATTTTACTGGCATTTTCAGGCCATAAATCAGAGAGATTTGGTAAAGAATGACACCTAATATAGGAGACATAAATAACTTGCATCTATAATAAGTATTTGCATCCCTGTTCATCCTGATTGAATGTTGTCTATGATATTTTACAATTTACTGTATCAAATAATTAGAGTTGAAAATTTATTGAAATCTAGGTTTTTTATGACTTGATTTTGTTTTCAGCAGATTATCCCTCTGGCCTCACTTAGTGTCTCTCTTGTATTGAATAATTGTTGTTAGATCATGTTTGTAAAAGGTATTAAGCTGGCTTTTCCTTCTATAGATCACTCGTTTACGTTTCCTCCAGGTATATCTTTCCAGCTAGGTACTTGATTGAGTATTTGATGTGCTTGGATCATATTTGTTTTTTTCTGAATTCTTGACACTACTAGGTAGAACTTCCTGTCAATTGATGACACATGCTTCAAAGAAAAAGGATGGTTTGTGGAATTATCAAATTAAACCTTGGACTCTGTTAATTGAATTTGCTGTGCTAATTTTCATTTGCTCTTGGTTTTACAAAAATTTGATCAAGTAATTAATTTCCTAAATTGAGCCTAGAATTATTGTTTCTGTATTAATTCAAGAGGATAAATGAAGGACTCAGCTATCACCAAGGAACATCCTGTTTAGTCCGATGTATGCATAGATAACGGCCATTTCGCAACACGTGTGGGGTCAAATCTTTCACTGAAATACAAGTTTATTTATGAATGTTTAAATACCCATAGAATTGGAAGCGAAGTAGGTTATTTTAAATGTACTACATGTTTTAATAATAAATTCAATGTAGAATATTATGCAATACTTTTTAAAATGAAATCTAAAGTTGGATCACATTGATATCACTGGTGAATATGGAAGAACTTTCTCATGGAGTAGTGTTTCTCAGGCATCAGAAGTTGGGAGTGACAGTTATACAGATACGGTATCGTTGACTTGTTCTCATGAACATGCCCTATTTACCATGTTATGGAGGTGATGGATCATAGGAGTTGTTGAATTATCAACCACCATTTGAAGTTTTGAATTACATAATTCTTGATAAATATTCGAAATTAACAAGGGCTGGTTATTTTACTGGATACTCTGTAGTGTTTGGGAAATAATGTTTTGATAACTCAAATGTGAGATCCTTGTGATTTTATAGTGGCATTGAGATCTGAAATTTTAACATCATGCAGAGGCTTCAGAGCATAGGAAACCTGATCTTATTTATGATATAAGAATTTTATACAAGTATACACCTATTTACAGATAAATAGATACATTGTATTTGGAGTTCATATTGTTTTAGTGTTATTTGTGTCTTTAAGTCTGCACCATAATGAGCTATGCTCTTGAATAACAACCCAAATAATCAGAAGAAGATAATCAAAAGAAGACCTGCAATACTGCATACAAGGAATATTTAATCTTGTGACTCACTAGAGGACATCTGATCAGGCGATCGCAGAACTTTAGGGAAAAAAAATCAATGCATGTGGTGGCACACATCTCCAAGTTGTCTCCCATTAGTAGTAAAGAAATGTTCTTATCACTGAAGGATAGGAAACACAAATTCCTCTTGGGTGTATAATGCAAGTACTTTAGTAATTGAGTTAACAGGATGTGTGGGGCTTTTGATCCATGTGTATTGAACCTAATCAGCTTTACCTACATGATATCCCTCAACTTGACCTGCTGTATGTTTCTCTGCAGTAGATTTCAAATTAATGCAATGATTGTGGGGAAACCCAATTATTGGTATTTCATAGTTTTATGATTATTATCATGGAGAAAAAACCAATTTTCACCTTGTTAAAACGTGTGTGTGACACAGATGTGAAAATGAAACTCGGTAGTACTTCACAGGTAGATTTCTTTTATAAGAGGATAATAAAAGCAGATGGTGACTATGAGGACTGATCTACTGTCCAGGTGTTCCCCCTACTGACTGATAGGCCATTAACAACTTGTATATTGCTTCATTATTTTGTCTACAGGGGACCTGCTGGGTTTTGTCTGCACGCAAAGCCTCCCTGAGTGATCTTGCTTTGTCGAATTCTACTCCATTGTTTTGGTAGACTCTTTACATTTTCTTTAGTCTATCATGGTTTCTCTTGATACAGATTTTATTCATTATTTTATCTTGCCATTTTGTTTCAAGTTCTAATGATGATTGTAATTATTTCCTTGGTAGTTTTGATGCTGATTTTTTTTTTTTTTTTATTTGTTGAACATGCTTTGTGTCATGTAGTGCCCCAGTGAATGGGCTGAACATTGTATCTAGTCATTATCAGTTCAGCCATTCACATATACTGGGTTCATCCTCTCATCTAGTGCTTTTGGCATGTTGGATTTCATATGTACGTTGAAAGGATTTAAAAAAATAAATATGCTAAGCAGTCGGTAATAAGCTAGAACAGGAAGATCCAAGCCATGATATAATTTAAAAATCCAAACAAGCAATTAGTAGACATCAGTTTCAATGAGCCAACACAAATTAAAACGTGACCCTCACACGTGAAGTTAGACAAATAGCTTAGCATTGGTAAATGACCTGTAAAGAAGTTGCCCAACTTGGTTTATTAGCGCTGACTGGTTGAACAAGGCATTCATTAGACGATCACGTTCCAAAGCTACAGAATTGAGAGAGGAAATGGCCGATCAATGTGTGCCAGAGAGTATATAATGGCAGGGGGATGAATTAATAATTATGTGGGTTGTCTCTCATTGTTTGCAGTTTGATAATGATATTTTCATGTTTCTGAAGTTTTTGCCAGAGTGAAAGATCACCTGAGGCAAAGTCTAGGTTAATATATACTGTGACCAAAACTTATAGACATAGGGACAACTGTTAGCGGTTATTAGAACTTTGAACCACTGTGTGATATTTTCTGTGAATTTATATGTTGATTGCTAAGAAAGCATAGAGAATAGTGATCAGTGTACAAGTAGAGACATATATCCTGGCATTATTTGATGTATGATCAATAACCCAGCGTATTGATCAATACAACCCGGCACTGATCACGTCTAAAATAACGAGCTTCAAATGCTTGCGGAGCGTTCGCTTGTAGTACAACATAAAGAATGTAGGTTATTAGATTTTGGCTGCAATTGAATGCATTAATTCATGTAGAAAATTCATAGCATTCTAATTATTTTCTCTGATAAATTGATATGATACAGAATATTTCTTTGAAGCTAAAATGAATTGCTAGTTTGATTATTAATTTATAAAATGTAGTAAATGTTGAAATAAATTTGTAATATTTGTTACAGAAAGTGTGCCTGTCGTGTAATTGTAGTCATTTTCTGCTCCTTCAGTTTTTTGTATGGATTTGCAGAGCTTGTGTGAAATGTGTTTGAGTCTATTTACTTTTACCTGTGTTATCTGAAGCACCGACAGGTGTGTCGACACAGTGTGTACTTTGTGAGTGTGTGATTATAGGTGGGGTGTAGTTTAAAAATGCTATCCCTATGAGCTGGCTTGTATTGAATAACTTGAAATTTCTTAAAAGGTAGTTTACAGCAGACTATGGTTCAGTGATTTCTTAGTTAAGCTTAGGATATTAAGACTGGTTTAACATATAACCTTAGGCTTTAAAAGAAAAAAATTGGAAAAGAAATGAGCACCCAGGGGAGAATTATGATTATTTTTGGTGTATTTGCACAATTTATTTAAACGATAAAGGTGTATTGTTTAAGAGTTTTCAAATTATTTTCAAAGGGTGTAAGATTTTAAAGGCAAATTCAAAACCATGTTAATTTATGTATGCATGACTGTGTGATTTTGTTTTGCATTAATGTGAAAATACTGGAAATTATATTCACCACCTTTCATACAGGAAATAGTTGTAATCTCTACCAACAACAGCTTTGTTTAGAATCAATGTACTTGAACCCAGTAATATCTAGTCAATACAATATAAATTGACCTGCTTTTTTATTATCTGAAACTCCATATCCTTTGGCTTGCTCTTCAGATTCAGATATTTTTAGATAAGAATTTCAAACAAGAAAATATTTGATGAGATTAAGTCAGGCGTTAATATTTCCTTGCTTGTTTTGTTACAGGTGAGGGAAATGATTTAAACTGGATACCATGACTGGTGATGATGCCTGGTCACTCCACCTCTACCAGGATCTTCAATCCACTGGACATCCTTGCCAACGCAGCCAGCCTCATCCCCAAAACAATGACCCCCCAGCAAGACACCGCTCCCTCTGATCCACCCCCCACCAACGACAATGTCTCAACCACTGAGGACTTGGAGAAGATGTTTGACGAACACAATTATGGCAATGCAAAAAAAGTAGTTGTTAATAAAATCAGTCACTCAAGTTTCTCGTCTGATTTCGTGCCTCAAGGAAAAGACGGAGTCAAGTTAAAAGACACCAATAGGAGAGTGATTGTGACAGTTGTTAACAGGTCGGGAGACCAACGAGTGGTAAAGACTTTCAGTAGTGTAAAATCTGTCAAAAACATCCTCAAGACCGATGTCTGTGTAGACAAGCAGAGTGAAGAGGAAGGAGAAAAACAAGAGAACTCGGATGCTGCAAAGACACCAGAACCCGTTACCATCTTTTCGTCTGAGAAGTGTAAACAGAACAAGGAGCCTACAACAGATGTTATATCCCAGGAAAACGGAGCCTCACCAGTCAGTGTGAATTCAAAATCAATAGACCTTCATCAAGCAGTGCAAAATACCTGCGAAAATGAGACTGAACCCAATACGTCAATAGCAGAGAAGACGGGGAGCAACTCTAGTCATCCACTGAACAAAGAACAGGTGAATTCAGCACAGGTGACCCGTGTGAATACAAATAGCCCGGAGGAACATCAAGGTGAGAGCAGCAGTGTTACCTGTCCATCAAGTCATCAAAGTGTGGAAGAAAGTTCAACATGTAAACAGTCCCAGGAAACAGACGATCATAGCCCCAGCCAAGATGATATCAGTGAGACTCGGCCCTTAATAACAAAAGATGGAAATTCGGATCAGAACAAAGAAAACGACTGCACAGGAGTTGTGGCCAATTCACTGGAATTGAGTAATTTGAAAATGACCATTTCATCACCAGGGCCTTGCATTGAAGGTAGTTCTGTGGGGGAAACCGACAATTGTGCAATACATAGTGACAATAGACCTAGCGATATAACTGATAGTGAAAACAGGCTTCATAGTGAATTGTCAGGGAAGAAGGAATTCATTGGATCACCTGAAGGCTGTTGTTTTAAATTGTGTGAAGATGTGAGTGACTCAGAAAGCTGGCGATATGAGGGAAATAGGGGCGATATACGACTCAGTTTGGATTTAGATTCTCCCAAGAGTGAAAGGACAGAGAATCCTTCACCTGCATCAGAAATGGGGAGAACAAAAACAATAGACACATCTTTGGATTCAGTGTCAAGTCCAAACACAGATGAAGACAATTCCGAGTCCACAGAAGGTCCAAAGTGTTCTAGTGCTGCCTTGATAAGTAACATTGACCATTGTTATGCTGGGCCCACCTTTATCCCACAGCCAGAAGAAAGAAATGAAGAAAACACAGTTAGTTCTCCACCAGAGGATGGTCCCAAAAATGGGATAAATCTAAAAGACCTTCTCCGCAATCACAAAAACACCATAAATGGCCCTGTGGACAAAGGACTCCCAAGTGACATCAATCAAACGAGTGATTCTATTGTGTCCACCATGGTTTCTGAACCTCAGGTGGCAAAAACTGTTCAAACCACTGCCCCAAAAGAAGTGTCCCCCAAATTTGGGAAGTACCGTATTGGAACTTTTGCATCTGTGAGCAACACTGCCATGGGTTTGGAATCTCCAACAAAAAAGAGGGGTCCAGTCAAGGCCACTTCTCTTCTTACTAACACAGTGTACACAAACAATGTTCCCTTAGTAGTCACCCAGGGAGCTAGAACCTCCCAGTTCTCGGACTTGACACTTCAACAAGTCTTGGAAAGGAAGTGGGTCAGTGTTACGGACCATGATCATGACTATTGTCTCCCAAAGTTACAGGGTCCAATCCCCTCCACTAAGATCAAGAAGGCAGAGGACAAAAGAGTGAAGAAAGTTGTGCAGACAGACAGTACAGACACAGAATCTAACGACGAGTTCATTCAAGATGAGGACAGTCTGCCAAGCTCTCCTCTACCCGCCCCTACCACTCGACAGAGGAGTGCAAAATCAGAGAAAGTGGCCGATTACATCAAGGGAGGAACATCAGATTCAAAACTAAAAATAACAGGCAAATACCAGGATGATTATATTTACTTTCTTAACACGAAATTGAGAAGCCGACGAAGAACCACAAGTGTGGATGAAAAATCTGTACCACTCAATAAGATTATGGTCCCTCTACCCAAGCCTGGGGATATTGTGGTTCCCCATTTAACAGATGCAGATTTAGAGTTGATTAAATCTGGAAATAGTGATAAAATACCACAGCAAATGTGTTCTAATACTGACAATCTTCAAGCCCTAAAATCCACAGTGCCACCCCAAGCAACAGGGACAAACTCAAGCATCTCTGATGAAGAGAGCAAACTCATTAACACTATTCTCAGCATGGAAACTGGGGATCAGAACCCACCAGTTCCCGTAAATGAGATCCCTAACTTTGGGGAGCCCCCAGCCCTGTTTGGAGGAACCAATGACGACATTCTAAATCTGACCCCAGAGCAGATGGAGATACTATATAATGCCATGGATGAGGTGCAGAGTGAGTCTCCAGACATCTCTAGCGCTGACAACAAATTCAACTTGGAGGTTCCGACCTCCTCGACTTCAACCAGCAACTTTCCTGTGGGAGCGAGCGAAGTTCCTGGCCAGCAGATGCTTCCGACCTCTAGTGGTAAGCTCTCTATTCATGGCAGTGTAATCTGGCCATGGCATGTTATTCGTGGGGGTAGATGAATAATTTACGTTTAAAAGGAAATGAGGCATGAGGCGCATTAAGTTATGCATATATACCATTACCCAGTATGATTTATTTATCATGTTATCAGATTGACAACACTGTAGTCAGTCACAGAGTTGTGTAACGTTTCCCCTCTGGCAAAATACAAACACTTCAGAAAATGAATGTTATGTTCAATGAAACATCGAGTTATTTTATTACGTACAATTTACAAGTGGACAATGAATTCAATATTGGTATTTTAAAAATCAAATTTAAAAGGCCAACAATTGATTATATAACTGGATATATTAACAGTTAATTGTCAGGGTAGAATAAAAAAAAATCAATGTGCAGAGATCGTATCACCACTGAATATTATTTTGAATAACACTGTTTTTATTCTTAAAAAAAAACCCACAATTTTTTAATCAGAGATAGAGGGCTCATGAATAATGTTTTGATATACTTTCCTATATTAAAGATTCTAGCTACAATTGAAACCAAAAAATTGAATAAATTTTAAAAGTAATTTGAAATTTAAGGCATTTTAACAACCTGCTTTTATGACTATTTGCTTTACAAACATAGGCTAGATATGTATAGACATTAAAAACAAGATTTAGAAAGCATAATCCTCTAATGCATATAAACATGACAATATTAACACTTCTCTAATCATGCTAATGTTATTTTGTCCTTTCAAAGTCGTTGATCTTCATACTCAAGGTCATACAGAAGGGCTAATAGACCTGTAGCTCTTTCCTTCATTGCTGAAGTTTTCACACCTGAGAAATTTTGTGATATTGTAGATTACCGGTATTATTAGTTAGGTCAACTGTCTTGCACTTCAATGACTTGTGTAACAAAATTACCCAACACACGAGCTAAAACAAAGTTTAAATTGAAAAAAATATAAAGGAAGACTGAGCCACTAAAATGAGAAAGGTTTGAAATGATTTATCAGAGCATAAGGAATTAAAGCCCCTTCTTCTAGAACCTTCATTACATCTGCTCCCTAATTGTCTCATCATGCTCAGCTGTAGTTCTCCCAGGTATCTAACCACAAAGCTGCATACAGCTCATATAAAAGCTAATCAAGAGCATAATGGATGGGGTTACGAGTACACAGGAAACCATCTTATTATTTCCATAGTTCTGGAGTCAAGAATTCTTTTTTATTTAACAAGTGGTTGATGACTGACCTTGAACTGCTTACAAAACACTAGAGTGCTGTAAGATGAGAGAGTAGTTTGTGTTAAATAGTGTAGAATAGCCAAAAAAATCGAAATTAAAAGAACACCATGATCCTATATTTATATGCATGGGGAAATTTTTATTTCTGTCTTGTGTATATGTAATATTTTCATATATAGCCATGGACCATCACTCTTTATAGATTTATTTTATAATTTTTCAGTTGCTGGAACAGTGGCTACTCCAACTGCCACCACCAGCAGTACATGTACCGCAGTGACCACAGAAAACACCTTCTCGGAGCTGTCCACCATCCCAGCCGAGAAATCCTCTCTAGACTTGTTCGGGTCCGAGTTGAAACTTTTCCCAGAGCCCCCTGTAGAAAACAGTCCAGCAGTGCTACAAAAGCCAGCACAGCCGACAACTGTCGGATCAGCGGATACATCCGCTCCCTGGATTGTCACCGTCAGCATGTACTGGAACGACTTACCGGCCATCATGATTGACAATGCCCCTTTTGTGAGACTTGTGGACATTCATAAACAAATACTGCCAGCTAAAGACACGGGCATACTGAAAAAACGATGCCAGTTGTTGGGAATTGAAGTGTTGAACTGTACTGAGATGCAGCGTTATTTTTTGGTTCAGTATGGCAAGGCTTTTAACTCAAAGAGCACCCTGATCATCAGTAAAGATGATGCCAAGTCATTGATAGGTTATTATGTGAATCCAGGATCCCATCCCCCCAGGGTGAGGTGTCGTACCATGGGAGAAAAAACCAGGGTTCCTGTACAAAACAATAGGTCAGTTTCATCAGTATTATTAACTGCACATCATTGTTTGGTGTATTGTTTGTCACAAGGGAAACATGATGAATGTTGTTTAGCTTCCAATTTCTGTTTCATTTCTCACTTCTTGCCATACCAATGAGTGATAAATAATAAAAATTATTTAATATGAGGTAACTGTGAAGTAAACGTGTACAATTTCTGCAATAAGAAATGAAGATTCTCACGACCATGTCATGCTAGTTAATGATGAATAAAGAATAAGAATATCTGAACACAAAGTTTTTGTAAACTAGACAAGAACTCTGAAATTAAGATTTTCAAATTTTTGTTCTTTCTTTTGCAGCAGCAAGAAAAATCTTTCAAAGGCAGCAGTAATAGAGTTTAAGGAGGAAGTGAGAGAAATAAACCCATTACCGGCCATTCCCCCTCCCCGCGTCGTACCTCAGCAACCGCAATCAAGGACTCGGCACAAGAAAATCAATTTCCTTGAAATGCTGAAGGGAGATACTAACAACAACACGACGGAGGAGAGTGAGGTGGAGGTTAAGGAGGAGAGCAAGCCCGAAAAGACAAAGCGGGGGGCATCCAAACACAGAATGGACGGGGAGAGTAAAAGTTCGGCCGAGAAGAAACAGAGAGTAGAACAAAACGAAAGTGAGGGGCACATTGTCAATTCTAACTCAGAGGAATCAGGAAAAAATAAAAGTGATCATAATAAACTGAACAACACATCTTTACAACCTAAGAAACTGAAGTTTGAGAAAAGTAAGAAATATCCTGGTCCGTTGAAAGTAAAGTGGACTGTTTTCAATAGTAACAACAAGCAGCAACAGACTGAAAGTGAAGAGCAGGATTTAAATGGCAAAGAAAATATTCTTTCTGTTGTCCACAAGGACATGACTCTGAAAAATGGTCAGAGAGGAAGGATGCAGGCGGGTAATGTGTTCTTGGATTTGTACAAGGGTCCCCTGGCCCCTTGTATTCGATGTTGCACGTGTGAAAAATTGTTTTCTATCGATAATTTCTTGAAACATTTGCATGATGTAAATGGATCTAACAAACTTCTCGTCGTGAGACAGCCCCAGACATTTGCTCTGAGAGATTTGAGTCCATCAGTGTACCAGAAGAAACTTTGGGAGCATTTCTTTAAGAAGAGAAAAGCATTTAATGAGGAACTTAAACAGAAACGAGTAGAGACCAAGGACAAAACAACTTCTTTGAGGAATGAAAGCCAGGGTGTTTCAAGGAATGCAGATGTGAGAATTAGTGGCCGTAAGCGTAGACCAAAACAACTGCACCCAATAGAAAACTATCGTTATAATTTACCGAAGGGGGTCTCGAATGCCACTGATAAAGTGGACTCTCTGGATGCACCCTCTCCAAGCAAGATGAGGAGAACCATGGACACATCGACCATGTGTGGAGACAGCAGTGTAGATGGAGCTGAGAGTGTGGTGACCTTGACGAATGGCCCGGAGGTCACAAGTTTCACAGCTCTAGAAGGGGCATTTGATGTGTAGACATTGGGAGTTCGAAGGCTTGAGGGAAGGTTGAATGGGAGATAACTTTTAGATTATACAAAGCATGTTAATGTCTTGTACATGGAGATGTAAAATTTTTATTTGTCTTTCATTGTTTGTTATATTAAGTAATTTCAGGGACAATAACCTAGCACTGTTTTGCTATTATTGTTCATGTTTTGCATTACTACCAGATTTCTTGATCGTTATCAGACTGAATTATTTTTTATCAACTTCATGCATGAGAGGATACTTTTTTTGGGGCATGTTTAAATTTTTTTTTTCTAGTTCTTTGTTAATCATGATTTCAATCTGTCTTGTTTCTGTGCCGAAGTAACTAGGCTATCCAGTTCACTTGCTGGCATGCTTCATGTTACATGGGAAATGCTGGTAGGGAATGAGACTTAGTGGAAGTTCTGTGTTGCAGAAGAACTGAAGCAAGACCTTTACAGTGTAAGAGATACCAGGATCAATACATGAAACCTTATGCTTGGCTGAAGTTCCATTGTAGGAGTTTGATAACTTAATACTGTACAAGTTCAATGATATTTTACTCATTACACCTATCGAGTTTGGTTTGGGGCTCATTTCTATGTAGTTTAACACGTAATAGATTGCTTAATAGCCGTTCAAATATTTTTTCTTGCCATTAAAATTAGCAGATACAGATTAGAAATGTGAGAGAACGCACCAAAATGCTATTATTTTGCAGCATACTTTGCACCATTAACATCAGTTATAGAAAGGCATTTTATTTGTAGTAGTGGGTGTCAGTATCAGTTTTATTGTAATGTTCTGTCACTATCTGGATCTGTTCAAGTCATATAGTGCAACTCTCACTTTAATACCAGAAAGTTATAATACATTTTATACCTGTATATGTATAATTTGATACAATAAGTACACTTAATATTGAAAAAAGGATCTTCATGTACAAATAAATTTACACAGTAATCAGGTATCCTGTTTAAAAGGAGTTTCCACTCGTAGCTTTAGATTTCAGTGCTGTTGTGTTTAAAGTATTGGAATTGTACTAGTTTTAACTGTTCTTCTGCATTTAACTTTTCCTCCTTTAATGAGTTGTGTTATGAATTAACCCATACATGAATTACCCAGATTCTGCAAAGATTTGCTTAGTTAAATTGCCTCTCTTTGAATTGGACCCATTTCTGTAAACTTACTGCAAAAATGTGATTTGAATTCTTTCATTTCATTTTGATTTGAATGCTACTACATGTACACAGAAAAATCAATGGAACCTCAATGTAACAATTATGTGAGTTAAGTGACCAACCTAAACACCTCATCATTTACGTAACAAGAAAATCCAGCGCATTGATTGTAAATAAGGATGTATTTTTATCTACATTTACCTGTGCACACCTGTATATATGTATTGTCTACATTGCTGTTACCATGGTTATTTACCTTATAGTGCTGTTTGCTATCATGATTGATGTCCAATGTTCAAAGAAAAAAACTTTATAAAATTGTGAAAACCTCAATAGTTTCTGTTGTGTATTGAAGTGCATGTATTGAGAAACAAAATTGAACCATTATCGAAGTCAGCCACTATAGTAATAGTTGCAAACCTTTTGGGAATTTTCTTATAATTGCTACAGGTTATTTATACCTAGTAGATTGAAGAAGAAACAGGATTCATATTGAGCAAGGTTTCTTCTGAGAGATCGTCAAAAATTATGTTAATTGAATTGGTGGATATGGAACTGTTCCTCAATTGTATTGACTAAACTGACAAAAGGAAATGCTAAATCCATTTCATGTCAACAGCCAAAAAAGTATTACATGTATTATGAATAATTGAATCAAGTCAATCCCTGTTAAGTTGAGGAAGTGTTCAGTTTTAAAGCTATGATGCAAAATGCAATCGAGCATTCTGATAGCACTGATTAATATCCCAAATATAGAAGTTTTCTTTTAGAACATTAGTGATATACAAGTGCATGTACCAAAGAAAGGCAGCCAAGTCATCAAAGTTATTTCGGAGAAAAAAATAATTTTCATTCACAAAATTGAACAGAGAAAGAGAATTGGCCCTGACACTAATTAAGATTGGCCAATGATAGAGAACAGGGCAAATATCTAGTGCTTCCAGAGTGGGCATCCCCTTGGAAAACCAAGAGTTACTGTAGGCAGAAATATTACATGAATAACAAAAGTGTGGCAATATTGTGTTTCTACTCGGTGAATGAGGTAATGAAATTTATCGGTAATAATGAAAGGGAAGTAACTCTTAGACTAAATACATTTATGTTTGCAAATGTTTCATCTGAATTATTAAAGATTATCAAATTATAAAAATATTATTTTTGCATATGTTGAATTGCCATTATGAATTCAAACTGATAGAAAAAAATACATACATCGTTATTGTGAATAATAACTAGAAATTGAAATCAAGCACAAATTAAGTGTTATACAAAGTAAACCTTAACTCTCTCCATTTCTAGATATCTAATGCATAAGTTATGACTAAAATTTTAAAAAAGATATTCAATCTGTGACACTTAAAGCGATGAGCTGTATTTTTTTAGAATTTTATTTTGTTGTAAAAACCTGCTAGTATGCTAAGTCTGCATGTGACTTAAACTTTTATGATAAATAAGGTTGGAAAAAATCATTTTTTTCAGAGGAAAGATATTTCTTCTAAGGAACATAGCAAATCAATTTTTGTACAGGACGACAATAATTCAATTTCGCTCCAATTAATGCTCCTTACTGGCCCTTTTCACAAAAGATTGGCAAAGAAATTTAAAAACCATATTTTTGTCATTTTAGTAGAAAATAAGAGTTTCGTTAAAAAAAATTTCATAATGAAAATTGCAGCTTATATTGCTTTAAATCAATTTAAATTATTCAACATAAGAAATGAAGAAGCACAAAAAGAGAGTTGGAATAGAATACTTTATTGATTTTCAATAACATTTTTACATGCTCTTCACTGCATATTAAAGAATCTACCAGTACAAGAACTCACAGTACAAGGTCAGATGAAATTACGCAACACATGTACCGGTTCTATTAATGAACACACAATTTAAATATCGCCTCTTCAAGAGAATAAAAATTTTCACTGATTAAAATTTACCATAATAAATAAATCAAGAATACAGCAGCTTCATCTTTGACATAAAATCATTAACTTAGAAAATTTCCAAAGACATCAACAGCTCAGTTGAGCAACATAGTGTCTGATTAAATCTGAACACATTTTGGAGATGGTCTATACCAGGATGCTAATGTTTTGAAACTCGTGGAAAATTATTTCTGGGATCCTCTGGTGGACCTACAAAAGTCAAAATACGTCAGGTAAAAATTACATGTATATAAAATCAAAGGCCGGAACGGCCACAAAGGCGTCGAGCTGACATTTTTTTCTTTTATATAGAATGATACCAATAATTTGAATTTCTGTACTAATAGTCATATCAAATGATATTAGACTTAGAATAGAAAGTATATGAATTATGTTTTCTGCTGCTTTAAAAACAAAAATCAGTATATTTTCTTATAAAATAGGTAGTGGTGCTTTTTTAATGCAACAACTCATCATAATTGCAAAAATCGAAGAAATTTCAAAGTTCAAAAATAATTTGTTTCTTTCTGCTTCAAACAGTCTTTGAACAACTTTCACAGGTTCATAATTTGAATACATTAACAGTGTGTCCCTAATTAAAATAATAAAACATACATTTATTTATTTCAATTCCCGTTTGAAACAAGATTTCCTATGGAACAAATCCACAACACGTGCTATCTAAAATGCTCGACCAAACTAACTGCATTTTCGAGTTTATTTTTTGCAACGAAATTACTAGATACGTTTATCGCTTACATTTATTTTGGAGACCGTGCCCGATAACAAATAAATTTACATCTAAAATGTTATTTCTATCGGGCACGGTCTCCAATTAAAATGTAAGCGATAAACTAAAATAATATCTAGTGAATCTTTACACTTAGGCCTGATTGTATTCATCCGCCATTTCTTGATTAAGCAAATTAATTCTTATGCAATGAAATGTCAATCACCAGGGAGGCAAAGTTGGGTTTTTTGTACACAATTTAGTTGAATAAATGGAAAAAAAATCTTGTAAAACGTTTAATACTTTTAGGAACTTATTTCTTATGTGCATTTAAAAGGCGGTGCAGTGCGTGAATTTTTGGACGATTGCCAATCCAGACGATCGCTAGAAGGCTGCCGAGCATTAGCTCGACGCCTTAATAAAAAATCATATAATAATTTTGATTCACTGCATAAATAGGCACCCAATTGCACACCTGGGGCTCGTTTTACAAAGATTCGTAAGTCATAAGTCTTAAGTCTTAAATATTCCTAACTTACGACAAAGCGTAAGACCGTTTTATGAAACATATCCTATTTGCATGTCGTAACTCCTAAATCGCAACTTTCCTCGTAAGTCATAAAGGAACTCTTTAGCCTTAAAAGGTATGAAAGTAAACTTGGATACCGCGCGAACCAAGACGCGATGACGCGCAGACGGTATATTTCCGAAATGACAAGAAAAGAGAATTGGAGACAAGAAGAAATATCGGCCCTGGTTGAGGGTGTTAGCGACCGCCTCGAGGTGATAAAAGGAAAATTTTCCCCTTTTATTACCTCAGAGAAAAAAGCCAAGGCATGGGAGGAAGTATTGGAAAGGTATATTATATTTTTTTCTGAAATCATATAACGTTATGTTAAAGATATAGCATAAGTAAATCTTATGTCTATATAAATAAAAAAATGTCATTTTGCATTAAAAGTTTTAAATATATATTTATATTTCCATCCCCTTACCCGATTTCATTTTCTTTTGAAGGGGAGGGATTGTGCCGAAATTTTTTAATTGAAAAGAAAAGATTTCATACATATAAAATTGCATTATACAAGTATAAATATTTTTCATATGTGAGAAATATGACAAAAAGTTAGATTCACTCTGTAATTGGTTGTGGCAATATTGATTTTTCATAAAAAAAATTAGATATCTTTGCTATATAGCCGTCGGCATTGTTTTGGAGTTTATAATTTCACTCTATAAATATCAACCAATCGAATCGGGGAAATCCCGTAAACCTCCTTCACACAAAAATGGTGGTTTGCGTAAAGTTGGATTGAATAGCGCTTTTGATGTGTTTTAAAACTGAAACCGATATGAAATGAATTTCCTGCATTTATGATACAGCGATTTATGATGGCTTCGAATACTTATGTCTTTAATGGATTACCGCGTGAATATTATCGGATCAGGAAAAAAGAGGTAAGTGTCGTAAGATGGTATCGTTCATATTTTAAAGCGTGCACATATTTTTTTTTCAGTGTAAATGCCTGCAGCTTTACACAGCGAGATGTCAAAAGTATAAAAAAGAAGTGGATAGACATTCAAAGCAAGACCAGAAAAAGAGAAGCAGAGAGGAGAAGAGAGCAGAAAAAGACTGGGGGAGGTCCACCTCCACTAAACTTGAAGCCATGGGAAGATAAGGTATACATTTAATGAAGCACAGTTATATATTCGATTATTGTTTTTAATTTTAAGTTAGTGTTTTTATACATATCACATCCAATCAATTCATTGACCTATTTCTGGCAGCTAAAGACACACAAAGTGCAAGAGCAGCTGTAGGATGATGGTACAATCATGTAAATAAACAATGTGCAGCTGGTACATGTATGTTCAATAAATAGTGAATACATGTACAAGTGGCAATGAGTTGTATTTTAGAAAGGACACAAACAAAATTATTCATATATATCCACATGCATCAGTATTTATTTGCTTATTATTGGTAATTTATATTATATGTTTATTTTACTTATCAAAATGATGAGAAACTATAATACTGTGGAATCATCATTGTTTGTGGCTGACCAATGTTGGTGGGTTTTTTGGATAACCCTTGCCCACGAATTTTCATCTTCACAAACCTATACACACAATCATTTGTTTAATATTAATTTAGTAAATTTTGGCCACCTTCCAACATCCCCTCCCCCCCCCCCCCCCCCCCAAATAAAAATGATTCTACAGTATTTGAATTACAAATCTTTATATCGTAGATATACATGTAAATATTGTACGGATTAACAAATTTATTGTGTACATGATAAAAATATTGCTTATTACTCCTCATTGACTATATTGTAGATTGTTTCTATTCTCGATGATAGCATGGTGGTAGGGATAGAAGGTGGTTTTGACACCAGTGAGTGTGGAAGCAATGAGTTCCCTAAAGCCACATCTAATGGTATAACATGGTTTCATAAGTTTCTTTAAAATAATGAAAACAAAAGAAAACAAATGAATGAATAAACATTACTTAAAGTGTCATGTTAAAAGCAGCCTTATTAGGGCATGAGTAGCCTTTATAAAAGTACAGTGTGCTTACAATTTTTTTAAAAACTTAATATTAGATAAATATTTATTCAATATTGATACAATGTACTAATAATTCTTTGGGTTTATACTCAACATTTTTCATTAATCATTCTGGGCTTGCTCCTTTGTATTGTACACATTATAAATGGAGTTGTTACATCAATGATTAAAATAGATTGTTAAGATCGATGAGCTTGATAAATGATATTTAAAATGTTTTTATGGTAGCTACTTCCAAGTTCATATCAGCAGATGCCTCCAAAACCCAGGAACTAATTCCTGAGACTCCTCCTCCCTCATTTGCTGGAGGTAAGCAAAGTAAACATTTATTTATTTATAGCATTGTGTGTGTGTCTTTGTACGATTTCCTTAAAAATGCTTTCAGTGCGTCTTAAAATATTTTTTCTTTATCAAACATAAATATAAGTAATAAACAGCAATATTAAAAAGTTCACCAGGATATGAAGTTTGTTGGTACGTGATCAAATCTACTGAGCAACACTTCGGGCTCCACAGGATTTGATCATGTGACCAACCAACTTCATATCCTGGTAAACTTTTAAAATTGCTGTTTCTTTCTTAATTAAGCTTGAAAATATGCATCACTTAGAGTATATACACCTCATATAGAATTTACTGGCTATATTTAAATTAGATATCATTATGTGAATTAATAACTGTAAACATTTAAATCAAACAACTGCTCAGCCTGTGATTAAAACAGCAGTGTGATATTTGGTTTGTAACAAATGTGTTTTGAAATTATGAAGAAAAAAAAACAGTATGTAAAGGTATTATTATATTCCTTTAATTGATGGGTGATAGAACATGTGGGTCTCTGTCCATCATTCTTCTAATTGAAACAAATCCTTGGAATAGGTACATGTACTAAAATGGCCATGTAGAATGGTGTACACCTGGAAAAAAAATAGCAATGATTTTTATTAAGATATATTATTAGTGAAATGTTCAATCAGTTTAAAAATTATTAATTTAACTATTTATTTCCTAAAGATACCAGTATGCCAACTGGCTGTTCCACAAAGAGAAAAAGAAAGATCACTGTTGAGACAGCATGTACATCAGGTAGGGTAGGAGGGGGAGGGTGACTTGCATGTATTAAGGAGCGAAATGATGCCTTGTATGTATAGTTTGGTTTTTGTAAAGACATTTTGTACATCATTTTTTCATTGAAATATGAATAATATAATAAATGCTCTCAACTCCAGTCAATATTTGTATTATATTGTATAAAGAGTTCAACTATGGTACTATACAAATTATATATATTGAAACATTTCAAAATGTATTTCTTAGATAACTCCAAGGCAGAGCTACTGCTTAACATCCAAAGAGAGAAACTGGAGCTTAAAAAAAGTCTGCTCGAGGTAGAAAAGAAGAAGTTGGATGTGCTTAAAGAGATCTGTTTTGAATTGAAAAGAAAAAACTGTTGCTGTTCCTATTCTTTTCAAACTCTTGAGCCCTTAGTTGAGCTTGAACCAGCATCTTGCTCAGTTTCACCAACTATCAGAGGTCTTGTTGTGAAAGAAATTTAATTTTGTCTGTGCAATGTAAATTAGCCTGTTTTATACCATGTAAAGAGCTTTTCTGATGAATGGTGCCTGTATGTCTGTCTCTCAATCTGTCTGTTTGTAAACTAAGCACATATTTTCCTTCTACTTTAGAACCCATTGGCAGTAAATATTATTATTGTATATTCTAAAATATTGAATTGAAGGGTCAACCTTTGTGAAAGGGAGATAATCATAAAACTTGGTTAACATTTAAATACCGGTAGGTGTCTTAAGATATTCTTCTCAAGAGTCACTGCACTAGCTATTCCGGTCTTAATAATATAGTGAAAATTATAAGAAAAAAATATGTAATGCCACATGATACACCAATTTAAAAATATTCCATAAGTGAGCAATGTGGCTCATTATTCTCTTGTTTTGCTTGTTAAATTTGTTGGGTGGGGGTATTTGTAAATCTTTATTTTTTTAAATTTTCTGATGTTATAGAGATCTTATGGTCATTTCAATAAGAGATGAAATAGATATTTTGTGATTTCATAGCATGGCAATTACTCTTGATTGTTTAATGACATTGCATTTTGAAATGGAAATTTGTTTAGTATCAAATCCAATGGTTAAAGTTACATTTGTGTTATACTTGTTTTGCTATTGTTTTCATCTTGTGTTTAACAGTCAAGTTATGATGACATGATTACAATTATTTTTATAACCTTAATATATCTTGTTGTCTTTACTTGCAAGTATATTGAACTTACTATTTCAAAAGCGTTGAACCAGCCTCCTTCTGATCTGTTGAGCTACACCTGCACCGTTTGCTTGGAGATTGTTGATTTCCTCCTCACCCTGGTGCTGGATATCAAAGTCCACCTCTGGCATTGGCAGCCTGTCTTTGATACATTTGTTGTGAAGCTTGAAGCATGCTACTACAGTCTTCATGCACTTTTGGGTGGCAAAGGGTAATACACCCCCAGTTGGATGTAAGCATCTGAAAGAAATCAAGGATTTAATATTAGCACTATTTCTTTAGAGTACATGTATTTAATAAGATGAGTAATAATATTTTTCATTAAGATGAGTCGCAAGAACACTGTCATTTCACGTCATCTCACCTAAATCTTGACTTGAGCACACCAAATGCTCTCTCCACCACAACACGGGTTCTGCAGTGGGCGCTGTTGTAGTTCACTTCCTTTTGATTAGCCGGGATGTTAATTGGTGTCATCAAGTATGACTTCAAAGGATAGCCTAGAATGCAGTTATATTTATGTAGTATGTACTGACTAACTTTAGACATTCTTGTGTAGAATGCTCAATTTACTTGCCATATTTCATTTACTTATAATTCATACCTGAATCTCCTAGAAGCCATCCATTGCACCCTTGGGCCAAGATGTGGTTCAGGTTTGAATTTTCAAACACAAAGCTATCGTGAACAGCACCAGGGCCACTTGCAAACCAAATCTATGAATCTTAAAGAAGATGGGTGAATAAGATGGGGCAAAAGCCCATTGGTTCAATCATGTATTTACTATCAATCCTTCTTTAATGATATGATACAGTTTTTGAAAAGCATAATTTTTAACATCTTTTAATCTTATATTGATAGTATCAGTCTTCAAAGTACAATAATATGAATAATGTTAACTATGGAACTTAATTGCTCTTTGAAATAATACCTTAGGGAAGCGTCAGAAACGGGCCTGGACATTCAGAGCATGAAAACCCTTCCTACAAACGTAGCTTGGCTCGTTTTCGGAGGGAGCCTGAATTTTTATCAAAGTCCCATCCACTGCGCCCAGCACATTGGGAAATTGGGCCTTTGAAAAGAACTCTGTTTTTGTTCTTCGGATTTCTTCCTCAGATGTAGGAAAAGAGATATTTTGCAAGCGGTGGCAGAGGGAGGTCAGAACTCTGTCCATGGCAATGCAAACACTAGATTTCGAAATTCCATGTAAATCCCCACACTCCGAATAGAATATTCCTTTTGTGAGGCATCTTATTGTGACAAGAACCTGTCAATAAGGACAACATATTCTTAACCACCATAACTTTTCATTAATTATTTACATTACATACACAAATTCCATATGAATAATGTTTGGAATAATATTGGGTTTGTGATTTTTTTAAGGAATGAATGTTAACATATCACTATTTAAAAAGTAAAAATGTAAAAACTAGTGTACTCTATTACTCTAATATATATTTCATAGCTGGGTGGTGCCCAAAATAGATTGTTTAATGAAATAACAAATGAGTTAATGGTGTTTTGTTTTTTTTTCAAATTACAAACTAACACCTCTAAAACTCAATCTACCAAAAAAAAATGATATTCATAAAAATTTATGAAAAAAGTTTTGTATAATAATTCAGTCCACTGATTTTATTGCATATTTTTGGAAATCAGAAATAGCTCAACATCCAAGGAAATCTCTCTCTCTCTCTCTCTCTCTCTCTCTCTCTCTGGCAGATCTGGTAAAAACAGTAATGATTTTATTTTTTGACTTGTGAAGACTCTGGTAATTTTTTCTATGTCAGGTGCTGGGGGTCATGGGTAAAGTTGTACCATGTTGTTCCATGCATAGGCGTCGGGGCGGGGGGGGGGGGGGGGGGGGGGGGGGGGGGGGGGGGGGGGGCTTACCCCCCCCCCCCTTCTTTTGCAAAGTTAGACCTAACCATTAGGGACATAGCATCATACACCATAGAGGGTTTCAGCCCCCCCCCCCCCCCCAAACTTTTTCTCGCAGCGAAGATAATTGTTCCTAAATTTACCTTGGAAGATTGAGAAGTTGGAAGCATAGGTATACCCCCCACGGATTAGCCCCCCCCCCCCCCCCCCCCCGGATTAGGATTTTCATAATTTTGGGAATTAGGTTTTTTTTTCCTCAATATTTCTGAGGATTATTCTAGCCCCCACTTTCAATTTCCTTCCGACGCCAGTACCATGTGTATAATCGATGTCTAGGCGTTTCGGCCTTTTCCCTAAATTGACCTTAAATCTGTTCGGATCTTGCTAGTTTCGGCCCGACGTCGTTTCGGCCTATATATTTCTGGACGTTTCACTCTGGTTTTAATAGTTAATATTGGGCAGAACCATGACTTAGCATAGATCAAGACACGTTTATGTTGCGTTATTTTTTTTTTGAAAAGATAAGTAATTTATAATCGTAGAATACGAAGCTCGGCGTTTCACCATGACGCAAAAAGGGATTAAAATATCTAATCCATCACAACCGAGATTTTTTACATTTTATTTTATATGTATATGACCCATGAACCTCTAAACCTGAACATGAACCTATAAAAAAAATAGTGAAATCTGTTGGGAGGGGGGGGGGGGGGGGGTCCAAACAACGTCGCTGAATTCATCACTTCATTACCTCACTCATTCGAAGAAAGAACACATTTCATGGTATAGTATGTAATTGTACTCTGAAGGTTGGGTTATGTTGAAATAATTGTTTTTTCCAACGTGTGTTTAGACACGTGCGTGCATGTATTCATATTTATTTCGTGTTTGATCCGTGCCCGTGTGCTACAAGCACCGTTTTCGTGACGTAGCAATCAGGAAGTGACGTTATCAAATGTGGTGTAAATATTCGAAGTTGGAATGATTATGATGTGCGTTGTGTCAGATGATATTAAATGATAATGATACCTACTTGGATAACTGCAGGGATGGCCTTGCTTCTGTTGGTTGGTCTTTCTATGTCTTCTTTAACTAGATCAACGACTTCGTTTAAGTACCTTCTCGGAAGCCTGTACCTTTCTATAACCTCTCTGTCGTTTAAATAATCTAATGGATTGTTTCTATCTCTGAACACTCTTCTACCCCTTTCCTTTTCTCTTTCGTTGAGAACATCAAAAATAAGCAAAGACGCCATTTTTTATAATTTTATTATCCATAGCAACAACGATATATTTAGTGAATTGGACAAAACTTAGGACTTAGGGTAGCCTTCGGGTGGTCGTAGACTTACGGCCGAATTTCGTCGTAAGCCATATGTCCCAAATCTTTGTAAAACGGCCTTAAACCCTTGGTGTGGTCTTACGACCAAATATATGACTTACGACCTTTTGTAAAACGGGCCCCTGAAACTCATGACAGACATGTATTCCTTTCGGGGTTTTAGGTATCATTTTGTGCATATATTTCTCATTTTATGTGCATATTCTGTTTGTGAATAATCCAATAAACTGTTTATTTGATAAAAGTATTCTCCTGGCTTGGAAAAAGGTGCGTAAAATTCAACAATTTCATTGCAACCGAGTAACACAATAAAGGTAAAATGTACATCACAAAGGTGAGACCTCTAATTGAAATACTTCGAAATGTTAAGAGGTCTGTGGCTAATACAGGAATTGTAGGGATATCGGTGATGGAAGAGAAATGTGGTGGAGAACGCCTTTTACGAGTAGTTTTCAGCTTTAATTATACTTGCAATAAATTTCTTCAATTCAAATTTATCTGATACTTTAATACAAACACGCTTTTTGAATTTAATAAACTCGCCTGAAACTTGATAAATTTAAGTACTGGTATTTCACATACCTTAGCCTAGTTTTCTGCTCTACCACTTTCTTGCTTTTCCTGTAAAGAAACAAATCACAACTATATTGAAAGCAATTTTTTTTATTCATGTGTTGAATTTAATCATATTTGCAATTTTTTTTCACAATTCGTGATCCAAATCAATAGCAAATTTTTTTTTTATATCTATGTATTAACTTTTTCAAGGTTCAAGAGGATGACATCACAATGATCATCAAATTAGCAGTTGTTTTTTAGTACTTTATATCATTAGATGTATTAACAGAAAGTAAATATCATTATTTTATTATATCTGGGTTTTTTTTTCAATCAAACAATATCAAACTTGGTGAGTCAGGATCAAATCATCTGAGAAGCCTTTCACAGGATTCAATAACATGAACAAGGCAGCTCATATCCCAGTAAACTTTTTAACATTGCAATTCAATTCTCAAAAAAATATCCACAAACAATTGAAAATCTTACCCATTTTCCTCATTCCATGTCATCTTAGCAGATACCCTGACTGCAGTAGAATGACTCTGCTTCAGTTTGGCTGCGGAAGGAGCAGGTGCTTTCTTGGAACGAGTAGAACGTGCTGGCGATACATCAGACTCCGACTGAGAGGAGGCAGTGGTTGTCGGACTCTTCTGGCTTCTCGTTTTCTTCACTGAGGAGTCTCCCTCAGCTAGGGAAGCCTGAGTGGCGTGTCTAGGTGAAAGGTTGATCGACTCAGACAGAACGCCCTTAGCTTTCTTAATAGATTCCTGACTGCTAACAGTAGACTGAGTAGAACGTCTGCTTGACCTCAGAGTAGAAGGTGAACTTTGCGAGTCTCCATCCGATTCAGACGCCAGTTTCCTGGCCTTGGTAGGTTGTGATGGACTGGGAGTTGCCTTTTTCTTTGAGCTCTCTGAGACTGAAGGCTTGCTTAGTTGTCTTGTTTCTTTCTTGGCTCCTGGAGTGCTTTCCTTCCCAGGCGATTTATTCTCCTTCATATCAGCTCTCTTGAGTCTAGGGGTTGATCTCGCTGGGGATGAGATTGACTGATTATTAGTGGTGTTTAATCTCTTGCTCCTTCTGGAGGATTCTGGTGATATGGGTGAGCTAGAAATCAACTCTGGTGAAGACAGTTTGGTTCTGGTTACCCTGGGAGAATTTGTCTCAGATTCGGATAGGTTAGCACCCCCTCGAGTTCTTTTGCTTGGGCTACTGACTGAAGAGGTAGTTGTCTTCTTGGGCTTTGCAGTATCAACTGGAGCTGCCTTTTTCAAATCTCTGCCACTTGTAGTTGAATCACCTGTCCCTGATACATTTCTCTTTCCACTTCTTGTAACAGGGCTATTGACATTCTTCTTTGGGGTATCATTTTCCGATTTCTCACCTTGAGACCCTTTTCTTGTTTTATTGCTCGGCTCAACCAGTTTTGATTTCTTTTGTGGAGAGGGAGAAATGCCTTCAGAAACAGGACATTGGGTCTTCTTTCCCCTCATTGGTGATTTGACATCTGTGTGTTTTGGTGTCCGCAGTAGCTTTTTAGGCGACTCATTCAAACTCTCCTTTGAGCCCGAATTATTTTTAACCCCTTTGGTTATAGAGAGATCTCCTTTCCTTGGCGAGTTCCTCCCTGGGCTTTGAATGTTGATCGACTGAGAGAGTCGGGCCCTTGGTGTTCTTCTTGTCTTCAATGGAACCTCCTCCTCTTCCTCCTCCGACTTTGCAGGAGATTTCTGCTTTTTCTTTTGATTTACCAAGGGTGACTTGGGAGATGTCAATTCTTTACTCTTTTTAGCGCTAACTTCTTTTGATTGAGGTTTCCCCAAATTCTTACTCTTTACTTTTCTAGGTGACTCCACATTTTCAGCTACTGGTGATTTCTTACTTTCTGTTGTCTTCGTCACCCTGGAGGTACCCTTTGCAGCAGCTTGTGCTTCATCTGTTCTTGTGAGGACTACAACAGGGCTTAAATTTTTGATTTTGAGATCTTTCACTTTCTCTGCTTTCCTTGATGCTACAGACTTCTTTGGACTGGCTTTTGCAGGGGGACTAGTTCCCTTGCCTGCTTTCTGGTTCTTCTTGTCTGCTGGCGAGCTGTCTTCACTCTTCCCTTCTTCCTCTGGTGTCTTGTCTCCTCTTAATCGGCTAGGTTTCTTATCAGCTGCCTTCTTAGATTTTTTCCCTGTAGTTTCTGTTTTTTCCGGACTGGAAGGCTCCGGTGGTTTCCGACCTCTCTTCTTTCCCCTGGAGTCTGGAGATTTTTCTTTTTCCTCATCAGTCTTTGGCTCACCCTCCTCAGTTTTATCTTCTGTGTTGGTGTCTGAAGTAAGCTCTGACATGTTTAGAGAGCTCTTTGCTTTTGAATTTCTTGTTTTATCAGGAGTTTTGAAATCAAACGGCTTTGAAAACAGAGCTGCAATGGGACTCTTGGCAACGTCAGGATCCAGGGTTGGATTTGCCACTCTTGGTGAAATTCCACCAGATTTACCTGAAGAGAATAAAAATCTGGTCAGTTTAATTTCCAGTTCAAGTATGTATTTTAAGAAATGGGTTTAAAAGATGTCAAATCACATTAATTCATGATTGACAGATATTCATGTCGCAAGCAATCTTGAATTGTTCCACATACTTAAATTTTACAGGTACAGCCTATAATCATTACTGCACAAGTACTTACTTGGAACTCTACGAAGTGTACTCGACTCTTGAAAAAGCGAACCATCTAAATGGAGAGCTGTATCGTTCATCTGAGATTTGTCTTGAGTTTTATCCCCTACACTTGTCTTGTCCATTTCTATTAAAAGAGACAGAAAATATTATAAAATATAAACATTCATCAAACAACAACCAGTATTATGTTAGGAATTATACACAATTGTCTTATCTATTTCTACAAGAGATATGAAAACTATTCTAAACAACTGTCATAAAACTATCAGAAAATTGATGAATTGTTTCTTAAAGGATCAGGTCAAATGTGGTTGAATTGATTTATTAAAATATACTGCCAAATTGAAAAGGCTTTTCAATTTTAGTTAAAATAAGAAAACTGAGTTCTTCTCCTTTGAAAATCTTGCAATGAAATTAATGTCTGAAATTTCGACCCAATAAACTAAAGATTTCATTTTTGGGGCTAATTGAAGGAAAAGTGTTTGCTCCTATGTCCGAGTCCTCGACTGACCAGCGTTTGGAGTGGTTTCCTCTCCCTCGGTGGTCTCCATATTCTCCTGGTTTTCTTTGTCTGCCGCCGCCTCCTCCTCTGTAACGGGCGCTGGCACCTTCTCCTTCACACCCTCGGCAAACTTCTTTAGGGTCTTGATGCTGGATTTCTCCTTGACCACCTGATTAATGTTTAAGAATGCCTTTGTTATGTTGTTAATAGAATTCATGTCTGAAACATTCAGTGTACTAAATGATCAAATTTTCTGTTATGGATATAAAATGAATGTTCCACACATTAAGTACTGTGGGATTATTCAATAATGTCAGATCCAACTTTGGTTGACTGCCAAATTAAAGAAGATGTTATTATGTGAATTTACTTGTTTATATGTAGAAAAAAAGACAGTGATTTTTCTACATTTTTTAAAAGGGTCCTGTGGCTATTGATTTGGGAAAAATCATCGACATTTTGGTCAAATTGGGAAAAACAGTATCATTATAAATAATGTAGCCAAGATGAAAATCAAATGCAAATTAAAATAAAATGAACAAAAGCAAATACAAATATGATGCTTTCTTTTTTTATTTTTAAATTACATATCAAGCTTCCTTTTTTTAAGGCCTTTAAAGTTGGTTACAATAGTTTCCAAATCATTGTCAGTCAAATCTTTGTTTGTGTGACAAATGCGCATAAGCGCATCTGTATTTTTTTCAGTAAGTCTGTTTCTTTTCTTTGAAACAATATTTGACATTAAAGAAAAGCCCCTCTCCACCACTGCTGTAGAAGAAGGAATGATCATGGCAAGATAGTACAGGTGAAAGACTACTGGAAAACACTCCTTCAACACATCATCCTTACAAAATTCTTTGTATACACCATGTACTGAGCTGCAACCTCTTCTCCTGAAATTAAATGAGAAAATAATGAATAACTTACAATTAAAACACATCTTGCCTTAAAAATTGTTACACAGTCTCTTCACTAGAAAATGGTAAATAATTATTCATAAACTGATACTTTAAAATATCTAGTAAACTATATACAGCAGTAAAAGTTAACTAGATATATTAAATAATAAAAATTTTAACTGTTTAAACTTTAATGTACTTCATTGATAACTATTATATTACCTTCAACATTGAATTGGTTATTTCTGCTATCTGTCTAATAACACAGCAACAAAACTCAGGGAAAAAGACAAAAGGGCTGAAAATTGAATTTACAAATGCAAAACAAACATGTATTTAAAAGTTAGTATGCAACAAAATATTAATAAAAAGTGATTAATTAAAATACTGTATATAAAATTAGTAGTAATAAATCTGGAACTGAATTTGAAAACAAATTTCAATCACTTAGACTATAATTCATTAATCACCTCAGCATGAACAGATGTCTTTTAAAAGTTTCAAGCTCTGTTCTCATATTCACTTCATTGAACTGGGCTCGAACTTGTATCCGATGTCCTTGGAATTCATCATCCTTGGGACTTCCATAAAACTCTACCAGTTTATCTATACTCTCCTAAATCCATTTATTAAAATTAAAATTATTTACAGTTTACGTTAAATGTACTTTTTTTTTATAATATATAAAAAATAAAATGAAAAGTTTTAAACTCTTAATTAGAATTCACAGTTACTTACCTGACCATATTTAGAGAGTTCTTCAATGCTATCTGGTAAATTATGTGGGTCTAGTACTCCAAAAGCTGTAAGCACTGCAGAGCCTGTGCAGAATGCATCTTCAATTTCTTGAATGAGATCATGAATCAAAGGAATTCCTGCAATCAATAAATTAAGTCTTAGGATACATTTTTATATAAATTATGTACTAAATGATGTATTGATGTCTTTAAAGGAGAATTACTGAAGAGTATGGCCTCACCTGTCTGTTCAAGAAATGACTCTGGGGTTATTCTGTTGGCACACGCTCGCATTCTCCTGGCTAGAGTTGTGCGATCATCCACCTCAAGAAACATTCCATTAACTTTGGCATATTCTGTGTCATCAAGTTGATTTCGATTATACTTTTCAATCAGCTGGTGCAGTAGATCAGTTGTTTCTTTCACTCGAATAGGAAGTGTGGTAAAGTTAATGTCTTCTTGTTGGAGATACAAAGACAACATGTTGACAGGCTTTAAGATGTCACACAGAAGCACAGTCCCTGCTAGAAGACTTTTGTTTGTTGCGCTCACCCTGATTCCATACACATCTGGATCTTTCCTGTCATCATATATTGCATCAAGAGTATCAAGGATACAGTTGTATCTGAAAAAATGAAAGATTCATGATAATTAAATTTAACAAACTTAATGACAGAATTTTTTTTCTGGCAGGAAGACCTCATCTTCAACAAAATTTAGTTTAAATTTTTCAATTCTTAAAAGTGTTAAACTTTTTTTTTTCCCCTTTAAGTTTATTTAAAAATACCCTGATAAACTTAGAGTTACCTTGATACAAATCTTGAACATGCATGGAGATGAGACAGCCATCTTGTTGTAGCAGCACGAAGGAATGTCAGTGGCTCTTTTCCATACACAGACTGGATGTTCTTGAATACAGCCATCTTTTGAGGGGAAAACTCAAAAAGTTTCCACAGTGATATCAGCAAAGAATCAATTTCTTGGAGAACCGGGTACTTTTTTATGAGGTGCACTAAGCAGAGGGCTAAGCGGTGATTTCGACAGTTTACGTAAAGTGCAAATGGACTCTCATGTCTTATCCGCCTTTGCAATCCTAAATTAAAAAATAAAATTATATATTGAACACTAAACAAAACAAGTAACTTTGTATTGCAGCACTGCATTCAATATTAAAATTTGTGAATCATATTGATATATATATAAATTAATCTATTTATCATTTAATATCAGTAAATTTAATGTACTTTTAAAAAAAGTTGTACCTTTGTGTTCCCCACTCATGGTGTTGCATCCATCCAGGGCTATGAATCTAATTTTCCCTATGTCAATATTTTTGGCGAGCAGGAACAGTTTAACTGCTGTCATTATTGCTTCTGCTGTAGCTTTTTCTAGATTAACAAATCCAAGAAAATGTGTAGCTATCTCATTATGCGAATTTCCAAACCTGGCCATGATACACAACTGGCTTCTGTGCGCAATGTCGGTGCTTTCATCTGCTAGGAGGGAAAACTGTTTCTCATTCATATTTAATAAGAGTTCTCTCTCATGAAATTCAGAAATGCAAGAGACCATTTGTGTTACACTTGTTGATGACAGGTAAGTGTTGCTTGCACTAGCACAATGTTGTTTTAAGTCAGAATTTGATTCATCAATGCTGGCAACAAATCTTACCAATTTTTCAGTGTTTTCTGAAACAGCCCACTTTTGTCTAGCTAAAAAGTCAACACATCTAAAGATCTTCTTGACAACATTTCTGTTTCTTTGTTCCTCCTTTGCTGCATTGGCATTAAAAGCTAAATGTACTTGCTTGTAAACGTTCACATTTGTGCGAGACAAAGTATATCTTTCAATAGAAAACTTATGTTTTTGGCTGTTTTCGTGCTTTGTCAACACCCTTGTTGGGTGACTTCCAAGGGTAGCCCCATTATGTATGAAGGATTTGTCAGAAGATTGAGAATCAGAGGATGAAGAATAGAGTTCACAGTATTTACACATGTAGCCACCTTTTACATTAGAATAATACAACCATCTGTGTTGAGCTTCATATTTATGTAAACAAAATGTTCTTTGGTCTATTGATGAAACTTTTAGTTTTTTAATATGAACTTTGGAATGAGACTCGGAGTTAGACTCTAAATCCTCTCTAACATCATGATCAACACTCAGTCTCTGACTCTCACTTGGAATGGAAACAACAAGCCGCCGTTCTGAGTCTTCTGACTAATCCTCCTTACTTTCAACTTCTGGATCAACTTGATGCTGTACTCCATGTGATGACGAACTCTGTTCATTTGTACTTGACGTTGTCGTAGGAATCCCAGTGGAAATCGAATCATTGGGTCGAGTGAAAAAGTTGCTTATCTTTGGTAACCCTGTTGAGTCTTTTTTCTTAATTTTCTTAACGTAATACTTCGAATTATGCGACATTACGCCACATTGCTTCACAAATCACGTTTACATCATTGTTTAAAAAGCGCTTGAAAGGTCTATATATACAATGGCATATATTAGAGCGCTTGACCGACGAAGAATAAATGGAGGCTTGCCAAGTCGTACGAAAAAAATTCGGGTCGTCATTATCGATGTGCAGAATTTTTTAAAAAAAATTTCTATCGATTGAATTGGGAAAAAATGTTGATAAATTTGGGAAAAATTCGATAATTTTTGCTAGGGGAAAGGGCCGATATTCGGACCCAAATTAAGTGTAGAAAAATCACTGAAAGAAAAGAAATGTGTTGAAAATTTTGTTGGGGATGCACTGTACCAGGTACCCTTGAAGTCCACAAAAATTAAACTTTGAATTTTTTTTTCTATTCCACAGATTGATTGTTCTATTTTTATGCATGAAACTAATCTCATGTTGATAGAATGCAAAAGTGCAATACATAGTTTACCTCCAGCATTTGGTCAGCCAGAACAGCTAACTCTTTGAAGGCCTCATCATTGGACTCACTCAGCTCCAGTTTGTTGAGAATTTTAACCCACAGTTTCAGATTAAATGAGTCAGGGTTGGATAAAACCTCATTGCAGATCTTTATGGCTATACTGTCATGTCTTGGGTTTTCCTGCAAACATAAACACATAGTTAATGTATACATTCATGTCCAATTAAATGGTCTGTAGTTGAAAATTTTACACATAATTTGAAATTAGATACATGTGAAAACGCAGAATGTCTTTGTTATTACCTTCACCGTCTCGGTATCATTTTGATTCTTCAGCAGCAGTTTAGTGTTGGTTAGCTGAATCAGTAACTCAGCCACATTCTCTGCATTGACCTCTGCCAGTGGACTGGAGAGAGGGGCATTTCTCAGAGTCTTCAGGGTAGGAATGAATGCCTCTTCTACAACTTCCTGGTTAGCTCTAAGTAAAAAAACATCATAATACAGTTAAACTTGGTTTCAGCAGACATGCTTATAAGGAATTCACATTCACTGCAAAGTCAGTTTCCTCCTAGTCATAAAACTTTTAAACTTTTCAGTAACTGCAAATTACTTTCATACCGATTTTTAAAAATTGGTTGTTTCTGGCATTTCTTTATCATGTGCTTTACTGTTATTGGGTAAGTTGCTGAAAACTTTCTAGACTTTGATATTTTCATATGTGTTTCAAGTAAAATATAAAATCTATTCCCTCTAAAAAAGTTATCTTATAAAGTACTTTCTAAATGAGACAAGATTCATCAATACAGGTGCAAGCATACATGTATAAGCAACAGTAATTGTAGAATATTTACCTGCCAGCGAATGCATAGATTGGGAAGAAGGTTCCCAGACAGTGTCTGAGGTGGGTATCGTCCTCCGTGGTGGGGTTGTACCAGATCAGGATCAGGTGGGACAGGATCTTGGAGGACACCACCCTCCCAGACAAAAGAAGCTTGGCCAGGCCTTCACCAGCCACCGTTCTCAACTCAGAACTCTGAAAATTGTAGGTAAACTATGTATAAACAATCAGAAAACTCTAACATTACCTCTAGGAGTAATCAAATACTGGGGGAGATCAATTAGCATACATTTACTAAGAACTTGCAGATAAACTTTGGATGGTCTAAAAAAAATTAGCCTTTAGTTTATCAACATTTCAAAACATATGGCAACAAGCTGTTATTTCATTTTCATTTCAAGATTTGATGGGGACTTTTTTAACATAAAATTAAGGAATTCTTGCAATTTTCATTATGGCAATATAATTAATCAATGCAGATGCATTTGACATCAAAAGAAATAAAATAATATATTCAACTATTTTCAAAATCGACAAAAAAAAACAAAAAAACCCACAAAAACCTGAAATCAAGAAGAGTCAATTACATTCATTTAAGGTCGATTTGGGAATTTCCTGTATTTTTACACAAACCTCTTCATCCAGGAAGGCACACAGGATGGCCACCAGTTTAGCGCCCGCAGCCCCAGAGCTTCCATCCTCCGTACTGTCCTGTCTCTCCAGGACGCTGTCGGCAGTGGAGTTGGATGACGTCTCATCGTCTGGACGACCCCTCTGCATGACCTCCAGACCATGCAGGTGCAACATGTCAAAGATCACTCTCAGGGCCGTACAGCGAACCAGCTCAACGTCAATTTGAGAAGCCTGAAAATTGAAATGTACATTGTAATTATCATGTTGATTTCATTGGATGTCAAAATATGAAATTGACAAACACATTGTGCTAGTCATTTTCATTTCAATAGATGTCAAAATATGGACTTAATAAATGCTTATTGTGCTTATGTTGATTTCATTGGATGTCAGAATAAAGAGTTTATGTTCATATAGCACAGGAATGAGTTTAAGCTCAACATGTTGTTTTTACAGGATGTCGACAGGGTTGCAAATAACATTTTCAAACCCAGGGGCCATGTGGGCTCCCAACTTTTCAAGTTATAGAAGCCCACAAAAATTTATAGGGGCCCACTCCACTGATATTCACAATGAAGTTAGTTTATAATATTAAAATATATACATGTAGAATAAAAATTGTAAAGTGATATTATTAATTTGAATTAGATCCAATTTATTTAATTTAATTCTCTTTGTATTCATACATTTTATAGATGAGATGTTTTGTCTCTGTATTTCTGTGTATTTTTGAGGTATTAGTCCAACCCTTTGACCCAGTTACAACCGTTATATAAAAAATCTTATTTTTAAAAAGATAACTGCAAAAAAGCGGTGTAATGTTTATTTTAGCATTAATTTGACAGAATTATTAACTAAATACAAATTACCAACTAATAGTAATATCAACACTACAAGTAATAAACATCGGTTGCACAGTATGTGGTTGCATCACCCGTATTTATAACCCCGAAAGATAAGACAATCTCGAGTTATTAATTACAACAGGTGTTAACTGAAGCTGTGAAAACTTCTTCAGAATTAGTTAATTATCATTTGATTGCCTTTGGGGTTAATTCAAACGATTGTAAACTCATAATATAGGGCAACTTTAACTTCTCTTACGGAATAAATTCCAACGAAGTTGCCGATCAAAAAGTGACTATTTAATTTAAGTTGGTCCTTGATTGCCCCAAAAATTTATACTCGCCATGTGGGCAACTAAATCGTTAAGAAATAGTTGCCCACAGTAAAAATTACTCGCATTTGCGAGTGGGCGAGTGGTTATTTGCAACCCTGGTTGAAATAGAAAGTATTTGTACACAATGACATACATATGTAGCAAAGGAATGACATATGCAAATGTGGGGTGTAAAACAGTCGATTACTATTTCATTCAATGCATTACCTGCATGAACAGAGGAAGATACTGCATCACTAAATCCTTGCTGATGACACAGCACAGACCTAGAGCCTTTACAGCAAGATTTCGAATCCTCCCATCTTCATTCTGAATCCCCGGCAAAATCTGAAAAAATATCAAAATTTGAAAACATGTGTTAAACTAAAAGCAGCCAGTACCAGCTTGTATAAACAGTATCTTTGATGCATCTTTAACAATTTAACTCTAATAGACCCTATTTTTGATATGTTGACAAAGTAGATTTACATGTAAATATGCATGTATTATACTCCTTCTTTCCATACATCAAGCGAAGTGGTAACTTAAGAGTTCCTTAATCAATACTTGTTTCAATGAAGTGAGCTTATTCACATTAGAATCAAACACATATTATGTGAGGTGCAGCCAACGTCACAACTTACCAGGGATTCTATCAACATATGAAGGGTGGGGCTAACACTTGTCAGAGAAAGAACCTCCAACATCTCAGCAACAATAGCATGACACTTCAAAATGGTGGCCACATCAGTCTACAACAAAAATTGACAATAACAGTAAATAAGAATAGATCAAAGACAACAATGACTTCTGTTTCAGATAACTGTACCATCTCTATTCTTGGGTGAGAACCTAGTAAGTTGCAAGAACTTGTGTTCGAACCCTTTGTATATTATATATACAATAAAATATGTTCAAACCAACTGCACCATACATATAGCTGCTATCACACTTAAAAATCTATGGAAAAATGATAACATGTAATTTTTAAGTCTTATGTCGGTTTTCCTGAGTCTTCTGTAAAATATCAACCATAAGGCTTCAACAAAGCTTACCTTTTCTGTGCGTATTTCTTCTGTTTGTGTTTGGGGAAGATCCAGGAGTTGATTTCTCTCAGCTTCCAACTCAGAAATGTTCTGTTTGACCTCTGCGGCTCGAGAAAAGTCCTGACTACGAACAGTCTCATCCAAGATCTCTTTTAATTCATTCAGCTTCACTCGAATGTTTGCAATCTGCGATAGTAACAATAACAAAATCTTATCATTTAACTATATTCATTTTAGAGTTGTTTTTTTTAAATCTGCATATTATATGTGTTGAGACACTTGTGTTTTTTTTCAGAAATTGTAAACATCCTGACCTTGATGTCATTTTGCCTGCGTTCATCGTCGGAAGGTCCTGTCTCAACTGTTGTGATTGGCTCTCTGATTTCAGACACGATCTCGGCCAGGACTGGCACCAGGCTTGAAGAGTGAGACTTGATTTTACACAGAGGCTCAATGATGTACTTCACCAGACTGTGACTGACATGGTCCATGATCAGCATATCATGGAGAAGGCTCTCTACAGCTTTCCTGAAAGTACAATCAGCAAAACATTTAAATGTAAAATCTAAAGGGAAATTATATTGTAATTTACTAAACAATACCTGCAGGTAAATATTAGTAAGTTTTTATATTTCTCCTCGTCTTAAAAAACAAGAAAACACAATTGTTTTTATTATAGAGTGATAGACTATTGAATGAAAGCAGGTATAAAACTCGGAAAAAATCTTTAGATTTCATACATATACTGTAATTTTTTCTAGCCCAGTGATGGGTTTACAAAATGTTCACAGACCATTTGTAGCAATACAGAGATTGCCGCTCTGAATACAAATATCAATTGTTTAAAATTCAATTGTATTTACCGTGACGACTGGTCTGCCAGCTCCATGTACTGTATCATGGACAACAGCTGCTGTACTATGAACTCGGTCTCCATCTGTGTGTCAATGTCTGTACTCTCCTTCAGTGTGGCCACATATCTACAATCCAGTGAGTGAACTTTGTCAACTGCTTACATGTGTGTGCAGGTACTTCAAGTTGAACTTTTAACAGATTAATTATTAACCTTTACAAGGTTCAAACTCATCTTGCATGGTTTCTTAATGTATGTTATCATCACCATGAAAACAAAATTTATCGTTATGATGAAGAATATAAAGATAAAAAGCCTTCTCTCTCTCACTCTCTCTGTGTTTTCTATGCTATGGATGGATTGACTTACTGTCTGATGTACTGGCAGAATTCTATACAGTTTGGTAGCACCTTGTCCAGAAACTCGTCCCCATCAACACCCAGTGAGTGGACATGTTTACAGACCGATTGCCAGTACATGGAGTTCTCACTGGTCAACTTGTCCTGAGGAATGAGCACCCTACAAAACAAGGTCAAACATATCATTTTGAATCCGGTCAAATTTAAAATTACTACAACCACACCAAAAATCTGCAGATTGAAAATTCCTTAATTTATAAATCTACACTGATCTGTAAAATACTGTTATTTCATTATCATAATGGGTAACAATTTTCGTGAATTTGGTTAAATGTAAAGTTACAATGATGCATAAATTCATGAACTTTTTGCTCAACCAATACAAACTATGGTCTTACGTTCGACTTTGTTGAGCATTTGATTATGTGGCTTTGCTCAAAAATGAATTCCATAAAAATTGGTGCTCAACCAAAAATATGATAAAACTACAGTATGCAGTTATTTCATAGGACTTACTTGTCATCAAGGATGTCAAACTTCTGCACTACTTCTGGTAATGGAGCCTCCTTTAGGAGAGTCTTCAGCACAAGCTCACAAGTCTCGGTCGAGTTCTCCACATCCAGACTTCCCAATAACTCCAACACGTTCCCTCCAAATGTCCTCAGCCAGGCCTGCAGCAGTTTACCGGAGCAGGCAGCCTTCACAGAATCTACAGAACATAGTTTAACTTTTATACATCATGATTGCCTTGATCATATGTACTGCTAGAAATTTTACATGCATGTACAAGAGAGCAACAAACTGCAAGTCTTCTGATACTGTGAAAGAAATGTTATTGAAATGATAACTACTGTCGAATCATTAAATTTTGTTGGGGATATTTTTCATGAAATGTCAAATTTCCATGGGAACAAATTTTGAGATATATACTAGTATTATATTATTGATTTAATACTGTGTTTTACAATCGAATTCGTTGAGGATGTAAATTTGTGAGGGGTACCCACTAAATCCAAGAAAATTGAGCCACCACTAATATTTAAAATTTCACAATATCTTGTATAATTCTGTTTAGCAATACCCACAAACTATACATCTGATATGTGTACCTGATCTGTCAGTCAAGCCGTCATGTAACAGTCGGACTCTGTTTGCGATTGACAGTGCCTTGATGTGGATCTTTTCTCCCATTACGGTATAGGCTGTTTTCCTTACACTGTCTCTGACATCTCTTGTTCGAGCCAAAACGGCTGGCAGGGTTTTCACAGAGGGAGCGATATTAGACAGCACAATTCTTCGTATGTCTGGATTGGGATCTGAACTCATCAGGAAAAGGTACGCTAAAATTGAAAAGAAAAACAGCATTGAAAATACCACAATTTTTTTCTTGGGTTACTGTAATGCATCAATTATTTAAACTCACAATATATCTAGACTTAAATCAATTGAATCATGTACTGACAGAAATAATGTGGAAAGATTCCGAAAGAGAATTGTTGCACTGACATTATCAGTAGAGATTTAGATAAAACAATCAAGGAACTGCTTTTCATTACAAAAAAGTAAAAGCTTTGCACTTTTGAGTATATTTTTCAGGAGGAATCTATAAAGTTCATTAAATATACTCCCAAAATTTCTAAAACAGAACGTCATTCTACATGAACAATGCTCAACATGTTACCTTTGATAACTGGACAGTTCTCGTCTCGTGGATTCTGCAATCTTGTCAGAGCCAACACAGCATGCATCCTAACAATAGGAATCTTGTCTCTCAGTCTCTCCAGCATGCAGTCATAGATCTTGTCATACAAATCATCATCTATCTTGGCGTCCTCTCCCAGGTTGTCTAGAATTTTGTGAATCAGCTGACTGATTCGAAACCTCACTGCCTTGTCACTGGCAGAATGATTCTACAAAGAATGTTGTATTCGCAATTCAAAAAGATATGCATTGACAACTTGTTGAAACTCTTATAAATGAACAGAATGCAACTGACATTGTGCACTTTCATTAAAAATTTTTTTTTTTAATTATGTTTTTACTTGGACTTAAATGGTACACCACATCAATCAACCAAAGGTGGAGAAAAATAGCACAAATACAATATCTAACTTCATATATATGGGGTTAAAATGGATTATTTCCTACAAGGTTTTTTTTCAGGAAGTAACTTAATATACATGGGGCTACAATGGTTCATTTCCTACAAGTTTTTGTCAGAAAGTACCAAACATATTTTATTCTGTATTGAAGTAAAACATTATCAATAACGAAAAATTAATTATGACAATTGTTTCTGAAAGATGACCGGAGAAGATTCACAATATTTGAACTTAAAAAAAAACATTTCCGACTGAAAAAATTCAGACATACCTCAAGAAGGAAATCCAGCATTTTTTGCAATAATTTGTTGTTGGTTACGTCATCCATAGTGGAGTCATTCTGGTCCTCTGGCTCTGGAACACTGGAGGTGGTCATTGTTACAAATTTAGCAATAAAATCAATGGTGCGCTCAACAGAGGGTGCCCTCTGCTGAATGATCATAGAGTACATCATGAAGAGCTTGAAATCCTTCCAAAAGTTGTCTATGTCACTCTGAAATCACAAAAGCATATTCATCAGTTAGACATAAAGACAAATTCCTTAACATAAAAATTCCTGCATGCAAATATACAAGTTTTGCTTGTACCTTGTCATGGATTTTCTGGAGCTCTTTAAGAAGTTTTCCATGACACTGCATGCCACTCTGGCACTGCTTGAAAATGTCCCTCATTGCAACCATCCTGCTTGTGTTGACAATTCTGTCAAACAGGTAATCCTTAAACCTAAAAGTAAATAGAAAATTTGATAAAGTCATTCTCAAAAATTACAATGCTTAACATCTTGCCTCTGTTAAGGATGACGTTTACTCAGAACGAAAAAAAATTCCACTGATGATAATGAAAAACCAACTATTGTGCGTTATAGACCTTTTATTGTAGTGTTAATTTTCATTTTCAAAAAAGTAGGTAAATGACCTACTTTTTGAGTTAATGGCCATTGTATATTTTTGGAAAATTAAAGGAAAATCCCTTAAAATTTTACACTCTGATTCAGATTTTCTTAATTATGAAAATAATAAAAATTGTTCAACACTTTTAAAAATGAAATACAATTTATAAATGGCAGTGATATTAAATACATACAAAGCATTAAGTTTTCGTTCACAATTTTTATAAATATTCCAGTCCGAATTTCCTCTATCACTTTTCAAATTCCCACCCATATTTGATCCAATTTTACAAAAAATTGAATGATGATAATACAAAAACATTTATAGTACTAAACTACTTATATTGATCTTATTATGTTGGCATATAATTTATATGAGGTCAATGATCAAAATTTTGAGATATGGTGTCTTTTGTCGTTTTTAAGCATATTTCAATATTTTTCAAATTCGGTCCATACGATTATTATAATGAATAAATAAGGTAAAACTAACAGAAAATATGCAAAATTATATAGACTAAAATATAAAATCTTAACTTTTAATATTAGAGTACTTCCAAAAATATCTAAGCGGAAAACAAAATCTGCAAAATTTAGTCCGGATTTCCTCTGTTTGGCTATAAGTCTATTTTTGTTTTGACATAATTCCATAATAAAGTAGAAATATCGAATGTTATGTCGATAATAATTCATTTCACAGATACTTTTTGTGTTTCGAACAAATTTTAATCATGACATTGAACTTTATAACAATCCGAATTTGAGAACTCAAACCCTGAGTAAACAACACCCTTAAACACATAATTTTTAAAAGCGAAATCGTTCTGAAGATTTCATCAGATAGATCCTATCCATGACAAGATTGTGTCTCTTGATACCACAAGAAGCTCTTGAACTTGTATCCTAGTAAAACCAGAGCATGTGCTAAACAAATATGATCATGGTCAGAGGAAACGCGAGAAGAAAATACAGAACCTACTTACTATGGATTCAATTATGCATAAGCAATTACATTTACACTTACAGCATAAACATAAACATGAAAAATAATGGATAAATGAATACCTTCCCCTTCGTGGGATGTCTGCGTACCTTTGTTTTCAAATTTGACTTTTGCGCCAGGCAAAAAGTTTCTACTTCCGGTTTAAAGTTACATGTCTAAAAAGAGGAAAGTATCCACTTTGAACACTTTGAAGTTTAGATATTGGTCGTAAAAAATTACACAACCCACAATAAATAAGATAAATGTGTACAATATTTTAAATTTATATTTCTAATTAAAAGCAGTATTTGTCTGAAAAAGAAGAAGATTAATTTAGGCCTCATCAATGTGCTTGCAAATTTATTTCTGAATGCAAATTTGTTTTAAAACTTTGTTAAATTTTTACTGCAAATCCTGACAACCTTTTGCGTTTGCGCTAGAACTTTTCCGAAATCAAACTCCCAAAAACAGGGGTTAAAATTGGCTAGATCTGGTAAATGGGAACTGAAGTAAATATTGCCATAATTTTTTTTAAATTTCAAAACAGGCAATAAATACATTTGCATCATATATATGGTTACCGTAAATTACAACTTTTGTTTCCTTCTTAGACAAATATATCAGGTATAAAATTGCTTGAGAAATACTGCAACTAGTGATCTAAAAAAAAATAATCTAGACTCTAGTAATAAGTCCCATATTTACCGTATTGTCAGTCGTGGTTGCCTAATATAAAACGTTGTTTTCTTTAGACGTTTTTTTTTTTTTATTATTTGGTATCTGTCAGTGTGTGTGCGTTTTTCTTTTCTGGTTTTTTTTTTTTATAGATTTTTTGTTCCAATATATATTATTTAACAAAAAACAAAAACAAAACAAAAAAAACAGCCCAAAGTGTTTATTTAATAGAGCTTTTTTTTAAATAATGGCCTAGGTATTAAATCTGATACATTGTTTTCATCGAAAGTTTATATATTACACTTTTTATATATGTTTTTAAGTACTTTCACTTACATTAGATACTGAGATAATTAGAAAGTTAGCCTTGGCCTTTTTAATAAATTTTAAAGAACCGATGACCCAGATTAAGCTCTCTTAAAAAAAAAGATAAAAAAAAAAAATTTCAAAAAACTGTTATGATACTTAATACCGTGATTTGAAAAAAAAAAATCCCACTGCGTTTTTTTTTTTTATCTTTCTTTAGATGGGTAACTTCAATTTCTTCTCATTTTCTATGAATGCATTAAACATCTGTAAATTAAAGCTTGGTCCTGACAACATTAAACTTGAATTTTAAAAAAGGGGGAAAAAAGAAATCTAGCTTGTTCAAAACGGGTCGCAGGGAACTTCCTCGCAATGTTTTTTTGTACAAGATATGTGCAGCACAGTGCATGGATTTAGTAACAAACTGCATGGTATTATCAACAATGAATATGTAGAACAGTATATAATAATAGCATTGGTGAATGTACAAAAGTAATTCCAGTTCTACGTTTGGTGAACAGACCAAATGGGACTCAATACCATTTTCCAACTAAGCGGCGATTTTTTGTGATTAATTTCAGACTTTGTAAAGAACAAATCTGACATTGCAACATTGTGTTATCAAGATTTGTTGAATCAGTTAATATGTACATTTAGTGAACTGGCTGTTTCAACATCGTCGGTAATTTAATTACGTGTTATTTACATCGATTCTCTATATCATCAATTAATCAACTTCAAAGTTTGTGATCACACATATAAACTCGGAAGTGGTTGGGAAATGGCTAGATATCATCTATTACTCTCTTTTTTCAAACTCCTCAAAACAAAAATAATTACCCCCACCCCCTAAAAATAATGAAAAATAACCGAAGTATTCAAAATCTTTTATTTTTCTGCATTATTATTGAATGAATAAAACGAACGAAAACAGACATGTATATCCGACGATATTCTATATAGAGTTTGCTCTAGTCGAATCATTTGATCATAAATAAAATTTACATCTAGTATCCACCACGAGAATTACACCAGCATTTAGCCTAAGTATACATCGTCGCAAATCACGTGTTTGACTCCACAAGCTCCCTGAAAGGATGATATAGGTAGAATCGATTTGAATCACAGAATTATACTGACGATGCGGTATACATGATATAAAAAGTATTTAAGTTATAGTTATCGTAAAGGTGCATGTCATCGACAATAAACTTGAATCAATATAAGATGCACAACTTGGCCTAGTTGAGTTCTTGAGAGTCTGTAAAATTTTATTGTGAGTTGCAGCAGATTCAAGTGGTATATTACCAAGTAGTTTTCGTCCATTGCAATGCAGTGGTGCCGTGGCCACAGGATCTTTAATAGATTTGAGTATTATGAGGATTTTGCTTGAAATGTGGTGGAGAATAATTAATGGAAGATAAAATGGAGAAAACTACGCCAACAACTTTGCTAGCTCAACTGCATAAATTTATTTTTAAGCATCAACATAGAGTCCTAACTGGGATCCCCTTCTTTTTTTTTTTTAGCTCAATTTGGTCGGTTCACGCCAATTCTTTTTGTTGATTGTCTAAGTTCTCCATTTTTTACAAGTTATTTTTTTTTGTTTCAAGTTAATTAAAAGAAAGTAAAAATACAAATGGCTTTTGACACTGATATAATATTATACCGTATATATAGATTATTTGTTGTGCATTAATTCATGACAGATTAATTTGAATCTTATTTATAGACGAATGTGATGATATCTTATTGAATCAAACAGTGTTATTTTATTTCCCCTGAAGAAAAATCAAAGGAATTCATGAAACAATTAATAGCTTTAAATCATAGTTCAAAAGAAATCTTTGAACGACCGAATCAATAAATTTTCAGTGTAGAACTTTTCTTTGGGTAATGGATGTTAAAGATTGTTTACCTGTAAAAATTATGAGCTGCAAACTTCTTTTCATCTGAAAGGATTCTAAGACAAAGGAATCAATTCGGGGTTTTTAAAAAGAAAATTTACCATCACCAACCCCCCCCCCCCATCCCCTCTGATCCACTGTAATTTTTTATTATTTCATTGAACAGTGTTGAAATCTATACTATCAAACAAGTCATGATTTCAATGTCTAGAATTAAGCAATATAACAAAAAATAAGATAAAATTAAATGTGTACGAGAAAAAAAAGAGTTCAGGAGTTCAAAAGTGGAGTACAGGAATTAGTTGCACCTCAATGTTTATCTAGGCAACAATAAACTTCCGGTTAATCCACACACTTGAAAGAGAACTGGAGAAACATGTCAGCAAAGGGAATCAAGACGACAAAGAATCTTTATGACCCTCTAGAATGTCTAGAGAGAATACTGAACAAATCCACGCTCTCAACACAAAGAGTAACACATGAAAGTATCATAGGTGAGAATTCAAAAAGACCTCAGCATTTCTAGCTTTTGCATGCCGAGAGATTATCATGCTGCTGTTATCTGCTAAGGCCCATTCCCCGTTGCGTTGCCCTGTTGACTTAACACAGAGGACCTTTTGATAATCGAAAGCTTAGAACCTTTTCCTTTGTTGGATATAGAAATATTGGGGCCATTTAAATTAATAAATTCTTGAGTGTTTAGATTATGATAAACTTTGGTAGGGGTCCATTGTGCTGCTGCTGTGATGTAAAGAAAGGCAGATTAAACACTGCTAATTTTAGCTATACAATGATATCTAAAATGTTTAAAGCTGAGAAAGCAGGAGTAAATTAATATATAAATACCTAGGAAGTGTTGCTGGCCTAACATTTATTAAAAAGAGTGAATACACATTGAAACTTTCTAATAAATCAGTATTGATAAATTGGGTTGCTATTCTAAATGGTTTTGTGTTTCGGCAAAGAATTTCAACAGTTGGTAAGGGGTAAAATGGACACATATGGGAGAAAAGGAATTTTGAAAAAGTTTCATCGTCCAGTGACTTCAAAGGTGTTTGTAAAACGAGCAAGTATGTTAGTATATATGCAACATTAGATACCTGGTATATTTAGTTGTGCATTTGTATTTTCAATTAGTATTTTTAAAACAGAAGTAAGGTGTTGTGAGTAGATAAGTACATACTGATGTATACTGAAATATTTCAGTAACTATGTACATTAAAAGAGATCACAAAAAATATTTGTAGAAATTATTTATTACCATAGGTATCTACGGAAAAAATCAATACATTTCTTTTTGTTAAAAATGCTTCTTTCTTCTTCTCTTTTTACAAGTTTTTATATCTATTTTTTTTTATTTACTAATTTTAATTATTGTTAGTATTATAAATTACGGGTGTATGTAATTTTTTGCAGCCAAGTTATACAGAAAATTGTTGGAAATCGATTTGAGATCTACTCTTATAAATCAAAATGTTACAATTTATTTGCATGTACTCAACAAACGTTTTCATTCACTTGTTATTTTTTTTTGCTTTAGAGGTAGGTGATCAGTTGCTGAACTCCAAAGCTGATGACTCGAAGGAGCAACAGTTGCGAGCGCTGGAGGAGGCTGTAGAGAGGGCCGAGGCACGAGCCACCAAGGAACTGAAGGCGGCACTCAAACGACTCAGGGAGGAGAAAGAAGAGGAGAGAAAGAGAGCTCTAGACAAACAGAAACAAGTGAGTAGATTGAGCATGCATTTTAATGTAAGAAATAAAATTATAATGTTAAAAAAAAGTTCTAGATAAGCTGAAACAAATAAATAGACTGATAATATACATGTAGTACATGTATTTGAATATTAGAAATAAATTGCAATATCAAAAAAGTTCACTGGGACCTTGGTTGGTACATGGTTTTTTGAAAAGCCCTCGATTCTGGCTGCACACTGACAGGATCATAATCACATGACCAATCAAGTTCATAGAGCATATATTACCGTTAGTTTTCTTTTTAATTGGATTATGCATTTTGTATTAAATAAACTGTCTATGGTACATTGAAGATTCAGTTTTAAAAACATGTTTTGTTAAATTTTGTATGTTTTCTTGTTCTCCATAAAAAAGTATTATGAACGGTTGGCTGCAAGAATTGAGAGGCAAAGAGATGAAGCAGAGGAGGAGAGGATCCGAGAATTAACCAAGAAAATGGAGCATGAGAAGGAGAAAGCTCTCAGTGATCAGTGGGAGGAATGTGAGAGGATCAAGAAAGAGGCCATAGAGGAGGCCTGCATAGCCTTAACCAAGAAACTGCGAAATGAATTTGTGTTGGAAAAGGAGAAGGCAATAGCTGAAGCCCTGAAGATTCAAAAGGTGAAAGATAAATCTCAGAGCTGAGTGGGTCCGACCATGTTGTTAATGATATTGTGTAATCCCCAAAAATCTAAACTGTATATGATGATTATTTTGTTAATTTATTTCTCTTATTAACAATAATATTGGAGTGTATGTTATAATCATATACCGTAATAGTTTATTTTGCAGTTGTGCAGGAGAGAAGAAGAGAAAAATAAAATATGCAATTTTCCTTTTTTATCATTTAGGAAAAATTCTTGAAAAGGGAGCAAGAATCTATAGAAAGGACTAGAAGGGAATGTGAAGAGAAGGCCCGTCTTGAAGCAGAAAGGGTGGCTAAACTTCACCAACAGGAGATTGAATGCTGGACTCAGAGGTAAGTTTTAATAACATAATGTAATAGAGGGTTCATTTTCATGAACTTTGGCTCTGGACAAAATATTGTAGATGCCTTATTTTTCACTAGTTTTAAAATCCACAATTCTGCTGTCCAAAATCTAGCTGTATTGTATCAAATTGTGAGACCAGAAAAATTGTGAGAAAATAAAATCACTAGTGCTGAACTTTTGTAAAAGTGCAGAGATGTCAGAATCTGTGAGGGGAGCTTATCTTGATTTTGGATGGATATTTTAAATTCCTTGCATTAATTAGGAATCTACAATATTCATAAAGCCTTTAGTTCCATGGAAGAGTGCAATACATGTATATGAATTATTTTCTGTTAATTAGGTATTTGGATATGGAGAAGCGATATAAGCAAGAAATGGAAAGGAGAAGGGGAGTAACTGCTGATTTTAAGGTATGCAATAAATTTTTCAAGATTTCAGAACTATGGAATCAATGATAATCAAGTGAGGTACCTGGTACTTAAAAATCGAAGTTTGCATAATTGATACAAATATTATAACAATGAATTTTTTAATAAGCTGATAAGTTTAAAACTTCTTCTCCCTAAGGAATACTTGTATTTAAAAAATGTTCATGTATTAATACTTTTGCTTACTTTTTTTGTAATACAAAGTACACTTACTTGAATAAAGCAAATTAGCTACATTTGCTACAATTGTTTTTTGTGTGTGTAACTAACAGGAACTACAAGACGATTATCGGAGGTTTATGAATTACACTGACGGCAAGTTCCACTCGGATTACATGATGCATCTCCGCTACATGGGAATGAGGCTGGCAGAGAAGCGAGTGAGCGAGGTTTCCAGCACGGTCTCCTACGAGGACATCTTCAAGCTTTCTTGACCTGTGATATTTACTAGGAAGACTAAATCAGCTGATACTCACTGTCTGGGTGTGTGTGTGTGTGTGTGTGTGAGGGTCACCCAGGGTCCTGACTCAGAGCTGAGTGGGTCTGACCATGTTGTTAATGATATTGTGTCATCCCCAAAATCAGGGCTTTACATAGTCATCTAAAACTGGGGCCATTGAAAGGACTTTGTCCAAATTCTAAAAAGGCAGTTTTTTTTCCCAAATGTAAGAGTTTGTTAATTTTAATTTCCAATTATCCTTACCCTTAAAAGTTAAAAAGAAATACTGGTATGTGGATATCTAATTATTAAATTTGCTACTCATGTTTCTATTTATTGCCCCCCCCCCCTTAAAAAAGATGAAGATTAAAACACCAGAAACCTAAAATATAACCAGTTTTCAAAATTATTCCACAAAATGTTGCTATTTTTTCCCTCACAATTTTAATGGCCCCAGTCCCAAACATGCCAAAATATTGGGGAGAGCCCTGCTAATGGTGTGATAAACTGGTCGCTGGCAGTGTATTGTTACAAAAGTCCTGATCACTCATGCAGACCCATTAGTGCTGGTATAGAAGATTAGATCTGTGTTTTGTGATGACTGTTAGTTAGTATGTTGATTTTTAGTTTAATTGTAAAAATGTTTGGAAGGCATAGTGCTCTAACAGCTCATGAAAATGTTGAGTGTCAATGTTTTTGTATCAGATACATTTTGGAGGCAGTATAGTGTGTTTTCATTAATATTCGTGAACAACAATTTTTGTGACCAATGATCCTATATCACATTCATATCTGGGTTCCCTCTATATTACCAGTTATATAAGTTGTTAAAACTTGTTTATCAATCATTGTAGAATAAATTTCATTTCATCAATTTTTCGTAAATTAAGTAAAAATCACAACTTTAAGGATACAAAAATTTGTGGCCAATGATCCCATCAATACAATATGTACAGTAATTAGAAATTCACGAAAATTGGTATTCAATGAATATTGATGAAAACACAGGCCTAAGCATTCTTGTTTAAACATTTTACTCCTAATGAACCTCATTAATTAGAAGTGAATGCCAGTGTGAAGTGTGTATCAATGTATTAATTTACTATTGAGAGATTATGTGATCTTACTATTTTTTTGTAGAAAGAAAACATAATATACCATAATTGTATAAAGCATTGTTTGTTCATGTGATACTTTATTCAACAAACATATATGATATTAATGATGAAATTATGGTATGATTATATATTTATAGAAACTAGGTAGGAGAGATTACATTAAAGTGCAATATGTGTCTGTTTAACATCTACAGAAAATTGATATGTTGTCATGCAGAGAATTCAATGTGTTATATCTTATTTTGAAATCAAAACAACAATATACCAAAACTGTTTCAGAAACCCATTTTTTATACTTTAAAATATCCATTATATATTTTTTCTCTGTATTAAAACTTCTTGGTGATGGGTGCAAATGCACTTAAAGTTTGATGTGTGAATTCAGGGTGCACGGTGGTTTGAAGTTTGGCGTATAAATGGTTCAGGGGTGCACAATTTATTGGTACAGGTGGCACAGGTTAAGGTGCATTCAGGTATTTTTGAGTTGTTGTATACAATTCTTGTCATACAGATTTCTATTTTTATTGATTGTATTGTATTGGAGATGATTGATCTGTTCATTGTTTCTGAGGTGTTGTTATGTTGGTGCTGTTTTTATATTTTTTTGTTGTTGATTAAATTTTTTTTTTCAATTTCTTTTTCTATACAAAGTTGTGATAGACTAGTTACTCACCAATGAAAAGACATTACTCAGTAGTTTCACAGTTTGTTACTATTAATATTCTTCACATAAATTCAGAGACTAACTTTTGAGAGAACCTACAGAATGTTTTATAGCAGTCAACATTGAAACATGTACATGTAATCATCTCTTTTTGCCAGAACAATGTCCAGGATCCTTTTACCTATGGTCAATGCAATCATGCATTTTATCAAACATTTCCTATTTGATTTTTAATGAATTATGGAGTTAGGGAGACAGTTTCTAGTGTCTGATTAGCCAGAGCTCTTTGGACTATCCATATATATGAAATAATACAAGATACTTTAGACAGAAATGATTTGTAACGAAAAGCATAAATTATCCATGAATACTCTTTTATTCATAGACTAATGGGGAAAAAACTTTTGCTTATTGTTGTTTTTAAGGGAGACAATTCATGCAAAACAGACTTTCAATCTTCCAATCTTGTGAAGGCAACTTCTGGTTTATTTGGGTTTTTTGTGTACTAATTTTCATTCTTTTAATTTTAGAAACTAGATTACCAGTTAAATATTTTATATCTCATACATAAACTATATATTAACTATCATTTATTAAAGAAAGAGTCCATATATTTTACCTTTCAAATTTTGGTATTTTTATATGGAGCTCTTATTTTAAAGGAGGTAAATACAGTCTAAAAAAGGTCATGACCATTGAGCCCTCTTAAAAATTAGATTACCGATATTTTAAGATATATTATTAAAATATAATGTAAACAATTATTTCTGAAGCACCGGTACATGTAAATAAAAGTATATCTAGCTTAGCTTATTGCAGCTAGGAAAAATTATGTTTAGAATAAAGCTAATTAACCATATGTTTATATCTATGTACCGCAAATGGCCTAGTCATTAGTTTTATGCTGGATGTATACACTAGTCATACCTATATACACTAAGTATTACACCTATATGATTATATACAAAGTAGATCTGTATATACATGTACCTGCACTCAATATCATAATCATATTTGTATGCTGTATTTGAATATTTTTGTTGTAGTGTTACTGTGTATATGCATTCCTAAAATATTATTTAAATACTGCATTGATACTGTTGTGCCTTTCCTAACATTTATTTTTTCTACGAATTAGTTATTGACTAGGATTATTAACTTACGTTTTATATTTGTTTTCTTTTATGAAAAATGCATGCAAACATGCATTCATATTTTCAATAAAATATTTGAACTTTTGCTATGAACTTTGAAATCATTTTTCTTTATAGCCTTATTCCCCATTGAATTTAAGGTCAAAAGGTCAAGGTCAGAATTTCAAACGGTGCTCAACTTTTACAAGATAATAATTAAGTTTCTTTTAGCTATTTTCGGGGAAAAAAAATTCACAAGTCCCTTAGGTATGTAATAGACCCTGTTTGACGTCAAGTGATCTTTTTTTTTCATACTAAAAAAATGAACATTTAAAAAATTGAGAAATGAACACACTGTTAAAAACAGTAACAGGCTTTAATTCAACGCCAAATATTTATTTGTGCACCGATTTAATTGAGTCCGGTTTTCGCTGTTGTGTTCAATTTTATTAAATCAATCATTCTAATTCCTCCATGTAGGCCTATCTTAAGCCCCTTCCACAATTGGCGCACGTACAGAAGCGACAAAATATTCGTGCGACCAAAAAAAGTAAACTGTTGCCAAAATATATAATCGCATATGAAAAATTACTCGTACGAAACTCGCACGATTTAGAGCAACCGTTGTGCGATGTAAACGCATTAAATCTTGCGATTAACTTGCGTCTGGATGCGACTGCTATACACTGAAAGCGAATGTTGTAAGATGAATGTAAAATATATAGTTTTCCCAAAGGCAAAATCCTGACCTTATTTTCAGCCCGGAAATGAAACGCATGTCGGCGTATCTCATTTATCTTAACTTTATCTCAATTATGAGTAATATTTGAGTTATATTTTTTCTCCAACCCCTACCCGACTGGGTGTCGCCCATGCTAATGATTCATTTTTGTGCATTCACCCTACACTCTGCATGCGCCGCGATGATCCCGCAAAACTTCCTAGCGCTGCAGAACTAAGGCGCTCCAAGTACGCCAGTACAGCCGATCATGTGATTCGTGCTTCCTTCTCAAAACTAATTAAATGTGATCATCTTAAGGCCCTTTCACAATTGGTGCACGAGCAGAAGCGACAGAATATTCGTGCGACCGAAAAATTTAGATTTTTATCATAAACTGTTAACGAAATACTAGTAATTGCAAATATAGGAAGAGGTATTCATACGAAATTTGAACGATCTAAAGCTACCAGCGACCGTTGTGCGATGCAAACGCATTAAATCCTGCATTATATATTGCGTCTATATGCGACTGCGAGTATTGATAAAGATTAAGATAATGCGATAGGATCGCATGAAAGACCAGATGATTGGACGACTGCACGTGCGGCAATGCGATAGAATGAGTGTCGCCCGTCCGATCCTGCGTTTCATCGTACGAATTCGGGGGATTATATATATATATATATATATATATATATATATATATATATATATATATATATATATATATATATATATATATATATATATATATATATATATATACCGACCGTTTCAGACGCTCTTCAGTAGAAATAGTTGCAAAAGATGATACCACTCAACACGATGACAAAAGCAACAGCCAAAATCAAGGTCAGTCGTGGCCTTGAAACAGATATACATATACAGTGTATACTGTATAGGGGAACTATTCGTCCCCGTCCGCTCATACTTCGCTCTCTTTGTCAGTAAGCATTAAGACTTGGCGAGTTCCAATGTTTCACATTATCTCTTTTTGATTACAACATTGTTGGAGCGAAATTCAAGACGAGACAAAACCGTAAGTAGGAAAGAAAATACATTGGGGCGAAAATAACCCAGTATCCAGTATATGCTAGTGACAACGCATGGACACTAAAACCGACAAATCGTGCAATGAAAGTAAAACGTTCCAAGATTACATGAGACACGTTGAGCAACAGTCTCATGGTCGTTCAACACACGCATAAACAGCAGCAATTTATCTTACGATCTTTAAAAATCTTACATTGCTCTTGCGAGTACAAAAAAAACGTTTGTATTATAATGTTCGTGCGTTGCATTGCAATAATTTGGATCGCATTCGGTCGCATCTGAATAGTGTGCATGTCCACTATTTTGAGGAGACTTGATGCGACCTTAAAATGCATGCAACGAATGAGAGATCGAGCTCGTGCAACAAATGCGAGAACTTGTGCGAAGGCAAAAAATTCCGAACGCAAAGTGTTGTAAAGTGTTCTTTCGCCAATTGTGAAAAGGTCTCAAGACGCTCGTACTAATATGTTCGTGCGTTGCATTGCGATAACTTGGATCACATTTGGTCGCGTCTGAATAGTGTGTGTATATAGAAAGGAAAAAAAAAACCCAAGAAATAATCTTTCCCATCTTTATATTATAACGAAAGTTTGTGCAAGTATATCACTGACACGGACAGATTTACTAGTTTCAGAATGGAACCTACATGCACCTACATGTACAAATCAAAATATTAAGTAACACAGAGCAGTCACACAGACAATTGCATTTATCTCATCAACTGTAAGGTTTGTTAAAGACTGAACATTATGTTGAGAATCGGTGGGTTTAATATGGATCAAGGCTGAATACTAGTACCATGTTGTCATTTTTAAGATATTATACTGTGTACATGTACATATTTTCTGTAATTTAATTTTTTCATGACTTTAAATTTTTGAGTCTTGTCCTCATAACTCTGACATAAAAAAACTTTGTTGAAAAATTGATCGTTTCAAATGTGAGACATTTGCCTTTTGGCTCCATTGCACTCCGTCGTGTTTCCTGACATTTTTCCTTCGTTTTTAGTGATGCTTTTTATGACCTAATTTCTCCCCTTTTCAACCATTAGGATGCACTTAAGGATGACGTTTACTCAGAATGAAAAAAAATTCCACTGATGATAATGAAAAACCAACTACTGTGTGTTGGAGACCTTACATGGTAGTGTTATTCTTCACTTTCAAATAAGTAGGTCAATGACCTACTTTTTGAGTTAATGGCCATTGAATATTTTTTGAAAATTGAAGAAAAATCCATAAAAGATTTACTCTATGATCGAAATTTTCTTAATTGTGAAAATAATACAAATTGCTTAATTCTTTGACAAATGAAATACAGTTTATGAATGGTAGTGACATTGAATAGATACAAAGAATTGAGTTTTCATTCACAATTTTTTAGGGTATTCTAGTCCGAATTTCCTCTAATAGTTTTCAAATTACTACCCATTTTTGATACAATATAACTAAAAACTGAATGATGATAATGCTAAAACATTTATAGGATTAAACTAAGTATAATAACCCTTTTCTCCTGGCATAAAATTTATATGAGGTCAATGATCAAAATTTTGAGATATAGTGTCTTTTATCATTTTTAAGCATTTTTCAATATTTTTGTAGTGTGTGCCATACGATTATCTAAACAAAAAGCAAGATTAAACCAACAGAAATTATGCAAAATTAAGTTGACTAACAAATAAAATCTTAACTTTAAATATTATAGTACTATCAAAAATATTTCAGTGGAAAACAAAATCTGAAAAATTTAATCCGAATTTCCTCTGCTTTGCTAAAAGTAAAACTTTGTCAGAGCCTAATTCCATAATTTAGTAAAAACATCGATTGTTATGTCAATAATAGTTCATTTCATAAATACTTTTTGTATTTAAAACAAATTTTACTCATTAAATTGAACTTTTTAACAATCCGGATTTGAGAGCTCAAACCCTGAGTAAACAACGTCCTTAATAATCGATATAAACTAGATCTAAATAAAACTGATTCAAAATACCGTAAGTCTTATTTTTATTTGTGAAAGTATGCGTCTGGTCTTTTCCGGACAATCTATCTCTCAGATATTGGTTTTAAAATTAGACAACAGTGACTTCATCAATAAAACGCTTGATTTTTACACATGTAGGTTGGTTGCTCAAGAGTTATTTTTATCATATGTTTTAAAAGTTGTAATTAATTGAAAGAAACAGATGAGCACCGTTGCAGTGCTTGGAGGGGGCATTGCCGGACTGTCTTCTGCCTACTTTCTCTCAAAACTGCCACTGACAAATATCTCCAAGGTAGAAAGCTTTAATTTTACAGACAGGTGTACAACAGTGGATAAATTTGATAGTTAAGTAACTTATGTTGTTTCAGTAAATTTTCGTCGTTTAAGACATTAACCAATAAAATTGCGAAAGGATATGATAAACAAATCTTCTTTAGAGGGAATAAGATGTGCAGATGGAATTAATTTTGTGTATAGGTTTTATATTAATGTATTTGATGATAAATTCTGTTGCTATTGATGACCTTGACTTATCATCGATTTACAAGTAGTCCTAGTCAAAACTTCCTCTTACAATTATCCAAACGAAGAGCATATTTTACTCCAATCTGCCCAGCACCACAGAAATCAGCCTTATGAACCCCAATATGTATGTACTGGAGGAAGAGCACTTTAATAACTAATATTTTTTTTAAACAGATTGTTGTCATTGAGGGGAGCAATCGCCTGGGAGGATGGATTCAGTCAGAAAGGCTGCAGGATGGCACGGTTTTGGAGGGAGGACCGCGGAGCTTCCGCTTTGGGGGGAAAGTGGAGGCCAAAACTCTAGAACTTGTAAGCAACACTCAATTACCTGCCCATATAAAGAGCAACAGTATATAAAGAGCAACACAAGCAACAGCTGCTTCCTAGTTCATATAAAGACAAACAAGAAAAGAACTGCGATCGCTAACGCCCGTTTCCCGCCTACTTTTTACATCCAAATATTTCGGAATTCCTGTCAGATATTCAAAAACTAAGTTTTCTACTAAAAAGTATAATCAAATCCTAATCAATTTATATCAAAATAAAATTTGTAATCAAATTATTAATTTTTTAACAAAAGTTTTGCTAACACGGGGTCTAAAAAAAATTCATTGAAATCGGTCTCTATGAGTGAGGAAAATATTATTTAGCGGCCAATATGTGCATAAAAACTTAATAATAACATATTTACGATTTATATTAAAGTAATATTTCATATTAATTTATATCTGTTAATTAGTTTTCAAAAAAATACAAAGCAAAATTCTTTTTTTGGAATGTATTGCGGTTTGTAGACATATGTTACCCCCCGTGAAACAACAAACCCTTTGGGAAAATATATTAAATGAAAATATACATAAATGTTTACATTATTATAAAAAATTAACTTTAATTAGACAACTTTCAAAAAATGACTTTTAGTTAGGCGGCTAGACAATGCTATCGTTCGCAGTCCTTTTTTTTGGTTCTGATTTACTTAGATAGGTACACATAATCATATTCTAATGATTTTTGAAATATAAATACAGCCTTTAAAGGGGCATGGTCACAATTTTTGTCAAAAATTATTTTTCCGATTTTAATGTTTACGATGCTTTAGTAAGGCATTTTTAATAGGCAACCAAAATTTGAGTGTCATTCGTTGCGTTTATATAAGCAAGTTGCAGAGCTTAAAATTCTTTGCTATGTAAACAAAGCTTTTGTCTACATTGTGAATGTTGAAGTGAAAATCCCAGTTATAGACCTAAAAAGAATGTGTTAAATGTTAGGAATTGTTTATTTATGCTTAAAATGAATAAGAAAAAAGACATTTTTGCTTGAAAAAGTTTTTTTACTGGTATATTGAACCTATGTAAACAAAAACAGGGCAAGAGGCTTGTTTACATAACAAAGAATTGTGAGCACTGTATCTTGCTTATAACTCTACGAATGACTCTCAAATTTTATTTGATCATTAGAAATGCATTCCTAAAGCATTGTAAATAATAAAAAACAGATAAATAAAATTTGAATAAAATTGTGACCATGCCCCTTTTAAAAATGATTCAATATTACAAGAAAAAAGATTCAATGGTTTTTGTAATGAAAGCATAAAGAGAATCATGAAATTATCTCCACCTGAATAATATAGTTACTTTTTATGCTGACTCTTTCTCAATATAAAAATAACTTGATTAACATCTGATCAGTACAAGTATTACAGAATTTATAGTTGAAAATAATCAATTTTTTCAGTACAAAATGTATTGCAAAATCATATTTTTCAATATTTCAAAGTCATATATACTCATTTTGCAGAAGCAGAAAACCATTTCTTACCAAATGTAATGTTTTTGAATGACAATGTAATACATACTGATATGATGGTATGAACAATTGAACTTCTATTCCATTTCAATATTCACAGATAGAAATGCTGGGTCTTCAAAATGATGTACATTCAGTACCAAGAGAGAAAATGGTACGAAGACTCTATTATGGAGGAAAATTGAAGGTTTTCCCTACAGGTATAAATTCAGACCTGGTTCTGTTTCTGTAGACTATGCTTAAATGCTCTGGTTATGGAGATTTAAAATGAATTACAATTGACTTCATTAAGATCCTTATATGAGAAAATAACACTCTTTCACTCATCGTTTGTTGAAAATATGTTCAGCTATTCCTTTCAATTTTTTATATCGTTGATTTAAAATGGAATAAACATCAGTGTTGAAATGTATTAAAATGAATGATAGCATATTTATTACATACCACATCAATATTGATAGCAATGACACATGGTTTCATTCAGATAAAGATCATTTAAACTCATTCTACAAGGCAACAACATTTTTCCTGTTCATGGTGCAGACAACAGGATTACTTTGACCTTATATTTTTCTGAATAAGCAGTGCATGAAGTAATTTTTTTTTTTTTTTTTTTTTTTTTTTTAATTTTTTTTACAGATTTTGATAAGTGGACTCTTGCAACCACTACCTTTAAAGGCGTGATGAAAGATCGATGGATGTTAACAAGAAAGGAAGATGAGTCGGTGAAATCCTTCATTGAGAAACGCTTTGGAAGCAGTCCTGAGGTAATGTTGTAGGAAATACAGCGGTAATTATAGATAGGAAATACAGTGGCAATTATTATATATAAGAAATACAGTGGTAATAGCGAGCGCAGCTTGCCGGCGCGCAGCGCCGGCGCGAAGCGAGCTCTACCGGCAAGGCGTGTGTGAATAGAAAATTCGGACTAGTTGCACATTCATTCAACGGATTTTTTTGGCGTCAGTAAATCGGACCAGTAATGCCTTGTTTTAATCGTCCCAGTAATTCCCTGTAAATATGGTTTCCCATTTCACACTCTCACGAGAACAAAATAAAAGAGTATGTACATCATGCATTGTAAATAAAATAATTCCATTACATAAGACTAACAGAGTTGTCGTTCCTTCGAGTGACGTCACAATGGATTTCTTGCACATTGATCCCACATACTTTTTCGGAGTCAGTAAATTTCGACCCACAATGCAATTTATCAATGTCGGACGATCTCACTAGACTTGATTTCTTCTCGCGAGAATCAAAGTAAAACTTTTGAGAAACAGAGAAATTGTGTAATTTCATGAATATCATGCTTTTTAAGTAAACAAAAGAGTATATTTCACTTAGTTTTTTTCCCCAGGGTTTTTCAAAGAGACAGATGACACTTGACCGACGTCAACTTTGACGTCACAATAAGGGGAAATTACTCTAAGTAGTCATTGTAAATCTGCTGGAATATAAATACCAAAATCCTCTCAAAATCTTGCAAAGCTAAAGAATGGGGACATCTTTTTTTTTTAATAGGAAACAGTTGTAACTTGCTCTCATTTGGATGAATGCTCACATTTATTTTATTCACTATATATTTACAGTAATTAATTTCCAGGAATGTTTTTTAAAAGGGGGCGCGGCAGCATCATTCAAAAAATATTTACAAGTATATAAAATGAAATTCTAATCCGGGTGAGGAATGGTGAGTGCGTAGTATGCATTTAGCTCTTTAACTGCTCAATGGTATCTTTATTTTCACATTTATTACATCCTCCCGGTGGGGGGGGGGGGGGGGGGTGTTTATAACCGATTTTCTTATATGATCAGCAATTATTTTTTTTAATACGTAAATTATATATTTTTTTTTAAACCGGGGGGGGGGGGGGGGGGGGGGGCTCTATATGATAGGTCAATTTTTTATATGTAAGTTTAAGAAAAATGTCTGCTGCAAGAAAAGAGGAAATAAACTGCAATAAACATTATGTTAAAATCGTTATTATTCAACAACATTGTAAAAACTGAGATAAATTCTATTTAAATAAATAAACAATCTTATAAATTATGAATTATGAAAATTTACAAGAAAAAATAGGCATGTTTATATTTTATTTTGCATTCAAATTCATTTACGTTACGTTGATACTTTTATTTTTATTGATTTATTATAATTCATTATTTGATCAAATGCTGCGCTCGCCCCAACGGTCGCACCGTAAAACATATTACTTATGTATGTAGATGGTACAATGGTAATATGTGCAAATATACAGCAGTAATATGTAGGAAAAGAGCTGTTTTATGTAGAAAATACAACTTCACTCGTGGTTGGCTAATGATATTCAGCTTTGAGAGAATCATGTTTATTTTAAATTGATTTATCATTAATTTTGAATACTTTAAAAAAAAAAAATGCAGGTAGTATTATGTTGTCAGGGAAAGTAACAAGCAAAGTAAAAATTAATTAAAGAAAAAACACATGAAAGAATTCACAAGTGTGCATGCATACCTTATAAGGTAAACAAAGTTTTAAGACAATGAAGACTTTCTTTAGCAGGAACTTCTGGGACTTTTCTATTGTCATATCCACAGATACAACACACTACAATACAGCTGTCTGTTGAAACTGTTCTTTTACAACATGTGTAAAACACAAGCAACACTAGATTCATTTTACTGATTGATTCTTCTTTCAATTTTGACAGATTATGGCATTTGTAGAATCCATGTTTCGAGGAATATATGCCAGCAGCTATGACAACATCAGCCATAAGTTCTCAATGTTAGGAAAATCAGAAAGTAAATCCTTGATCCATCTCACCCAGAAAATGGCTGAGGCTAAGAAAGGTAGATTAGTTTTTAACAGAGTTTAGTGAAAGGTTGTTTGTGTTGTTATGAACCAAAGGTAGCTTTGAACCCCTCCCCTCTAATGAGGAAATAAGTATTGAACCATTTAATTGTGGTATAGATTTGCTCTTTAATTTCTTTCTTAGCAAAGTGGAAAACTGAGAGCATTGACTTCAAAACCAATGTAAAATTGGTTATTTACTCTGTTAGTTAAAGTTTTCTATGATTAAACAAAACATGTGGGTATTAGATATGAGGATGCATGATTCACCACACTAAAGTTTTGAGTTTTTTACCGTATGCGCGGGGATATTTTATGCGGATTTAAGCTAACTGCATAACTAGTGTTTTCCCCCATATGTAAATACCTACTTTTACAGTATTGCAATCATGTACCGGGTACTTATGAATGAAGTTCTTATCGTAATTATGTATTAATTGATTTCATACAGAGCTGTTGAACTCGGATTCCGAGTTGGTGCGGCAAGCCGCTAAGGAGAATTGGGAAATCTACGGGTTGAGGAAGGGGACAGGGCAAATAGTTGATGGCCTGGTGGAAGCCTTAGAGCAAAACAGCAAAGTGGAGATATTGACAAACACACCGATTGATTCGATGGATTTGAACTCGTCACTTGCTTCTGTGGGATTTTTCATGTCATTTAATTAATGTACTTTCTGACGTTCTAATTCAGATATCATTATTAAATTAGTGTTTCCATTTTAAGCCAGATTTTACCGGAATTTTTTTTTTTATGTGTTGATTTGAACAATTAAACTTTATTTGTAGTTACGAAGTAAAGAAAAAGAAATAATTCAAGCAGACCATGTAATGAGCACAGTGCTCTCAAAAAGTAAGTTTCATTGTTGTAATTAAGTTTTATTTTGCTTTTTTGGTGATTTATGACTATGAATTATTTTTTCTCTATATTTGAACTTCTGTGTTGAAATTCCATATATTTTTTTTCTTTTTATAAAAAATACTGTATCTTTGGTAAATTTGGCACAGCAGAAAGGTTGGCTTACCTAATGAATGAAAAAAAAAATTAAAAAACAAAACAATGCCAAACCTTTCTTAGAGCATCTTTTATTTGGTAGTCTGTTGGAAAATTTTACTTTCGTAAAAAAAAATATGAATTAAGATTACAGTTTAAAAAACACCGAATAAGAAAAATTATTCTTGCCACCAGAATTATCCCTTTTCAAATGTTACCTGGCTTTTTGTGGTTTCAGATCTGTCCTCCATTCTCCCTGCCCAGCACCAAGAGTTAGGCGGGTTCTTGAGTAGCATACCCACGGTCTCGGTGGTGGTGGTTAACTTGGTTTATGACCAGGACTTGGAGGAAGTTCCACAGGCAAGATCAGAATATATAACATTCTGGAAATTCAAATCAACTACTGTGGTTTCATCAATATTCGTTGAAATATCAGTTTTCGTGGATTTCGTTTTTTTTAAGTTGATCCACGAAATTAAATGTTCACTGAAATGAAATTTCTATTAACATTTTTTATTGACTGGGTCATTGGCCACGAATTTACATATCCTTGAAACTGTGATTTTCGCTTTATCCACGAAAATTGATACCCTTGAATATTAATGAAACCACAGTAATGTACAGAGATGCCTGCTCAAACTGACATCTATTTTACATATTGTCCTTTCCAACTGATTTAGTGTAATTTAATGGAGTTTCATAATCTTCTTCATTGACATGGGCGTCTGAAGACATACTAATTATACCAAAATTTCATTTAATACAGTTCCTTTAGAAAGTTTTGTTTTGTGCAAAACCCAACACATTCATAGATCAAGGTCTAGATTCTGTGATGCTAGATATACAGTTGTGGTTGTTTGTTCTGTTTGGTCTTAAGTGAGTAACCTTTGTGTAATTCTTTACAGGGATTTGGGCACCTGCTTCCTTCTTCAGAGGACCCCCCAATACTGGGGGTGGTGTATGACTCTCGGGTCTTTCCAGAGCAAGGTCCTGTAAACACCACACGCTTGACGGTGAGAAAAAAAAAAGATTAAAAAATTTTCACTACTGTAAGCTAAAATTTTTTTTGAGGTTTGTGAGAGCCTAAAAAATGTGAATATTTCTCGCTGCGAACTAGCTATTTAATGTCTCTGATAGGCCTTATATATTAAAAATAATCTTTATCTTGATCATAAAAATTAGTCTTCACAAACCAGTTTATTTCCTGGTTAACCGCACAAAAAAAGTCGTCCTTAATAAAAGTTGTTTAACAGAATTTAATAGAATTAATCTCTTGATTACTGCTTATAAATGCAGGCAATGCCTTCGTATAATGTATCTTCGTTAATAAAAAACTAAATGATGGTGGAATGTTTAAAATGTAAGCAACATATATAAATGTATATGCATTATAGTTTCAGCATTTACTATACATGTATTTGGCAGAAAATCATTTTTCAACAAGATAGCATGAATTTTCAATTAGCCTGTTTTTGAATATGTCTATTCTTACACTTAAATGGCATTAAGTGATGTACCAGTACTTGTTTTAGCGGAAGTGGATTTAACCCAAAAATGTTAAAAATATTACATGGCTGAATGTTGTGCATTTTCAGTTTTATGACACACATATTATATACATGCTCATGTGTGTTGGTTGCTTTGAATAGAGTAGCCTTTCTTTGTTCATCCTTGAGTGTTTTTTTCTGGTTATGTTGCTTCTCATATATTTACAGGTGATGTTAGGAGGTGCCTGGATGAAGGAACTAGTGGAGAGAGTAGGCAGCTTAAACGACGAGTCTGTGCTAAATCTAACAAAGGAAACCCTACACAAACAAATGAACATTACAGCCTCACCTGTCCATACCAAAGTTCATTATCAAATGGTAAATTCTTAAACAAATTTACTGTTCATTAAATGGCTTACCTATTTACCCTCATCATTTCATCATTTTCATCTCTTACTTAAATTTGTAAAAAAAAAAGAAAAAAAAAAAGAAAAAATACCTTAGTTGCGATTTTGAATAAAAAGTATGTCTGGTAAATGATACCGTCTGTGACTTTTAACATTTGGATTGACTAATAATTATTGTCTTATATTTAAATTGATTTATTTACAGTATAAAGTTTTCCATTGGCAACTCTTTTTAAGGGGTTAAATTCATAGATATTATCCATCATTTAACTTACTAGAATTTTCCAGTAAACAGCGATCAGTGAAAAGAGCATTTAACTAGTACAAAATGGTCCATTCTGTATCTGTTGAATTTATACTGTATACAGGGAAATATTCGCCCCATTTCATTTTCGCCCTTGTCAGCGGGCGAATTTAAGTGTCAGATTATCTCTCTTTTAACAAAACTGTGTCTGGACAAATTCCAGACAGGGCTAAACAATTTAAGTGTTCAAGGGCGAAAATTACAATGGCAAAAATAACACTGTATACAGTATTATCATAATTCAGTTCTACCATATTCTGTTCTGTAAACAGCAAATTCATACAATTTTAAAAGAAAAATTTATGCTGATTTCAGGACTGTATACCCCAGCATACTGTGGGACACAGTCAGTTGCTGAAGCACATCTACTCCTACATCGACGAACACCAGCTTCCACTGAGGCTGGGGGGCTGTTCCTACAGAGAAATCGGGGTCACTGGCATTATATGTGACTCTCTGAAAGAAGCACTCTCTCTACACCATCAGATAGAAAACAAAAGATGAGGGCAAAATTCATGACCGGTGTAGAAATTAAAATTCGAGAAGTGTATTCATGCTTTAAGTTGCAGACTTGAAGTGACTATCTGTTGCAGAACATCATTTTTGTCAGATGGTGCATTCTCTAATAGTTTGCTGTGATTGTTGGATTAAAATCATGAAATTCATGATTTTAATGAATTCATTATTTGAATTTTAATTAATAAAAAGGTAAAATATTTCTTTGCTAATTATCCTTCAAACAGGAAAATTGCAATATGAAAATGTTTTTTTTTCAATATTTTTGTTGCAAAATGTACTTGAATATGAAAAATATTGTGCATGTTGTTTGAATATACCAGGATATATTTTGATGAGGTTTTGATGATTTTAAAATAGATCAATACATATACATACAATCACTATATGATCCAGGGAAGTACCATCCAACATCAGTTACACTTGTCAAATGTAATACTTTTTATTTCAAAGTGTGCAATTTAACTTTGTAAGCAAATGTTTTGCCTTTTTTAAAAAGTCAATTAAGTGACTCATTAGAGCCTAATGCCATCAGAAATTCATGACCTCTGGATAAGGGATGTTAGTGCAAGAGTTACATTTATTGTATTAGACTCTAAACAAAAACCCCATTATTAGCTCACCTGAGCCAAAGGCTCAAGTGAGCTTTTCTGATCACAATTTGTCCGTTGTCTGTCGTCGTTGTCGTTGTCGGCGTCGGCGTTGTAAACTTTTCACATTTTCATCTTCTTCTCAAGAACCACTGGGCAGATTTCAACCAAATTTGGCACAAAGCACCACTAGGTGACGGGGATTCAAGTTTGTTCAAATGAAGGGTCACGCCCTCTTTAAAGGGGAGATAATTGAGAATTATTGAAAATTTGTTGGTATTTTTCAAAAATCTTCTTCTCAAAAACTATTCGGCCTGAAAAGCTCAAACTTGTGTGGAGGCATCCTCAGGTAGTGTAGATTCAAGTTTGTTCAAATCATGGTCCCCAGGGGTAGGGAGTGGTGGGTGGATCAAGTTTTACAAAGAAATATATAGACAAAATCCTTAAAAATCTTCTTCTAAAAAACTATCAGGCCAGAAAAGCTCAAATTAAAATGGGAGCCTCCTCAGATAGTGTAGATTCAAGTTTGTTCAAATCATGGTCCCCGGGGGTAGGGTGGGGCCACAATGGGGGGATCAAGTTTTACATAGGAATATATAGAGAAAATCTTTAAAAATCTTCTTCTAAAAAATTATTTGGCCAGAGAAGCTCAAACCAAAGTTGAAGCTTCCTCAGGTAGTGTAGATTCAAGTTTGTTCAAATCATGGTCTCCGGGGCTAGGGTGGGGCCACAATAAGGGGATCAAGTTTTACATAGAAATATATAGACAAAATCTTTAAAAATCATCTTCTAAAAAAGATCATTGTATTATAGGCCAGAAAAGCTCAAATTAAAATGGAAGCATCCTCAGGTAGTGTAGATTCAAGTTTGTTCAAATTATGGTCCTCGGGGTAGGGTGGGGCCACAAGAGGGGGGTCATGTTTTACATAGGAATATATTGAAATTTTTTTTAAAAATCTTCTTCTCAAAAACTATAAGGTCAGAAAAGCTTAAATTTGAGTGGAGACATCCTCAGGTAGTGTAGATTCAAGTTTGTTCAAATTATGGTCCCCAGGGGTAGGGTGGGGCCACAATTAGGGGATCAAGTTTTACATAGGAATATATAGACAAAATCTTTAAAAATCTTCTTCTAAAAAACTATCAGGCCAGAAAAGCTCAAATTAAAATGGAAGCATCCTCAGGTAGTGTAGATTCAAGTTTGTTCAAATTATGGTCCCCGGGGGTAGGGTGGGGCCACAAGAGGGGGTCAAGTTTTACATAGAAATATATAGAAAAAATCTTTAAAATGTTCTTCTAAAAAACTATCAGGCCAGAAAAGCTCAAATTAAAATGGAAGCATCCTCAGGTAGTGTAGATTCAAGTTTGTTCAAATTATGGTCCCCGGGGGTAGGGTGGGGCCACAAGAGGGGGGTCATGTTTTACATAGGAATATATCGAAAATTTTTTTAAAAATCTTCTTCTCAAAAACTATAAGGCCAGAAAAGCTTAAATTTGAGTGGAAGCATCCTCAGATAGTGTAGATTCAAGTTTGTTCAAATCATGGTCCCCAGGGGTAGGCTGGGGCCACAATTAGGGGATAAATTTTTATACAGGAATATATAGAGAAAATCTTTAAAAAAAATTCTTTTCAAAACTTTATGGCCAAGAAAGCTCAAATTGTAACCATCCTCAGATAATGTAGATTCAAGTTTGTTCAAATCATGGTCCCTGGGGGTAGGGCGGGGCCACAATGGGGGATAAATTTTTATATATAGAGAAAATCTTTAAAAATCTTCTTCTCAAAACTATAAGGCCAGGAAAGCCCAAATTTAAGTGGAAGCATCCCAAGATTGTAAAGATTCAAGTGTGTTTAAATAATAGTCATGGGGTATGGTGAGGCCACAATGGGGGATGAATTTTTACATAGGAATATATAGAGAAAATTTTTAATATCTTCTTTTTAAAGACTATTTGGCCAGAAAAGCCTAAACTTGTGTAGAGGCATCCTCAGATAGTGTAAATTCAAGTTTGCAAAATCACAGTCCCTAGTGATAGGGCTGGGCCGTGATGGCGGTTTGAATTTTTACATAGGAATATATAGAGAAAAATCTTTTAAAATATTCTGGGAAAGTTTTCGGTCCAAAACTCAGTACTTAGTGTGAAAGCACAGGTTATGCAGATTTAAGTTTGATGAAACCATGATTCCCTAGAGAAAAGGGGGCCACAAAATGGAGGGGGGGGGGGTAAATTGGAATAGAGAAAAATCTTCTTACAGGTACAACAACAAAAGGGGCTTGGTATTTACCCCAAAAAAGAGGTGGATAAAAATTGGCAGATTTTCTATTTTTTTTAGCAAGATCTACTGTACTTAGTTGTCAAGATATTTTGATACTGTAATGCTAATATGATCAGAATTAAGGCAATTGTTGCTCAGGTGAGCGATGTGGCCCCTGGGCCTCTTGTTTTTTACTAACTTTTCTTACTTTCCTTGGCATTTAGCAGTCAAGTTTATGTTACAGTAGCATTGAGCATGGAGAACTGAGTCCACGTGGAAAATATAAATGGCACGCATGTGTATAAGTTTCTGGGGCTCCTTTCATAAATTAAGAGGCCTAAATTTTGGGTCTAACTTTGGTCTAGTCCGAGGACTTTTACCAAAACGTAGTTGGGCGTATTTTGCATTTCATAAAGCGGCTTAACTAATATTTCTCTCTCTCTCTCTCTCTCTCTCTCTCTCTCTCTCTCTCTCTCTCTCTCACATTTACTCAATACATGCAACTTAATTCGCAGTTGTGGTAAAATAACAACCGTCGTTTCATAATATATATGCTTACTTACGTTTACACCCGAACTTTCGCCCACCAATGAGTGGACGTAAAATTTTGGCTACATGTAACTTTAGTCGGAAGTAAAGATGCACTTTAAAACAATGAAACGCAAATATTCGAACTAACCGGCGTAGCGCTAGTCTGGTGTAATGAAGTTAAACCCTTGAGTCCCTGTACCTACATGTAGTAGCAAAGTAAGTGTAAAGTATGAATCAATTTAGACTAAAATGGTAATGGAGTGCCCATGAAGCATTATTCATATTATTATAGGATTGGAGCGCACAATGCGTTAGATATCCCTCACTCGGATGAATGAATAAATGTAAAATTATTCCTGTTGGTTTGTATACTAGTACATTGTTTGTTGTATATATTTCAAGATACAAATCTAAAAGCGTGCTTTTATTCTGTAAAGATGACATGTTTCCAAATTAAGTCCCACATACGCCTAAATCTTGACCATTCACTGTGCTTAATCGCTTAAGTACAAGCGGACAATACCTATTCCACCGAATATAGGATATTTTTAAACGACATATATACGTACATCTCTTAAATACAGACATATTACATTTTAAGATGTGCATCAGTACATGCATGATATCATCTAACCATTAACAAACATACATTTACTCTGTACTTTTTACAATATCTGACTGTGTTAGCGATGTTATAATAATTGTTATTTGAAATTATTTGTACTGGGCAGGAACATTATGTATTTTGGATCGTAATTTGAAGATTTAAAGAAAAATATTTCCAAAATAATACTATTGAATTAAAAAAACAAGAGGCCCATGGGCCACATCGCTTAACAGAGTCATAATTCAAACTAACTGGACAATGTAGTATAATAAATGTAGATCTTGTATAAATAAAAGTCCATTTTTTTTACCTTGGATATTCTTATGTTTATAATCAAGTCCCTTTTCTAAAAGGATGATTTTATAGTCATATCACTTGTTGAGCATTGCAGTTTTCAAAAAGATTCTAAACATTTGTTTATGTATGGGATATAAACCTACATCAAACTCTGAACCCTTTGTGAGGCCGAAGAATCGTCCAGGGCCAAAGTCTAAACAATTTGAAAGAATCAGCAATATGTCAATATGCTTGCATATAAGGAACACCATATATAATAACATTTCATTTTTTTAATAATTCAAATATTTTCCTTTGTAAAATTGGAATCCCATTGTGGCCCCACCCTACAAAATTTTGATTTGAAAGAATTTAACTCTACATTATCTGACGTTGCTTCCAGTAAAATTACAGCTACATTCTAGGCAAGTGGTTTAAAGAAAAAGATATTTTAATTTTTTTTTCTATTTTTATATTCCTATGTAAATTTTTGTCATCCTCCCAATGTTGTGACCCCTCCCCCCCCCCTCCCCTCCCGGGACCATGATTTGAACAAACTTGAATCTATCCTACCTGAGGATGCTTTCACACAATTTCAGCTTTCCTGGCTGATTAGTTTCCGAGAAGATTTTAAAAGATTTACTCTATATATTCCTAAGTAAAAGTTCGACCCCCCTCAATTGTAACTCCATCCTACCCCCGGGGCCATTATTTTTTCAAATTTTTATCTACATTACATAAGGATCTTCCACATAAGTTTCAGCTTTCCTGGCTGATTATTTCTGAGAAGATTTTTAAATTTTTACTCTATATATTCCAATGTACAACTTTGATCCTATCCTCCCATTGTGACCCAACCTTACCCCCGGAGACCATGATTTGAATAAACTTTAATCTACACCCTTTGAGGGTGCTTCCACACAAGTTTCAGCTTTTCTGATCAAGTAGTTTTTGAGAAGAACATTTCAAAAGATTTACACTGTATATTCCTATGTTAAATTACGACCCCTATTGTGGCCCCACCCTATCCCTGGAGGTCATGATTTTCACAACTTTAAATCTACACTACATGAGGAAGTTTCCACACAAGTTTCAGCTTTACTGGCTGATTGGTTTTTGAGAAGAAGATTTTTAAGATTTACTCTATATATTCTATGTAAAACTTTGACCCCCACATTGTGGCCCCACTTTACCCCCGGGGACAATGATTTGAAGAAAAAAACTTGAATCTGCACTATCTGAAGATGATTCACACAAGTTTCAGCTTTTCTGGCCAAATGGTTTCTAAGAAGATTTTTGAAAAATATCAACAAATTTACAATAAGCCCTAATTATCTCCCCTTGAACGAGAGCATGGCCCTTCATTTTCACAAACCTGAATCATCTTCACCCAATAATGCTTTGTTCCAAGTTTGGCTGAAATTGGCCGAGTGGTTCTGGAGAAGAAGTCGAAAATGTAAAAAGTTTACAGACAGGAATATGGACGGACGGACACCGGACAAAAAGTGATCAGAAAAGCTCACTTGGGCTAACAAATAAAAGAGTGTTTTATCTAAAAGGAAGTTAAAGTGCAGAAATTAAAAAGACACTTTTTAAGAACACCCTCTCAGCTAAGAGGAAGCATCTGCAATTTGCCTATCACACTAAGCTACGATGACACATAACAGTCTCAGTGAATAACTTTAACAGTTTGACAATTATAGATGGAGTAAGAAGTTTTTTGTGAAAACCACAAATTTTGATCCATACTAGGTCCAGACTCCACTTTAATAAATCAATAATAAAACAGAATGGAAATTTATCAGATAAACTAAAGTACTTTTAGGATGGAGTCAAGACCCATCCATACCAAATTTTAACAATTTAGAATAGTTAATGGTCAAGATTAAGACATTAAATGTCTCGTTCTTAATTTGGAATTATACCCCTTTTGTTTACAGAATGAAAGTGAAATGTATAGAATAAACAATTAAAATACACAAAGCAGAAATAAATATTTTAGCAAATTTGAAAAAAAAGTTTTATTTTATTGCTCCAAATGGGGGATATATAACGCCTTGTACGCCCTTGTCCTTTTGATATGAATTGGTCTAGACTTCATCCTAAAAGTACTTTTATATGAATTAAGCTCGATAAGTTTTCATTCATTTTTTGTTAATTATTGGTTTCTTAAAATGGAATCTAGACTAGGTTTAGTGGAAAAATATTAATGGTTTTTAATAGAACGTTTTTTATCTTTATTAATAGCTTTAATATTATAAAAGTTTTTTCAATATTTTTGTAATGTGATGTTAACGTATCTCAGCGTACGAGATAAGCGGAGGCTTGTATAAACCCCTTGTCGGCTGAGAGTCCTCGAATCGTAGTGGTTCTTTTCGTTTTAATGTCTGTGCGTTTACTTCCTTTTTTAGTAAAACTGTTTCCAAGTAAAGATTATCATTGGAAATGTTTAAAACCACACAGATAACGACTAAAAGAAGAAAAGGATAGCAAGGATATGCCCCAAATCTATATAAAGTTGGTAATTGCAACATGAAATCTTCAAATTAGAAATTTATAAGTATTAATGCATTATGATAATTAATAGAGACCCTAACTTTGTTTTAACATATCACATTCTTTCCTATCATCAGCTGCATCCCTTTTTTCCTATATATATAGACCCACAAGTTGAGAAAACGATTTTTTAATAATTGAAGAATTTTCATAAAAAGAAATGCTCAAGTAACTTTATCCAAGAGGTCATAAATTGACAATTTTGATAGAGGTACTACGTATACTGTTTATATTGACCATGTAAACATAAATATATTCGCATACAAAAATAACAAAACAAATTTAAAAGTATAAAAATCTTCATTTCAATCAACAATCGTAACAAAAATAAATACATGTACATATTGTATGTTGACAAAGGAAAAAAAAGAAGCCTTAACATTGATGATAACCCTAAAGAATAGAAAAATAGAGAGTTTAATAAGTGATAATAAAGGAAGGATAAGGTGTCATCTAGATCAACTCCTTAGGGAACCTAAAACCAATGATCATGGAGAACCTCAAACCAATCACCCTGTCCAATTAGTGTGCATACCATGGCGCCAGTCTGGAAGAAAAAGAAGTACAAAGTTACAAAGGAGAAGTTTAATAAATTAAATAATTATACTTCTAACAAATTCTGTATATTTTTAAGTTTTTAATTCTGGATTTTATTATCAATCACATTTTAACAGTAAAATCCGCTTGTGAGAAACTGCAAAGGGGCGCTCAAAGTCTGTCTCATCCTCCAGATTTGTTGAAAAATGATGACAAATGTCTCGCTACAACACTAGTTTCCCTCTCTAATGTTGCAACGAAGTTACATTTGGGCTCACTCTTTATTTTTTTTTTACAGTTGCTTTTACACTGCAGGCACCTATAGACTAGTGGAAAAGACAGGTGCATCAACGAGTTAAATGAAGTTGTAAAGGTTAAAAACTGTATGTTCTGCTGATAGGAATCTTCTTTTTTTTTTATAGAAAGTGTTATTTAATTAATTGGGCGAGCACTTAGAACACGTCTGCCATTCCCTCAGAGGTAAATAAGCTATGCAACATATTTTAGTCATTTTAGTACTTTTGTTTTCGGATCATATACCAGCTGGTGTGTAGCAATAAGTGTAATGGAATTGCTTAAACTATAAATAATAAGTTTATAATTGGCTGTTGATATCATCGGAAATGTTTTATCTTTGTTTATGTATTAGATTGTGCAGGGTCGGCATAAACTGAAGAAAGCAACACGTTTATTGTATTTGCCTTGTTACTTACCATTGTTACTTTTTTGGATTTATTATCACCTATTTTAGTACTATTATTCAGAAATTAGTACAAAAAGAATAAATGCCTTCATAATATTTTTCATACCGATCTTATTGTGGTAAAACCTTCAAATATTATGGAAGTAGCAAGACAAATTTCTTAATTGATTTATAATAGTGAGATGTTATGACCAAATATACTTTTATTCATTCAATTTCAAAACTTCTCTTCCATCGTACCAGAAAAATTTATTTAGAGCGATTTTAAAAACTATTCACACTATATATAGGCACACTTGATGATCGATATTTAAGAAAAGCCGTGTTGCTAAGATTTGAATCGTAAATCTGTTGACATTATGTTAAGAAAGCAGAGGTACAAAAATGATTTGCAAAATGTAAAATCAATACTCAGTAGTCCAATGTATATGGGCTTTAAAGCTAATGTATAACCCAACATTTTTACCATGCACATTTGGGAAACTTTTACATGCATTGCTCTGAATTGGGATAATATAAAGCCCCATATACTCCCATACCGTTCAAGTTGCATTAAACAGGTACCAAAAGGAAAGACTTTTAATAGGGGTCAAATGTAAAATGGTGATTGTTATCCTATGTCATTATGAAAACTTTTAGAAAATTTGTGAAATCGATGTGCCTATGATGAAAAAAAAAACGACATAATCATGCATAAATAAACTCGAACGATGGCTTGTACGATTTCCTCATTTATCCACTTCTTACATTGAAAGTTTATGACTCACGCATTCAAGTCTGTTACACCTAAGTTATGAACCATTGGCGGTAATAACCAAGATAGTCTTTAAGCGTATTACAACTCACACAACCACTAGCTTAGCTAGTGTCCTTTCTGATATATTTCATTTTATCAAATAAAATATACATGACTAGTAGTCATGTTGTATATTTTATTTGATAAAATAAAATATATCAGAAAGGACACTAGGGCAAGAGTTTACGTACGTTTTCAAGGTGTTTAGGCAAAACCTGGAGCGATTTTTTCTCCTGTAGCTAACTTACGTTTTTTTTAGAAGTTTCATTGAGGACAAGTTACGTTATTGCCAAAGAAATCTTTATCAAATAACTAATAAATGTGTGTTCAACAGAAGGCATAAGAGCTTAAATGCATGGTCATTCAAGTTTAAATCAACTCTGTTAAAAAAAATCAAAGATTAGATGTTTAATACCTGTACCGTTTGAAAATCAATACAAAACAAGAGGCCCATGGGGCCACATCGCTCACCTGAGCAACAATGGGCGTTCAAAAGATATTGTGCCATATGGTCCCTCGGTAGAAAAACCAAAAAATAAATATTGTAAAGTATTCGGATTTTACACTTTTTTTTGTATACATGTAATCTTTGACATTGTACCTTCATGAAATACTATTTTTTACCAGAATAAGAAAATTCTACGCAAGATATAAAACTAAACATTTGGTAGAGGTATACTGTTAAGTTGTTAACTTCCAAATCCCTATATTTTCGTTCTGCCCCCCCCCCCCCCCCCCACTTTGTAAAGCGATCAAAATATATGAGTGCATATAGGTACATTTTTTTCATCAACTACTCAGTACTTACTAGTTATTGTTTTAAAAAAAAAAATAATAGTTATTGTTTTTTATTTTAAAAACCCTACATGTATAGATGTGAAGAAGAAAATTGTACCTCAATGTGCTCAATTCCTCAAATTAAAAACATTCAAAAATTTTATTTGTCTTCTCCATTATAATTAAATGACTGTTATTTACTTCGCGTACAAACCAGGATAATTTTCCGCTGTGATATTCTTAGGAATAGCGATAATTACTTTATCCCCGCAACAGAAATGTGTCAGAAATATGGAAACTGTTTTAAAGATGTCGTTTTTATTTACTCGTGTCTGAAAAACTATCAAAATTGATGTAGATTTCACATTATTTATTGTATAAAGAGAGGGAGAGTAGATATATACAGAATACTGTGGAATCATTAAATTTCGTGGGGGCCAATTTTCGTGGATGACTTAAATTTTACAGATTCGTGGGGACGTAATTTCGTGTTTTCATATATATCTACAAAAGGGAATATGACTTTATTACCCTAATTCATCAATTCGTGAAGGATGTTATTTCATGGATGAGAGGTACCCAAGAATTCCACGAAAAATGAGCCACCACGAAATCTAATGATTTCACAGTATCATTCTTTTATTTTGTTTGTACAAGTATTTAACATACTCTAATTCATAGAGATTTTCTAATGTTCAACCAAAATTTCAGCGTCAATTGTAGAATTATAAGCAAGATACAGAGCTCACAGTTCGCCTAGGTTTGATTCATATTTTGTTCACATGAGTTTATTACATTCAGCTTATGATTTTTAACTTGGTATTTCCTATTCAGCATTTAAAATGGAAAAAAAGAATGGCCTAAGATTTTATATTCTTTTATTCACTCAATACCAGTTCACTGGTATTTGAGGTTCAAAATCAGTTTATACAAATGTACACAAACACAGTGAAGGATCACATGTACAGTAGGAGTAATAATGACGAAAAAATGTTAAGTTTACAATACAATAAGATGTTAAAGTTGGTTTCTGAACGAACAGACTTTGAAAATTTTCTCAATAAATATTGACAAATTTTTTACTTTTTTAATCTTTAGTTTTTAAGATCTGTGTACAAACATAGAATTGTGAGCAAATCTCTGTATCTTGCTTATAATTTGAAGCTTAACACTCAAATATGGTTAGTAAATAGAAATTGAAAACAATTAAACACAAGAAACATTCACTATAACAAAAAAAGAACACAATTTATTTTTTCGAAATGAATCATATAGATACATGTATATACCTACATATTTCCGTCAGCAATGTCAAACTTTATTTAAATTGAATAAACTCGAGAAAATGCCGAGCATCGCAACAAAACCTATTGCATTAATCTACCATTACGCAAAAGATAATGCCGATCGAATTACCGGTAGAATGAATTGTATTTCATTATTTTTTGATACATCAGATTTTGCTTAATTTGCGCAGGTAAACAGTTAATTGTTTGATTTACCAAAGTCTCTGTTTGATTTGATACGTAAAAATCACGAAATAATACAGACGAGTGTTCCCAGGTTACAAGCAGAAATAATGAAAACGAAACGAAAATCGGAACAAGCTAACACCAACGTCATGTGTGAAAACTGTCAACGCATTGAACTATTTAGCCTCAATTTACTTCACAAAATCGGCAACGATATATTTTGCATGTTTCAAAAATTTCCCTTCATACGCGAACTGTTGCACAACAAGCAAATTCATCATAGTCAGATCGACCCTTTTTCTTAAATAATGTCATGGCTGCTTTAAACAAAGAACCTCGTTTTAGAAGTATGGAATACGAGTCTAGGTAAAATGGGTATGCAAACCCGGGCCGTGGCAAAATAAAAGCCAAGGCAGATCGACAATCGTCAATTCCAAATACGCATTATTTTGCAGCAATATTTACAGCGAATACAAATATACTAGTCCATCAAATATCCTGATATTTTAATGAGATTGGCAGATTAATATCTGCCAATCTTTGTTTTGCCCAGACCAAGTCTTGCCTACCCATTTTACCGGATGCCGGATTACCGGATGCCGAACCCGAAGCTATTAAACTGATTGAAACACGCATTTCCTTTATTATTATTTTCGTAATAACTCAAATTCGACACAGAATTAGCACTTAATTTTTGCAATTTATATTTTCCTTCCCATAAGGATAATTTATGCTAAACTACGTTGAATTGGAATCACTAGTTCTTGAGAAGAAGATTTTTAAAAATGCACCCCCCTTTTTCTACAGTTTCAAGGTTTTCTCCGCTTTGAATACAGATCGGACTTTTATTTTTGCAATTTATATTCGCCCTCACATAAAGATGCTTTGTGCCAAATTTGGTTGAAATTGGATAAGCGGTTTTAGAGAAGAAGTTCAAAATGTAAAAAGTTTACAGACGGACAGACAGACAGACGGACAGACGGACAGACGGACGACGGACAAAATGTGATCAGAATAGCTCACTTGAGCTTTCAGCTCAGGTGAGCTAAAAACTGGGTCTCTTGCTATGAAATTCAATTCGAATTCGAATTTATACAATGACTGATGAACATTCAAGTAGGAAAATGACATTTCAAAGCTAAATCAAATTTTTTTTTCTAGGTCTGTTACTCAAAATTGATCCCCTTGGTAGAAGCCCCCCCCCCCCCTTTTCCCCATAATAACCAATGCACTCGATTTGCCTGCTAGATGCCTAGTAGTAGAGGAGATCTTAATAGAATTACTGTAACGTATATTATACACTATATATACTAACAATTTGATCAAAGAACTCCCCCCCCCCCCCCTTACACCAGGTCAAGAATTTCAACATAATTGTGAATGCTTCCTACTCCTATTATAATAACTCTTCAGCTGACAAAACTTCATAAGAGAATTTGGTCGGCATATTAGTTTCGATCGCTTCTCAACTCCCACTGGTGTGTGTGTATATATATATATATATATATATATATATATATATATATATATATATATATATATATATATATATATATATATATATATATATATATATATATATATATATATATATATATATATATATATATATATACTGTAGACGTATTTTTTTCCACGGGGTCATAATTCCGCGGAACCACAATATCAATTTAATCCGTGGGTAAATATTTACGCGGATTCTTTGAACGAAAAAAAAAATCATTTGAATAACTATTAATTATAGTTCCATCGTCGGAAACCCACGGCCAGTCTCGCATACGCTTACGCGAGACTGGCCGTGGGTTTCCGACGATGATATAGTTCTGAGCGATTTTCATTACCTAGAATTTGTCAAACTTTGGACTTGAATTGTAAGAACTGTTCACATTGAACAGTAATTATCGGTTGTGCACTGGTCGGTAGTCATTAGTTAGCCGTCAAGATGTTACGACGCTGGCTAAAATCGTCTGAAACACCATTTAATCTTTATTAACTGTCAATTTATTGGTTCTCATGTCGTTTAAATTATGAGTTGATCATTTTAATCAATTAAAAATCAGAGCACAAAGGGATCTAAAAATTGCAGTAAAAACACGGGTCTTGGCGTGTAGTTAATTGGGTCATTGAAAGACAGACCCGCTTGGGGCTATTTGTCGTCTGACACGTGCCGTTATCTCAAGCTTGGAGAAGTTTAAATTTGATGTAAGTAAATTTACAGAAAATTCAAATCTTTAGGAGATTAAATTATTTATTATGTGAATTCTCAATACAAATTTGTTTGACAGTTTGCATAGATAAAAACGATATACATTGGGTACACGTATATGCAAGTGTTCTAAAAAGTAGTAACTTCCGATTAATAGTATCCTTATTCACATAATGCAATTCCAAAATGCACTTTAAGTACACTGGGAAAAAATTCCGCGGAAAATTTGTGCCCGCGTTCATAGCGTAAATGAATACCACGCGGACAAAAGTACTTCTACAGTATATATATATATATATATATATATATATATATATATATATATATATATATATATATATATATATATATATATATATATATATATATATATATATATATATATATATATATATATCAGGGCATTCAGGTTGCACGTACAAACAACACATTATAATAATATGTTTGTATATATATATATATATATATACCGGCCGAGAAACTTGCGGTCGGTTACTTTCCGATCAGGGCATTCAGGTTGCACGTACAAACAACACATTATAATAATATGTTTGTAAAAAAGAATAGACTTAAGAAACTACAATCAATAAAACATAAAAGAAGGTTTTAAATATTCTTTGAAAGTATTTTTAAAGTACCAGCATTATCTTGCATAGATAGCACCGCCTTACTTCGTCTGCTCATCGAAAACGTGTGTTGTTCATACAGAGTGCAACTTTTCTGCATCTTAGAGTCGACATTGGCCGTTCTAAAGCCAACACAATAATTAAGTGATGGTAAATCGAAGAAAGTAAGACCATAAAGTCGTGTTATAAGTCCATGCCCATGGGGGCGGGGGGTATACTTTTCAATTCAATTCACTGTTTATTTTCTTATTTTTAATTCAATTTTTACATGGTCACAGAAAAGTGGGGGGGGGGGGGCAACTCCATGTTAATTCAATTTTTTGTACGTAAATTTAAGAAAAATCTTTTCTGTGCAAAAAATGGGGGGAGGGGCAGGCCCCCTGCCCCCCCCCCCCCCCCCCCCCCGATGCTACGTGCCTGCATGCTGTTACTGCACGATCTACTACAGTTTGTGGTTTGTTCATATGCGATGTTATAACAGTACGTTCTACAATGATAGTGGGTTTTTAGCTCACCGAGACGAAGTCAGGGGGAGCTTATGCTATACCCTCGGCGTCGGCGTCGGTGTCGGCGTCGGCGTCGGCGTCCGGACCTGGTTAAAGTTTTTGTTGCAGGTCCTGTATCTAAGCTATTACTTGTCCTATCTTCACCAAACTTGCATGGATGATGCATCTGGACCTACTTATGGACTTGAAAGACTTGGATGCTGAATCTGAGTCCTAAATTTCAGATGCTGGAGGAGGTTAAGGTTGTTGGACCAGGTTAAAGTTTTTGTTGCAGGTGCCCTTTGATAGCAATATCTAAGTTACTGCAGGTCTGTACTTCACCAAACTTGCATGGATGATGTGTCTTATGATACTGATGCACAAGACAGGCTTGAGTGCTGAATCTGAGCAATAGGTTTCGGATGCTGGAGGAGGTTAAGGTTTTTGGGTCAGGTTAAAGTTTTTGTTGCAGGTGCCCTTTGATAGCAATATCTAAGTTACTGCTGGTCCGTACTACACCAAACTTGCATTGATGGTGTGTCTTATGATACTGATGCACCAGGCAGGCTTGGATGCTGAATCTGAGCTATAGGTTACAGATGCTGAAGGTGGTTAAGGTTTTTAGAGCTGGTTTAAGTTTTTGTTGCAGGTGCCCTCTGATGATTATATCTTAGTTACTACTTGTCCTAACTTCACCAGACTTCCATGGATGGTGCGTCTTATGATACTGATGCACCAGACAGGCTTGAATGCTGAATCTGAGCTATAGGTTTTGGATGCTGGAGGAGGTTAAGGTTTTTAGAGCTGGTTAAAGTTTTTGAAACAGGTGCCCTCTGATAATTTTATCTTAGTCGTTACTTGTCCTAACTACACCAGACTTCCATGGATGGTGCGTCTTATGATACTGATGCACCTGACGGGCTTGAATGCTGAGTCTGAGCCATAGGTTTCAGATGCTGGATATGGTTAAGTTTTTTGGAACAGGTCACATGTTTAATAGATAATAGTACCGGTACTATTTCAAACTTGCATAGTTAATTAAACTGTAATATGAATGAATCACAGAGGAAGCTTCAGATGCAGAGCTTGATCTCCATTATCAAGGATGTTAAAAAATATATCTTAGTTATTACAGGTCCTAACTTCACAAAACTTGAATGGATGGTGTGTCTTATGATACAGATGCACATGACAGGCATGGATGTTGAATCTGAGCCATAGGTTGCGGATGCTGGAGCAGGTTTAGGTTTTAATTGCTAGTGCCCTCTGATGATGATATCTTAGTTATTACTGGTCTGAACTTCACCAAACTTGCATGGAGATGCGTCTTATGTATACTGATGCACCTGACAGACTTGAATGCTGAATCTGAGCCATAGGTTTCGGATGCTGGATGAGGTTTAGTTTTTTTGGAACAGGTCACATGTTTTATAGATGATAGCTTGCATAGTTGATTTAACTATATTATAAATGAAAGGCAGAGGTTGCTTCAGATGCAGAGCCTGATCTCCATTATCAAGGATGCGATAGAAATATCCTACCTCACTCAAACCTGCTCAATAGATAGATGTGTTTGTTGATAAATGATATAACATGATTCCTATGATATAGTATTGTATGGTATGAAACAATATTGTTTAATATGATACAATATGATATCATATGTAATATTATAAAAAGTTATATAATTCAATATGATATTGTATCAATTTTTTTGATATTTATTTTATGTTATGATATTGTAACATGATTTTGTTATGTATAGTATTGTATATTATGATACAATATTGTATAATATTATATTGTATTATTAATTTATTATTTTATCACATGATACTATTACATAAGATATTGCAAATTATAATATTGTATCCTATGATACAATATTGTATATTCTATAATATTGTATCATACGATATTGTATAATACAATATAAGTTTCTGTTATATAGACACATGAAATTGTATAATATGATACTGTAATATTATATAATATCGTATCATACGATATTGTATAATATGATATTGGTTTATAATATGATATATAGTCACATCACATGAAATGTATTGTATGCTATTGTACATGATACAATATGTATATTGTTGTATTATATATTTTACTTTATCACATAATATTGTATCATTTGATATGATACAATGTTGTATCAAATTATATCGTATCATATGATACAATATCATATTATGTTTCAAAAATGATACAGCATCATACAATATCATACTATATTATACAATAAAATATCATATGTTTCAACGTTATTATGTAATATGATATTGTAATATAATACTATATTGTTTTATATGTTATGATATTGTATTATGTGATCAAATACAATAACGTATAACACAATACAATGTCATATGATACGTAACAATATCATATCTCATCATTGTTTATTGTGGTATTTTATTGTATTATATGATATATGTTGTAAATATGATAGGATGCAATATTTAATTTTATATTATTGTATTGATTTACATATGAACATATGATTGTCATACAATTTTTTAACAGATGATATACGATATTGTGTCAAAACAGAATCCATGAATATCCAAGATCATAAAGTATGATTTTCATTTAATATGATAAAGGTGGTCTCATAAAGGTGAAGTCTCATAAGGGTGATGTCTCGTCTCGGTGAGCTTTGTAATCTGTGATTACCTATGTTTGAAATATGTTGTACCTGGATATCTGTCTGTTTTCTTCTGTCTTTCATTGGATATTCCTAATCAGCGCAGTGGTTGTCATATTATTTTTGATCAAACGCATTTGAAGTTATTTTAGGAACATGTTCTTTAGACGAGGGCAACTATACCTTGGAACTGACATAATTATTTGCACAATGTTCTAATAAGAATAAAATCAGCTTTATGATTGATGTTACCATTGCGTACTTCTGGCCATTCTTTGTCTTTTGGCTTACTGAGTATTGAGTTCTTATGATCTATTCGGCAGTGTTCGGATGACTTAAACTTATAAAACTGCATTGAAAGCTTAACAGTGGAACTTGCAAGCAAATTTAAAGAAATACGCCGACTAGATAATTTAATAAATAGAGCACAAACTATTGACTTTCTTCCCTTTTTGTGCTCACCAGAGCAAGGATAGGCAATCACTGTCAGAAAAGAGTGTAGAGTTTCCTGACCTTGATAAATCCCAAGTTAAGAATCGTAACAAGCAAGAGTGCACTAAAATGTTTTTTTTAACATCATAGCCAATGTTTTAAGAATTAAAATCGATTGCTTATAACGAGCCTCAAACGCAAACTTCTTCCACAATATAAGGTTCATTCCAAACACAATGATTGTTGATAAATCAATATGATACACTTCAATAAAGAATCGTTTTAACTGGGCAAAAGAGTTTACCGTAACAATATTCAGTGAAGCAACCTGGCGTAATACACTTCAACGCCTTGTTGAATTAGACATGTTTATTGCGGAAGAGTTATATGGTTGACAGATACCGGTATTATAGAAAATGTATCGACAATGACTGGTAATACTGTGCACCTTGTTCCGCGCTGCTCTGGATGTAGAGGGCACACACAAATTGATTAATATTACTGCACCAGGATGCGACGTAAATGTTGTCTGTTTCTGTTGTTAGCAAATGTGCTTGTATTTATTGTATTATACATGAACACTCAACTGGGAACAACTTCAATGGTTTTCCAGGAAGATTCAACAAACTTCTTCTTTCGGATGAAAAATATACTGAATGATATGGATGACAGGATTAAAAAGGAAAATTATCCAGGCAGATGTGAAAATGATCTAGAATTACTCATATTAGTTCCAAGTTCGATGTGGAATTTTAAGCATAGAGAGGCCATCAGAAAAACCTGGGGAAACAAAAATAGCTCTGATGCAAAAACACGGTTGTTGTTTTTCACGGGAACATCACTTTCAAATGAAACATTTCAACAAATGTTTAAGGATGAACAAGGACAATTTCAAGATATCGTACAGGTAAATATAACAGAATCTTATGATAGTTTAACTAAAAAGTCGGTAGCGTTCTTAAAATGGGCCCATCTGAACTGTCCCGGTGTTAGATACGTTTTAAAGTCGGACGATGATATGTTTATAAACATTCAAAACCTAGTTAATGTGTTAAGGAAAACTAAACCAAAAAACGCCATTCTAGGGGTGAAAAATTCACACTCAGTCCCGTTTCGGGACAAAGGATCAAAGTGGTATGTCTCCAGGGAACAATATCCAAAGGACAAGTTCCCAATATACATAAGTGGGACAGCCTATGTTATAACTGGGGATATCATATCAACATTATACAATTCAACACTTTACGTGCCTTCATTGTTTATAGAAGATGTGTATTTGAATGGAATATGCCGTGAAAGAATTGGCGCAAAAGCCATTCATCTTTCAGGATTTGATACAGCAAGAAGCAGAGGAAAGATTAATGGACGATCATTTGAGAAACGAATAACAGGACATCATTTTTCTCCAAAGGATATTATACTCATGTGGGATGAACTTAAGACAGTTCAAAACCATCCCGTTCTGTAGATACACAATGATGTAATTCTGCAACCAGAAATCAGATACTTAAACACAGGTATTTTAACATTTAAACGAGATTGCACAAAACGTAAGTGCAGATTATGTATATAAACAAAGTAAGCCCTGGGCATACACTATCATATTTCATACGAAAGTTGATAAACAACAACAAAAAACAAACGTGGTTGAAACAAATCCAATATCTGATAGCTCATAAAAAAGCGATTTCATGGTTATCTCTGCATCTGCAGAGGACAACTTGCCAATCTCAGACAAACAAGGCTGACAATTTTAACATATTCGATCAATGCTTACTCGATGAATGCTTACTTGATGAATCTCTGTAGTCGTGTAATATTTACACAACTGCGCTGAAAAATGTAGTTCTAGTCATAATCAGCAGATACATTACAACACATTTGAGAGTATCGATGTATCATGTAATACGTGTTTGAAAATAAATTTACGTAAAATTAAATTTAAAAAGCACTTTTCCCCAAGAAATTTAAATGTGAAGCATTTCCTACGCTAGCTGCCTCCTCAGTCTTTTTCACGAAAATATAGGTCATTCTTCAATTGACAATTTTTTCACTAATGAATTTTGTGTATATTAAGAAATAAATATATTACTGTCATGATAATAGTTGGTTTGTAATCACATAATCTCCATTAATTATTTATTGTTTATTGTGTATAAGTGTGTTTTTTCTTTTTTTTTGAATGACGGAATGATTAAGCAACACCTACACCGTATTTCTGATCGCACTCGTGTAGACTATGATTAAGGATGAGTACACTGTTTGCTAGTGATGCAAAACTGGTGACAGTATTTCCTACGGACATAAAAGACTATATCCGCCATTTACTTAAGGTTCCTCCACACTCCAACATTCTATTTGATGGATCGATAAAAGAATCTTTTTTGAAATATCATTTCACAAAAAGCAGAGACCAATATCGGCTTTCAATCATGTGCATTTTAATTGAATTTTTTGTTTGTTTTTATCGTCAGTGAACTGAGAACATTTGCTTTGACTGCAAACAGGGTGTTTTAGAGCTTAAAACTTGATCTCAGTTGATGTGTAATAAAATTATAAATAAATATATACCGAAGATGATCTGGTCAAGTTTTTGTTTCTTTGCTTAAGAAAGGTTTCTAAAAATTAAAATTGGCGGGTTTTTTTTTATATCTTTGCAATCCATGGATAAAATCTAAAGACTAACAAATAGCCACATAAAGTACTTATCAAACAATGACATGGTATCATATGGAGTTATTTTTTATTTTAGCCTTTGGTAATTTTTTTGAGTTTTATTTAAAAATCTTAATATACCGCATTTATTTTCGATTTAATCCTGAATCATATTTGAATTTCAGTATTAAATTGCAACAATCTGTTGGAACTTCTATGGATACCAATTGCGCTCCATTGCTAGTAGACCTATCTATTTCTATATTCATATGAAGCAGAATTTATTTAAAGACTCGTACATGAAAACAAAATCACTTGCTGTGACTTTCAACTCGGCATTAAAGTATACCGACTATCTATTGTTAATTAACAATTGTTACTTACGTTCATATCAGAGTTTGGGTCATCTGTTTCATTATTAAGATATTTTACTGAAAAGGGACATTGATAGTAACCTAACAACATAACTTTATGATTAACGTTATGACTTCAATTTTTCTATAGTCATCTTTCTTTACTTAAGTAGCAATATATCTTCAATACCTGCATATGAAGTTTTTGTCTCTCATTTGATTTGATACGCAAAGGCATGTTCTACGTTTGAACATTTTCTAAAACGTGGCAAGCTATTGGCAAGCAAGTTGATAAAAAAAAGATTATCAACATTCTGCTTGAAGTAACCATTTCTTAAGTTTTCTGGTCGATACAATGACATTGTCAGCAAATAGAATCTTTTGCTAAGTCGAATACTGATTGACGTTTTCATACTCATTGTTACTTACTTACTTACTAACTTGAGCCTGTCGTACCGTGAGGTAACATCAATCATCAAACGAACACGGGTCTGGGCTGCTCTGGGAACACTGTTCCGGGTCATATCTAGTGACTGTAGCTCTGCTTCTGCATCCTACCTCAAGGAGTTTCTTGGACGTCCCTTCTTCCTCTTTCACTGGGGGTTCTAGGTAAGGGCCTGTTTGTAATGCTGGATGGTGGTTTTCTATAAGGTGTGTCGTATCCAGCCCCACTTCCGACGTCTTATATGCATCTCCATTGGTTCTTGTCATGCTTTCCACCACAAGTCTTCATTTGAGATCCTTTCAGACAATCTGATGTTGAAAATACAGTTGGTTTAGAAGGTCTGGATCATCTGCAGGGATGTTTGCATAGTGCTTTAGGTCTCTGCTCCATACAGTAGGAAGAACTTAAATGTTGGAGTTAAGGATCTGCAGCTTTGTGGTAATGCGGATGTTCTTAGAAATCCATATGTTTTTAAGCATGGGAAATGCAGTTCTTGCCTTGCCAATTCTCAACTTGATGTCAGAGTCTGTGTCACCAAGTCTGTCTACCACACTCCCAAGGTAAATGAAGAACTCAACTTCTTTGATGGACTTATCATCAACTGAAATTGGTGTCTGGACAGTGGTGATGGATATTCTGCTTCATTCAGGTTGATCGTGAGTCCAATTCGTGCTGATGTAATTGCCAGGCGAGTTGTCTTGTCCTACATCTGATTGTGGTTTTGTAAAAGGAGATCGAAGTCACCAGTAAAGTCTAGGTCAAGGTGTTTCAGGAGTGTCTACTTTATTCCATTACTCCTGCATTATGTGATAGTCTTCAGCATCCAATTAATAACCAGGAGGAAGAGAAATGACCACAGCAAGCATCATTGTCGAAATCCTGTTGTTTTGACTTCGAAACTGTCAGACATCTTGCCAGCATTAGTAACTGCATTTCATGCAGAGGTATGTGTTACGAATTAGGGAAACAAGTTTCTCAGGTACTCCATAGTGCCTCAGTATCTTCCAGAGAGTCTCTTTGTCAACACTGTCAAACGCTTTCTCATAAGGTGACATAAAGTGGGGACTTCCACTCCAATGATTGGTCAATTAATGATGATACACAGGCAAGCTATCTGGTAAGTACACGATCTGTTGCTTCTAAATCGAGCCTGCTGATTACGGAGTTTTGGGTCAACTCCCTTTATTATTCTCTCAAGAAGAATCATGTTGAGAACCTTGCCTTGCATGACAAGAGCTTAATTCCTAGGTAGTTACACTACTTTAAATCTCCTTTCTTTGGCGGCTAGATATATATGCCTATTTTTCATTCATCCGGAATGATCTTTTCTCCCCAGATCTTTTTGAAGAGGTTATGTAGAATGGTAACATATGTTTTAATATCATCTTTGATGGCTTCTGCTGGTATCACATCAGGTCCTGTCACTTTTCCGATCTCTGTCTTTGTTGGTATGTCACAGTTGATCGGGAAGTCAGTATTGGCTGGCTGTATGTCCGGAGGTCTATCAGGTTTCCCTGTCCTGTGCTTCTTAAGCTCGTTTGGCTAGATTGTTAATATGATCACGTTTATATTTCCTGATGCTTTTCTTAACTACATGTACTTTGTCCGTGGCTCTGAAGTTCTCCCGAGCTTTTGCTTTTGCTGCTCTTGTCTGGCTGTGGTTAAATACCACTTTCTTTTCCTTCCTCATATCTAGTTTCTTCAAAGTGTATGCATATACTCTTTGTACTGAGTCTGTCTTCTTCCAAAAACGTCTTCACAAGTGCCACGCTACATCGCACTTATATATTGCCACTGAGTTGCAATGTTGGTATTGGCTTTTTCCAGCTGCGCAGCACTGTTAAGTTTTATTTTGTGGTCGCGCCGACCAGAAAGTACGGGAAATGTTAACCATGTCATAATTCAAACATTAAGTCGTCAACAATGCTTATAAATAATTTCCGATTGTTATGGGTACGAAAACATTCAACTACATTAAAAATTGCCTATGTGTGCAGCTTTGTATTCAGATAAATCTAACAACGATAAATATTAACAACTGACTGATCGCGGTGCACTTGTCGATGTGACGTCATACTGTAAATTTTGACGCATTATTTGTGTAGAGAGAGGCGGATCAATAAATTTTAAACATGGAAATGTATACATTTTGTACATTTTAATGTACACTTTTGTCAAAATGTACATTTTTGTATTTTTTTTGGTATTTTTTGTTGTTGGTATTTTGGTAGTAAAAATACCGGAGTAATTTTCGAAATATTTTTTTCTTCAGAACTACTGCCTGCTATAAAAGTAGAAACCTTTTTGATATGTGTTGGTGATTTTCAGTATAAAATTCAAACATATTTAGGTTAGACTAAAATTACCTAGTGTGAAGAAAGACCATAGCATCACCCTATTCACTATTGACAAAATAGAGACGATGACTGCTGACATCAAGTAAACATACATTGAATTGCTTAAATCATGAACAGTGTGTTGTTTTTTGTTTTAACTTGTTTTAACTAAATTTTTTATTGACAGTGTAGAAAATTATCTCTTCGAATATATACTGAAAATCAGAAATGTCAAACTGTAATCACCATAATAATTTTTTTTTCACAAGTTGATATTGTTTCTTAATTATCCTAAACTAAATTTTTCATTTTTGTAAAAAGGAAAACGTGAACATTTGATTTAGATTGGCAAATACACGTTGATGCTTCTGAAAATGATTTTAAACAAAAAGATGACTTTTTCTCAAAGGACAGACAGGCTGACATTTTTATTTCCTTTATGAGTTTGAGATCAATTCCATCAAACAATTATTTGGTGAAACGTGTTTACAATTAAGGTGCTTAAATTTCAAATATAATATTATCATGAACACTTATGTACAATTTCTGAAATACGGAACACAAACAATGTTCATATATCATAAAATTTTCATTTTGAATCAAATGTTTTGATAAACAAAATGACATTACAACAATGTTTGCATGTCCTATAGCATCACTGTGATGCCTTCTGAAACTGACAGCACAAAGTGTATGTACAACAATCTTACAATAAATAATTTTTGTAGTTACAGTTCTTGAACCTTCTTTTTCATTTTTATAAGATCTAGTAAATAAATAGTGCATGCAGAGAGATATTTTTCATCAAAATCTTGAATCCTACGAGTCGCAAATTTCTGTAAAATTTCAGGGTTTTCCAAATATTTGATAAAATATCTGTACAAAGTTCACATCTATGAAGGACTGCTGCTAATACGACAAATTTTCCGTATTTTGCAGCTCAAGATTGGGTTTTCATAAAAGAGTTCATTTTCTTTTGTCCTTTGGAGAATGAACGCAAAATGGCACTTTCACATTAAAGCTTGTTAATGATTTGTCACCTTCGCGTGCGTAGACGTTTTCGTCTGTGATATCGATAGGCGAACATTGTTTCCGGAGAGGAAGATGCTCTCGGTAGCAGGTTTTCTATGATTGCGTTTGACGTAAAGAATACGGTGAAACAACAAAGGGTTGTATTTTGGACGCATTATATACTACGATATTTAATTGCGTTAACAATATAGATTTTTGTAAGAATTATTGGGTGTCGTCGACGAAAATAACACAAAGAAAGAGTATGACTTGTCCAACTCCTTGTCTCAAGGTTTACTAACTAGACATTTTCCATTCAAAAATAATACAGAGTTCTGAAATGATTCAAGGAGCAAGCTTTTTCCATTTATCCCAATGCAAAAGAGTTTGTAGAATTAACCAGAGGGACCCGCGCTTTTGAAGGCAACATCGTTTTCTAGAAAAGCTACATAAACTTATGCGTCTCTTTCTAGATATTGATGAACAGTTTCAGGTAAAAAAACACAGTCTTTATGCTTCAGCACCCTTGCTATAGATGCTACGGGAACTATATTTCAGGACTGTAGTTCTGCAATCTATGTTGGGTATTCTCTCAGAGTTTTTGCTGGACAAATATGAGTAACGTCACAATAGCTATTATATCTAGCTGGTCCTTATCACCTTTAAAGAGTGTCATGGTGGCTCCTCATTTAAATTGGTGTAGATAACATTTTGCATCGATGATTGCATTAAATAAATTTACGAGATGGGCATGTAACGTATCTCGAGCGATTTTGATGTTTGGTGACAATTTGAATCCTGGAGCTTTTCCATTTTTCATCCATCAGGAACACATTTTCTTGATTTAAAAGTGTGCATTGTAACTCTGAAGCAAATGTTTGGCCTTTTGAAAAAAGGGAGCTGTATGCCATGATAGAAATTCATGACCCTGGATAAAGGATGTTCCTTCCAGAGTGACACTTCTTGAATCAAACTCTGAAAAAAAAATCCATTAGTTCTTAAAACTTTTTCTAATTTTTCTTAGAATTAAGCGATCAATTTTAATTCACAGAAACATTGAGCAAAAAAAAAAACCCAACCCCAATACAAACCTGAATCCACATCGTAAATTAAGGTGGTATGGACCACCTCAGTATTGTGACGCACTATTCATTTAAATAAACAATAAAACCATAAAATTGAGTGCAGGTTTCTAAATATTTTCTTCCCCAAGTTTGTCACCTAGCAGCGTAGTGCAGTGGGTTAGAGGGATCATGGTATGCTGTGAAGGATAATGTTGATTACAGTGAAAATAGAAACGATGTGTTCAATTACTGCTTGTTTTTAAATCCTAAAATTGTTAATAAGAACAAAACACTATTATTGATATATTTCATAAAAGCATGTATCACCCATATCAGAGACATTTTATATGAATTAATGCCAGGATTTTTTGCCCGTATCTTGTATTATAGAACTGATACATGCAAATGATTCAGAAATTAAAGTTAAACGATTATGCAACATTATTATCTGTTATACCAGAAGTTTGGAAAAATATTGGTCAAAATTCTGTTCATAAAAGAAGCATTGCTTCCAAATTTTTCGCTTTGTGTAGAAAATAACAAATATGGGTTTTTTCAGGTACAGTAAAGATTTATTTTTACAAAATGTCAGTACAAAGGTTGTTAAACCCTCCAATATCAAATGAAAACTGGAAAAGAAAATTGCAAATAGATAATACATCTATACTTAATAATAGATGGATTATATTAGGAGGCGTTGGTAAACCTGCAGATGTTGTAGAACTTGATTTAAAAAAATTTCATAATGAGCTTTTTACATATGAAGAAGTGTTAACGATTTGTAAAACAGATTCAATTTTTCATTACGTAAAACAGAATTCGAAGGTTTATTGCATATGTTTGTAAAATGTAAAGAGTTGCAGGAAATAAAGAAAGGTTTTATAATATATCATCTAGAATCGCTATTGAAGGACTGTGAACATATTGTATACAATGTATTAGATATTGATGAAATTTTGATGACGGTTTTGCAAATAAATACTTAGACATTTTATTTATTACGACTTTCATTACATGTGTATAGTACAAGACAACAGAAAAAAAAAATTCAAAAAAGTTTTTGAAGAAAAATCCACTTTTAAAGGAAACAGAAGGTGTACTATTGTTTATTTTTAAAAATTATTATTATATGAAGTGTTGACATGTTGACTGTGATTGTGATGTTTAATGTAATGATTATGATAATTAATAGTTGATCAATAAAAGATAAAAAAGAGAGTTCATTACGAATCTGTAAGTTATGAGTTCGATTCCCGCTTGTTTTAAAAAAAATATATTTTACCTTCCAAAATTTATTTAAAAAGTATTTTTGGTTAAATATTGTAAAATTTGAAAATTCGAAACCGGTGAAAATAACTTAATTATGATGTACTTTAATCAACATCAACATCGACAGATGCATGTCGCATATCAACCTGAAATGGAACACGTGTGGGAGGGTCTGGTGTACAGATCTGTTGGCTTTATTTTGATAGGGGGTATGGACAAATTTTTATATATGAAGGAATTTTATCTACCTATCCCTGTCCCCCACTTTTTTCACCCTGAAACTTTGACGGGTCCTCCATTGTCACATAGGGAAATGTTTAGTAAATGTCTCCATTGTCACATAGGGAAATGTTTAGTAAATGTCCTTTTTCATATCTTTGGTGTTATTAAATGCGAACCATGCAAAACGAGCCATTTTAATTGTAATAATTTTAGTTGTACGAAACAAATTTGCACTTCACAATATGACTCATATTTTTGATTCGATATACCGACAATATAAAAGGAAGATTTGCCTTTTAAAACATGACGTTCAGAAAAAAGAGACGAGTCATTTTGTATTAAGCCTTATAATAGATAAACTAGCTTATTCAGATCAGGAATTCATACTATTAGTAACTGCCTATAAGGGAGAAAAAAGATAACTCATCGCACTCATGTAAAATTCATATTAATATTAAAAGATGCGTTTAACTTTCAATTAATAACAAACCCCCGTCATCAAATCGCACACATGAACACAAATATGTATGTCTAGAGCAGCCCTGTCCTTCGGACTACAATGAATTGTCTAATGATTTTGACACTGTTCACTAATTATATTTTATGCATTTCGCATAAACAAATAATCAAGGCATCTCTTACAGGGCTCGACTTTGCATTGTCCTTCACCCTGATTCTTTCCGATTTAAGGTGTAATATCCCTCTGCTATTAATTTTGCCATATATTTTTTTAAAATATTCATATTGATTTTCATCAAAGTCAATATCAATCGATTCATATGAAACAAAAAATGAAGTGATGAAGCGCTGCTAGATTTTTCAAAAATTGATAATGTGTCTAATCATGATATGAAGAAAACTAGACATAGTGATTAGAAAAAGCAAAATTTTACCATCGCAGCATAAAATTAAAAATCCAAAATGAATATGAAAATAATATATAGTTATATACATTTTCATATCATATTACAAAACATATTAAAGCGCTGCATTTTAGTTCAGAATAGCACTTTGTTGTATAGGTTTGCAACAAAAATTGCTTCAATCTGCAAGAGTTATCTTTCTTTATCATATACTTTTAAAGGTTTTACATACATGTTTTACATACACTGCATGATAAATTGCCACAGTTTCTAAATTTTCAGAAAAAGGTTTTCTGTTTTCAAATTGAATAAGGTAATAGTAAATGGATCCATATATTAAGAAATCCTAAAAATTTAAACCAGAGCATATATTTTGTTGTAACACAACAATAGGATGAAGCGAATAATCTTCCAGTAATTGGTATAATATTAATATAGGGATTTATTGTCTTGAATCAAATGAGATATTGGATTTTTTAATTTTGTTTTCCCATATCTGCTCCCTTAGAATAGAAAAGCCTTATTAAATTTTAAACATTTGAAATGTTATAAGTTTTAAACGATCATAACTAAGTATAGAGTTTGTAATTGTCTTAGTCACATTTTCCCCAATTATAATTCATTCAGCTCCGTGAACGAGCTATAGATAGAGAAATAAAAACATTCCATCCAAATATTCTCTGGCCTAAAACATTAAACATCAACTGTACATGTCCTGAACAAGTACATAAAATTTTGTTATATTTAAAAAAAAGAATTAATCCACCGGGATTGGTAGGGGGAGGAATAGTCATGTAGATACATGTATACTTTATCATTATGATACATTTCTTGTAATATTTTGTAAAAGTTTTCTTTACTTTTTTGCCCCCTGCTTCATAAAGCCCTGGGGTTTAATTCGTTCCGGTCAATTTTTTTTCTATATTTAAATTTAAATAAGTGTATCGCCTTACAACATAAATTAGGACCCAGCACCACCTCCCTTGTTGTTACATGCCTTAATAATTGTGAGTTTACAGAAACAAAGTGATATTATTTTCTACAGAAGTTATATCTCTTATCAGAGGGACAATCCACCTTAACACTCCTGTACCTACAAGCAAGGTAAGTGTGAAGTATGAAACAATTTAGGGTAATGAAATGCACTTGAAATATTATTGTAGGACTGGAGCGTAAAACGCGTTAGATATCCCCACTTGAATAAATGGAGAGTAACGATTTTCAAATGTAGTAAGATTATTCTTTTTTGCTTGTATACTAGTACATTGTTTATTGTATATATTTCAAGATACAAATCTTAAAGCTTGCTATTATTCTGTAAACATGACAAGTACATGTGTCCAAATTAAGTAACACAGTGTTTTATATGCTTAAATCTTGACCGTTTACTGTGCTACATTTAAAATAGATAAAGGCAAAGTGCTTACAACACTTGTCAAATCCCCCGAATCTAGGATATTTAAACGACTTATGTATGACGCTTCTATAAAGAAATCTTACATTTAAATGTTTGCATTAGTACATGTAAATATATGATATTGAACTGCAGCCTCTGATCATTAATTAACACACATTTATACTTAACACAAAAAATATCTGACTGCTAGCGCTATAATTGTTATTTGATGTTATCTATATTGTGCAAAAACATTAAGTATTTCCTAAAAAAATCAATGTTATTTTAAAACTGAAAAAAGAATGTTTTATTTAAAGGAAGATAAAGCGTAGAAATTAAAAAGAGAACGCCCACTATGATTTGAACACCTTCTTAGCTGAAAGGAAATATCTACAATCCTCCATCTTTCACATCGAGCTACAATGACACATATCACTATCTGTGAAAAACTTAAAGTTTGACAATTTTGAATGAAATTCGAATTTTTAATGAAAACCACAAATTTTGATCCATACTGGGTCTATAATCGACTTTATAAAATCAATATTTAATTAAAAAAGGATCAAAAAATTATCCAAAGGATAATTTTTTAGGCCTAATCCTTTTTTTAATTAAATAAAAAGTCGTGTTTCTTATTTTAAAAACCTGTAAATTCCTCGTGTTTACAGCATCAGCATGAAAGTACGAAAGCATAAAAGCATGTTTTATAGAGTAAACAAATGTATACAATCCAAAAATAAATATTTTAGCAAGATTTGAAATATATATATATATATATATATATATATATATATATATATATATATATATATATATATATATATATATATATATATATATAAATCCCTTTTCTCGGTATCGGGGATGAATAAACACAAAGAATAAGTCCAATGCTCAAACAACATTTTTATATAAATATACATACATGTAACGCCTTGTATTCCTCTTTCCTTTCAATACAAATGGGTCTAGATTTCATCATAAAAAGCACAGGAATGTAGAAACCCCTTATCAGTTGAGGTAAGTAATCGCATCGTAGTGGTTTTAATCTCCTTTTACTTCCCATTTTTAGCATATCACACTCTTTCCTATCATCAGTTGCATCCCTTTTTTCTCAGATAGATCAACAAGTTGAGAAAACAATTTCTTAAAGATTGGAGTTTTGTCATGAAAAGGAATGCACTTTTAACTTTATTTCAAGAGGTAATGAATTAATAATTTTGATAGAGGTACTACTGCTTATCCTGACCATGTCAACATAGATATATTAGCATGCAAAAATAACAAAACAAATTTATAAGTATAAAAATCTATATTTAAATCAACAATCGTAACAAAAATAAATATGTTGACAAATTTTTTTTTTTACAATAATAATAATAACAACCGTAAAGAACAGTAGAAAAATAAAGAGTTTAATAAGCGATAATAAAGGAAGAGAGAGAAGGTGTCATCTAGAACAACTCCTTGAGGAACCTAGAACCAATAATCCCGGGGAACCTCAAACAAATCAGTTGGTCCAATTAGTGTGCATACCATAGCACCAGCCTAAAAAAAAGAAGCACAAAGTTACAGACTACAAAACGAACAAAATAATATACAGAATTATAAGCATTATGGTCAAATTTACAGTTTGGTCCGTTTTAAACCATTGCTCTGCTATTCACATGCAAAATATATTGCTGTAAAATGCCTTTTATTAAGCATTAACGATCCCGCTCAATCAACTTTCACGTGCAAAATGAACGGCGACAGATATTTTATTCACCAAACTTTTGTTTTAATTACTCTTCTTAACAATTACGTATATTTTCAAAATTTTAATTCTGGATTTAATATCAGTCAGATATAAGCAGTAAAATCCGTTTGCAAGGAACAAAGATAAATGAAATCTCTGTTATACAGAAGCCACTTATTTTTACAATAATATCGGTTATACAGATTTAAAATTTCAGGTCCCGATGACTTCCCCATGGCTTCTTTATGGCTTCCGAGTTTTAAATTGATCCAATTGATTTTGTTTTATAAATTAATTCTCGAAGCTCATGAATTCGAGTAGTCTATCAACATTTTAAAACCCGCTGTCTTAAGAAGAATTTCAAAATGATTGGTTACCCGTAGATTTGTAGTGGTCAGACAGGCTGATAGACCGAGGTACACACTCGCCCACACCCCGTGGAGCAGCATTTTTCTACACCTGGACAAGTCCCGTCGCCCAAACAGCTCTCTAGACATGCACCGCTACTGACCAAGACTGCTGGACAATCACCGGGTTTCATTTCTGTTAATAGAATAAATTAATTGTCAATGGACAGTACTGAACATTGATGAAACAACATTTTTCTGTCGTATGTAAATTCTTACGAGTGTCAAATGTCATGTAGTGGTGGATTTTAAGATCATGGATTGCTCCGGATGAACGTGCTGCTATCAACGTGGTGATGATGTCGATAAGAGCGATGGATTCCGTGTTGTAATATAGTATTAAATCCACCCGGTTACGCGACCTACGGAAATACATAATTTATTAAACTTCATCATATCAGAGGATCCTGTTAAAAATTAATGACATGAAAAAAATTTGATAATGCGAGAAAGTATACCGGAAGGATTGTATGAAAACGTCAGTAATTCCCGGCTTTAGTCTAAACAACTGCAAAATCTGAAACAAAACAACATGTTGATAAGAGATCATACGATTAGCTCAGGTAGAGTCATCAACCTGTAAACTTGATATTGTAATAGGGGAAGTGGACTGTGTCTTCAACTTGTCTAGAAAAAATACTATTATAAATTATATTTGATCTTACCTGTTTTACTTGCTGTAATTGACTAGCTGAAATCACGATTTACCGGGAATTAAAAATACTGCTCGAAAAGCTCAACCAATACTCACGTTCGTTTTGATTGTACTATACAGAGACTGGTAGTAAAAAGATCGTGAATCCAGTAATGATGTATTCCACGTGTTTTCCTGTAACTCAATCGTAACGGACAGCAGGCTCACTAGAATATTGAACGAGACGAACAACCCGATGTTGCTTATAATAAATAGATATATGTAAGTTTATTTCAACACATCGCTTAGGGAAAAGCGAATCGAAACACTATACGACCACATTTGACAACTGTGTCCAAAAATAATGAAAAACATACCAGTCTCTGGTTGTATTGGTATCGGAACAGTTGTCGGAATTGTTGTTGGATTAGTTGTCAGTGTTGTTGATGGAGTTGTTGTTGTTGGAATGGTTGCCGGTCTTGTAGTTGGTTTTGTTGTCGGGGGATTTGTTGTTCGTGGCGAGGTTATAATCATATCTTGTGTGCCAAAAAATTGATATGCGTTTTTGATGATAAAAATACAAAAAAGACAAGAGGCCAATAGACCTTAACGTTCATCTGCCCTAGAGTCAAAACCTATACTCCAGGGGACTCCAGGGGACATGAAATTTAAAATTTTAGTATAGGACTTCCTGGTAAACATAATTATGAAGTCAGTTTTTCATACAGTTGTGTGAGAATAGAGAAGAGGATTTTAAAACATTATATGCATTAACACTATATTGCCATATTGCCCCCCCCCCATGTCCTGAACCCCTGACCCAGGGGCCATGAATTTCACAATTTAGGTAGAGGAGTTAGTGGACATCATAACCATGTATTCAATTTTTGCCCACACGTTTGGGAGTAAAGAAGATTTTTTAATATTTAATACATTTTTACTATATGGCAATATTAGCCCCACCCTGGAGCCTGAACCCCTGACACAGGGGTCATGAATTTCACAATTTTGGTAGAGGGTTTCATGGACATCATAATCATATATTTAGTTTTTAACAAATATATATGTGTAGAGAAGAAGATTTTTGAAAATTTGGCCTTTTTTTGCATATTTGGCCCCACTTGTGGTGCCCCGGGGGTGGTAGAACCACGAATTTCACAATTTAGATCCCTCTTTCCAAAGAGATACCTCACACCAAAAATGGTAACAATTAGCCTTGTTAACGAATGTAAAAAAAGGTGCAACTTCGATAACATATCACCTAATGATATTATAAAACAACCCATTTGGAATAATGACAATATCAAAATAAAAGGAGAAACATTATTTTTTTAAAAACTGGGTTAACAGTAATATACTTTACTTAAAGACTTAATAGATGATAACGGGAATATAAAAACACTACAAGTGCTTTCCACTATTATTAAGAGAAAGTCTGATTGGCTTTGTGAATATAAAACTTTATTATCAGTTATAAAACCGTTGTGCAAAAAATATGATTTTACAAATGTTAAACATTTGAACATTAAAAATGAAATGAAATGAAATTTCGCAACAGGGGTGTCATGCCTAAACGGTAAAAAATGCCAATTCTTTTATAAAAACTTAATTAGTTTGACACAAAATATATTCGACTTAATATACAGGATATCTATGAATTAATTGTCAAATCTAGATTTATGTTTTCCTAACTTATCCCTGTATTGTTTATGAATAATTGTTATCTGTATAAAAAATGAATAATAATAAAACAATTAGCCTTGTAGTTTTTAAGAAGTTAAAAATGTAAAACTGTTAGCGTACGACGGACGACGGATGACGCACGTCGCACGACGCACGACAAAAACGAAGAGCAACTTCATTAATTTTTCCTAAAAACAAAACTAAAAAACAACTCTACAATCCGATTTTGAAAATAAAATTAACCAATTTTTTAAACACATTTGTTAATGTCTCTTTGAATAGGCACTGGTCTTCAAAAAGAAAAGAACTCGTAGTTATCAAAGAGATCAACGTTTACTTGTTTCGAAGAATCGCTTACCACTGCAGGTCAGACCACACCCATTAGAGCAGCACTTTTGCTTCCCCGGACACTTGCTGTCGCCCGTACAGTTCATATTACAGGGACCAAGCCCTAGCACCGGCGGACAGGTTCCAGTCTTGACAACTAAAATAAAGAAAAGTCACTTAATAAACTGAACGGCCTCTCTCACCCCACCCCCTTTTCCCGGGTCACTATATCAAACAATATGTAATATTTATAACAATTTGGTAAGTTTTACGTCGGACGTTAATTTAAAGAGATTGAATGTATCTCAATTTAGTGAAATGCGAAAGATCTCGCATGGGTTGTTTCATTCACACATTTAGTGAAAAATAATGACAAATGTCTCAGTACAAAAATTTCTGGGGCGAAGTGTTTTCAGTAGATAAGTTATAACTTACTTTTAAAAAAAGAAGTGTCATTTAAGACAAGTTACGATATTGCTAAAGAACATTTTTATATCTTATCACAAATAAATTTGTGTTCAACAAGATGCCCAAGAGTTTTATGGTCACTCAAGCTGAAATGAACTTTGTAAACAATTTCAAATTTTAGCTATGCAATAACTGTAACGATGGATGATTTAGAATCGAGACAAAAACCCTCTTTTGATATGAAATTCAAAATTTAAATTCGTTTTAATAACCCATCATATTGCTTGCTTGTTTCCCGATTAAAGACAAGATTTTTGAAGGAGTAAATGCACATTCGTAAAATTCAACACAAAAGGGTATTGAATTTCTTATTTTAGCTCACCTGAGCTGAAAGCTCAAGTGAGCTTTTTTGATCACGTTGTATGTCGTCCGTCCGTATGTCAACATCACATTTTCAACATCTTCTCCAGCACCACTGGGCCAATTTCAACCGAACTTGACACAACGCACCGTTAAGTAAAGGAAATTTCACAGTTCTGGAAAGTAAAGATAACGCCTTTTTTACATGGAGGCAGTTGGGAATTAATTCAAAAAGTTAGGAAATTTTCAAAAAACTTCCTCTCAAGAAGCAATTAATTAGAAAAGCTAAAATTTATGTGGAAACATCTTAAGCTAGAGTAGATTCAAAGTTGTGAAGATATGACCCCTGGTGGTAGGGTGAGGCCACATTTGGGGGTTGAATTTTTACAAAGAAATATATAAGGTAAATCATTAGAAATATTCTTCATATACCATCAAACAGGAAAGCTGAAACTTGTGTGGAATCATTGGCAAGAAAAGCTGAAACTTGTATGGAAGCATTCCCATGTAGGGACTCGGTATATTCTAGTCTGTTTAATCCCTGGGGTTAGGATGGGGTCATAACGGGGGGGGGGGGCACAAATTTTTACATAGCAATTTATATGGAGAAAAAAATCTTTATAAATCTTCTAATAAACCATTTGCCAAAAAACCATGTAACTTTAGTGAAAGTAACTTTAGGTAATGCAAATTAAAATTCGTTAGAATCAAAATCTTGAGAAATAGGGTGGGTCCACTTTAATGATCCAATTTTAAAAAGGAAAACAAATTGCTGATTGTTTAAAATTGTTTAGGCTAAAGCCCCTGGACTATTATTAGGCCTCATGAGGGGTTCAGCGTTTGATGCAGGTTTACATCCCATATATAAATAATTGCTTAGAATCTTGTTGAGAACTGCAGTGCTCAACATGTGATATGACTACAAAATTAAAATCATCCTGTTAGAAAAGGAGCATGTTTATAACCGTACAAATATCAAAAGGGAAAATGGATTTTAATTGTTGCTCTGGTGAGAGATGTGGTCCATGGGCCTCTTATTTATGACATGCCCACTTGTGTAAAATTAGTATGTGCTCAGTATGCCTGCAAGATGCCTAATTATATAAAAGATCAATCTTTAAAGGGCGGTTTACATGAGCGTGGAATCGGTAAAAAAAATGTTTGAAATGCAGAAAAGTGTATAATTATATGGGGGTAAAGGTAGCAAAACAACGTAATTTATGCAAAATCCTACTTATTTTCAGCGGTTTTTAAAATGATTTTGTTGTCTCTGGATCTGGATCTCTGATCTACGGGTAAAGATCACACCCGCGAATGTTATTTTCATTCAATTCTAGACCACGTGGTTCTATTTGACCTTTTTAGTTTCGCAGTAAAAATCGTGCCTCGTGTTTTTAGTCTATTTCCTAGAATATAGGTACTTAGATTCAAATATGAAATCTAGACGTTTATTGATTTTAAACTTTATCTTCAATAATTGATGGAGAAAATAAGTGCTAGTAATTAATGTAACATTATAAAATATAGGTTTTTTTCTGCTGCTGCTGCAACAAGTAACATGCTTAGTAGCGATCACCCCTAAGGATTATTTTTTCGATCTGCGCCTGACCGAGTAATAGCATCAATAGTGAAACAGACAGTGCTATCCCATTTTATGCAGAACGTTCCCTGCAAACCAAAGGCATCAAACATGGCTCTGATTTTATCAAGCAACCCAATATTTATATTTTCAAACACGTGTAGAAATGTTGAACACGAACAATATCTCTGTTCTGAATATCATCGTTTAGTTTAACTAACCGCTAGGTGATGAAATAAGGCATACATCTTAAAAGATTTTTTTTTAACATATATCAAGAAATAATTTAAAAATCGACTAGTACCTACATATTTTGATAATATTATCCAAAAAATCATACATCCGCTCAAAATTTCACAGGAACTAAACTTTCAGGGAAGTCTCGTGAACTTTCATTCGAGCACCTCTGAATATATAACATACTTAGCGACGATAATGAAAACATTCCGAACACATTCGCAGGGATAAATATGACATATTTCAACAAAAAAATGCCACTTTAAATTTTTAATTTAATTTGTCGTTATTGATTGCTGCCATATACACATATTCTCTATTTTTATTGCTAGTTTATAATAACTATTATCGATTAACCCCTCATTGCCCTCTTTAGAATGATTGTAGGATTTTTATATGGTCGAAATTGACATGTACTTCAACTCTCAACATAATATAGCTTGCAATATTTGAGGAATCAATTTTTGTTCGAACCTGTACCATTTCAAGATAATAGACATTTAAATCCTATTTATTCTTGTCGATGATTCCTGCAATCTTGTGCGTCCACTTTTTTGTATCTACGTGTATGCAACAATTGCCCTGTTTTTTTTTATCATGCACACAGACTTTCAAAGAAGCATAAAAAATAAGACCCGAAACTATATGTTTGTCAACAAAATCTATATAGATGTAATTAGATTAGGTAAATAATGATTTTAATTTAGGTAAAATTTCAAAAGTTGCCAAATTAGGCCAAAATAATATCCCCACCAAATAAACCATCTATACGGTGTCAGATAATCCGATGTTTGATGTTTGTCGAGGTCGAGTCACGCTTTAAAGTTATAAGTTCATAGTTTGAGATAACTCAGGGTATGTTTGTATTTGATAATTTTTTACATTTTTCACTGACAATTGTTCCTGTGAATCATCCATATCTAAAAATATTTAGCATTAGTCTACAACACTGTCGGATAATTATGGACTTGCAAAGGTGTTTTTTTTTTACACCCGTCTGAGTTGCAGGATGATAAACAATTGGATATTTAAATTACATAACCGCTTTTGTTGTAAATATTTTCCCTTTTTATAAAATATTTTCCTAAGGAAAATTAATTATTTCTTTGGGAAAGCCATTTTTCAATATGACATAGGTAGAAAATTCCCAATTGAACTATACCAAATTATATATAAAATGTAATTCCAATAGAATTGGAAATAAATATTTAAAGGTTATTGAAAATTCTATAGACAATTAATTTCGATTACGGATTTAAAATTATATGTCTGAGTTAGATTCCTGTGGAAAACGATATACTACTGAATAAAATGTCTTATCAAATTTTAGGAAAATCCTACAGAACTTTTCTTGAGAAAAAACTCTATAGGAAAAATGTTTACCATCAGGAATGATTATTTTCCAATGAGATATATATTACTTTCCAAAAGTAAATATATCACCTAATTATTTAAGATCATACTCGTTAGCGTTCTAATTTTAAGGATTGGTGTTATCAACGCGTATTTCTGACCATTCTTTGTCTTTGGGCTTATTATGTACTCATAAACTCTTCACCAGTGTTCCGATGAATAAAATTCAACTTCACTGAACTGAACAGCTGAACTCAACTTGCAAGCAAATTTAAAGAAATACACCGAGTAAATATGAAAGAAATAGAACACCAGCTATGATGAATAGAATTGAACTCTACTGAATTGGAAGCTAAACAGCGGAATTTGCAAGTAAATTTAAAGAACTAAGCAGAGTATGTACAAGAAATAGAGCACAGTTATTGATTTAATCCCCGTTTTGTGCCCACCAGAGCATGGATAGGCCAGTGTCAGAAAAGAGTATAGAATTTACTGTGCTTTATAAATCTCAAGTTGAAAATCGTAGCAAGCATGAGTGCAAATAATTTTTTTTTTACATCATGGTCAATGTTTTAACAATTTAAATCGATTGCTTTAAAATGAGTCCCAAAACGCAAACTTCTTTCACAATAAATGGTTCATACCTTTTTTCGAAAAACGTGATAAAAGGACAATGGTTGTTAATGAATCAATATGATACACTATGATTGTGAATTGTTTTAACGGCGCAAAAAAGTTTACCGTAACAGAGCATGTACAATATTCAATGAAGCAACATGACGCAATACACTTCAACGCTTTGTTGGATTAACATGTAAATGCGGAAGAGTCATAAAGTGGACAGATATTATAGAAAATATTCATAAACAAGATATATGCCAGAGCTGGAAAAGAATTAAAACAGTTCTATTGATGTCATTCTGCTGAAAACTGTGATAGTAAACAAGTTTTAACGCTGGATATGCTGTTCAATTTTCTGAAAATTATTAAAGTTTCTGTGAATCGGTTTTGTGAGTCGGATTTATCAAAGAGTGCAAATATTCATTAAATGTACTGCCTCAAAGGTCATAAAGTAAACAAACTCAACAGGAATGCCTGTGTACGGGATAAATTACTCGTTCTTTCTAACTCCGCTCATTTGGATTAGAAGAGAAAATTTACATACACCAAATGTCACGTTTTTTTTATATTTGAGACAGGCAATTAGTAAGATTTTTAAACTTTCTTACACCCTGCATTTGAAATGTTTGTTGGTTGATATAGAATTACGACAAAGTGCTTGTTCCGCCTTGCTCAGGATGTAAGGGACATACACGACTTGGTTCATATTATTGCATGATGATGCGACGTGAATGCTGTCTGTGTCTGTTGTTAACAAATGCGCTTGTGTTTATCATTTTATATATGTACATTCAACCTGGGACAAACTTGCCGGCTTTCCACGAAGATTCAACCAATTTCTACTTTAAGATGAAAAAAATTCAGAATGGTGTTGATGGCAGTGAAAAAACGGAAAATTACCCAGGCAGATGTGAAAATGACCTAGAATTACTCATATTAGTTCCAAGTTCGATGTGGAATTTTAGGCATAGGGAGGCCATCAGAAAAACCTGGGGAAACAAGGATAGTTCTGATGCAGAAACACGGCTGTTGTTTTTTACGGGAACATCACTTTCAAATGAAACATTTCAACAAATGTTTACGGATGAACAAGGACAATTTCAAGATATCGTAAAGGTAAACATTACAGAATCGTATGATAATTTAACTAAAAAGTCAATAGCATTGTTAAAATGGGCTCATTTGAACTGTCCCGGCGTTAGATACGTTTTGAAGTCGGACGATGATATGTTTATAAACATTCAAAACCTAGTTAATGTCTTGAGAAAAACTAAACCAAAAAACGCCATTCTAGGAGTGAAAAATTCACACTCAGTCCCGTTTCGGGACAAAGGATCAAAGTGGTATGTGTCCAGGGAACAATATCCAAAGGACAAGTACCCAATATACATAAGTGGGACAGCCTATGTTATAACTGGGGATATCATATCACCATTATACAATTCAACACTTTATGTGCCTTCATTGTTTATAGAAGATGTGTACTTGAATGGAATATGCCGTGAAAGAATTGGAGCAGAAGCCATTCACCTTCCAGGCTTTGATCCAGCAAGAAACAAAGGAAAGATTAATGGACGATTTTTTGCGAAACGAATAACAGGACATCATTTTTCTCCCAGGGACATAATACTCATGTGGGATGAACTTAAGACAGTTCTAAAATCACCCCGTTCTGTAAATAATAACTGACAAAATGTTACTATAAGAAATCTTATGCTTAAATAATGGTATTTAAGCAATAAAACACGATCAACAAAATAAACTTTGAACAAAAATGTACGCCCTAGACATACACAATCATATATCATACGGAAGTTGATAAACAACAAATATAACAAAACGTGGTTGCAATAAATCCAATATCTAATAGCTCACCAAAAAATCTTTACATCTGCTGCGGACGACAACTTGTCAATCACAGGCAGACAAGGATGACAATTTTTACTACTCATGAATGTCATACAAATCTTACCGTGATCAAAACGAAGGTAGTTATGTACGTGTAAGTAGTGGATATATCCGTGCTTGGTCAGGAGGAAGACGGTGTTCAGTACAGTTGCATAATCCGTAGCAGGAGGGGCGTATGTGATTACTAGATCAACAAAAGGTCCGCCAACCCTGTTAAAGTCACCATGATGTACTCAAATGGATTCTTAAATTGTTTAAAACTCGTCAAAATGCAAATTAAACGTTGAATGATTGTATCTTGATGCTTTCAGTTGACAAGTAATAAAACGATACATTTGGGAAAAGAACATTGCTTGTTTTATTGATAAACCATTTTTTTTAATTTAAAGATAAAATTGAGGAGATGCAAAAGCAAAATAACACTATCCCGACTCATTAAAGTAAAAAAAAGTTTAAATCAATCTGTGTGTTATCTATTTCCCTTATTTTTTCTCAATGATTTCCTTCCTATGACAGTTTTTGATGTAGGATAAAGGATAGCGATGAATATATCATGCAAGTAACTACGCACATTTAAAGTACGTGTTCTCATATTAGTACCAATTTAAAATGGCTCTATTGAAATATTTGAAATATTAAGGTGGCTCACTACACCTTGGAATAGTTTCTCAAATCAGCGGAAACTTATTTTATTATGATACATTGCATAATGCATTAGAAATATATGTCAAATAGGCGAAAAATAAGCAATTTTGGATAAAAAATGATGATTTAAAAATGATTATGTAAATATGAACGAAAGCTGCGGGTGGATTCCAACTCATGATCTGATATTTTGATCCGAAGTCTTCACTTCAGATTTCACTTTAGGTGATTTCAAAAGACAAAAATGTGTATACCTTTTTGTTTATAATATTTCATATGACCCACCTAAAAGATACAACTTCCACTCCTAAGTAACCAGGCATTCCACTAAACTGTACATTGAACTGTTAATAATGAAAGAAAAAGTGTTAAAACTTTTGCATATTATAAAATATAATATCATAAAATATATATTATAGTTGGTATTCAAAGCAAGAAAACATATGAAAAGACCTTTTTTTCAACAGAGTATACCCGATAAATTGGCTATGTCGCTTTTTATATACATACACTTGTCTGAAATAACATGCTACATGCAAGGATTTAAGGTTTTTAAATTGAAAATTTTTACTTACGTTTTGGATCACAGTAGACTTAAGTTTTTGATAATAGTCCGAGCTTGATTGTAATAAGTCGCTGGACCATGTGTAATCTACTAACTTTAAGACAAATGACATCCGTAGCACTAAAATAGAGATTATATGGTAAATACACCTATGCGTAATGTCTAGGTAATTTCAATTTTAGAATATATCTATCAATATAATATCAATAGTATCTTATTGCAAATATTCGAAAAAGCCATGACAAAACGTGTACATTTGTGCACTGCTTGTGTCTTAAATATATTAGCTATCTAACTTTTTTGTTTTTGGTATTTAGTAGAGAATTGTGTATGTTCCTTTAACCTTTAGATGGACTGGAAGATGGTTGCAACGTATTTCCCGAAGCTAAAAAAGAAATGAAGTACAAACTATCAATGGCAATATAAGAGGTTTTTAAAGGTTTATCCAAGTCGTACATACCCTTCATTCATACCACTGGATTAAGGAAGGAATTTATTAATGAAGAGCTTGAAAAAACCCAAATACCGGTATCAACGGGGAAACAATTTTTAATAAATCTAAGTCAACATTTGGGAATTGTAAAAGACTGTTTCCTAGTCCTATTTACATAACTTTTATTTTTTTTTTTGAATCAGGAATTGATGCACATTCTTTACTACATGTAGTGTCAATAATTAGTTTTAAAATTAAATTTAATGTTAACTTGGATTGCAATTGAAAAATAAAAACAGGTTGAAGAATCATGGTATCAAAAAGTTCTTTAATGACAGTTGTTTTTATAAAATTATTGCGACCATATGTCCTTACCTGGTGTTGAAGAGAATGTTTCTTCGGTTGTTGTTAATTGCAGTGCATATACATATCCTAAACAATATAAGAACTTTGCGTTTAAAAATATAAAACAACATAATAATACTAATGGTAAATAAACCATTTACTAGATGAAGGTAAGTAAAAGGCTAGGTGAAAGTTAACACCAATTTTTTTTACAAGCAATACGCTCTACTGTGCTTTCAACCATACATGAAAAACTTTCTGGTACTTAGTAGAGAGAATAGTTTAATTATAACTTTTACCAAAAATGTAAAGAAAATAGAAAATGTTTACCTCAGATATATATATATATATATATATATATATATATATATATATATATATATATATATATATATATATATATATATATATATATATAGCACTTCACCTAACGATAATCCATATGGCAATTAATTTTTGTTGGTGTACCATTTTTTTTTAATACAAAGATAAATTAAATATCATATGGATTATCTATATAGGTAAAATGGCATGAGAGAATTCCATTAGGCATTATTGATTGAGATATTAAAAAAACAATTTAAAAAGCAAAATGGATTCCTTATAATCACAAATCCTTAATGATCAAACAATAAAGGGGGAAATCGTGTTGGTCCAGATAAGTATACCTGGAGTGACACAGGTGCGTGCGCAACCATTGAAACAACACTTCAGATTTCTCGAACAAGCTGTATCTCCTGTGCACGTGTCAGAACAGGATCTCAATATAGCTAGAGACGGATATGGACAGCTTCCAGGTTTTACCACTGCAATACAAAATATATTCAACTCGGTTTGAATTGTAAACAAAGAATAGCCGGATAGTCTTGGCCATCTTTAGGCTTGTTTATGGCAATAGTATCGTAATTAAGGTTTAAGGAGGCATATCTGATTGGTTTGTTGATCACATGCCTTCTTAATTAATCTTTTCCATAAGAATTGTATGTAAATTGAATGTGAATTAAAAAAAATAATAATTTTAAAAACATACATTTGTCATAACTGACGTCTCCTTGGATTTTCAGATTTTGGATGAAGCCATGTCTGTGAAGCATGTATAAATTATTGACCACAGATGAAGAAGTGATCAAATATTTATCATATGTCAAAATGATGTCTGCAATCACAAATCGCCCTTCCCTACAAAAAATATCAATAAAGGAATAAGAAAAATATCATGAGTTAAACAAGAGGCAAATGGGCAACATCGCTCACCTAATCGATAATAGCCATGATAAAATAAGCTTTTATGAAGTCATAATATCCGGACAATGTTATAGAAAAGATTCTGTATAAAAATATTTTCGGATATTCTAATGTTAAATATTATACCTCGCCTCTTTGTAACAGGATGATATCACAGTCATATCGCATATTGAACACTTAAACATATAAACTTACATCAAACTTTGAACCCCCTTGTGGTGCCCAAGAATTGTCAAGGATCACAGTCTAAACAATTAAGAATCAGCAATTTGTCATGAGGCTTGTATTTAAGTAATACCATACATATATACCGTATCATTAAAGTTTTTGAAAATCATTAAAAAAAAATTCTATGTAAATTGGACCCCTTAATGTGACCCAACCCTACCCCTGAAGATCATGATTTAACAAACTTGAATCTTCACTATACGAGATTGCTTTTTCCAAAGTTACAGCTTTCTTAGCTGTTTGTTTTGTGGAGGAACATTTTAAAATATTTTCTCTATATATTTTCTTATGTAAAAATTTGACACCCGTTGTGGTCATCCTAACCCATGAGATCATGGTTTGAACAAATTTGAATTTACCATTCCCGATGAAGCTCCCACGCATTTTTTGGCCAAATGTTTTTTAAACTATTTCAACAAACTTGAATCTACAATTTTAAAAAATTGTTTTTTTAATTTGACTCCCATTGTGGCCCCAATATACCCCCAAATATCATGATTTGAACAAACTTAAATTTATTAAAGGATAGCAGACGGACGCCGGACTGATAATGAACCTGAGCTTTAAACAATTTAAAAAAAACCTAAAAGATAAAAATGATTTGTTTCCATAGTGGATGTTACCTGTATTGACAGATTTAATTACAAACCTAAATGACAGCACATCGTAGTAAAGAAATTCCTGTGAATTCTGCATCTGTTGTTTAAACTGAAATAGAATGACAAAGATGTAAAATATATAATAGAGAGCTAAAAAAAAAAACCACTTTCTGAAATAACATTTAAAAAATACTTACATTTCTAATAATTCCTGCATGTATTTCTTTATAGTATCGTGACCATGGATCTAACAACGCGTTTGTCCAATCAAAGTCAGGTAGGGTCACCGAAAAAAGCAACTGGGCAGCTAATTAAAACAAAATGATAATCAAAAAATCGAACGTTAATTTAAAATTTGGACATTTTTTGTTCATTGATTTGATTATTGAAAATAGTCAATGTCAATAGTCTATGTGAACGTAAATGTGAATTTTGGAATAGAAATAACGATAATGATTAAATATTTTTTGTAACATTTAAAAATATTTTTTTCTCCATTCAGAAGTTAAATATTGTATTATATTTCTATATATGTCTTCAATCTCATAAATTGATGCAGTTAAGTCTAGCTAGAACTATTTGTGCTTAGAATGTGCAAACTTTTCTAAGAGAAAAATTCATAAATATTTTTAAGAAAAGGATATTTAAAAAAAACGTATATATTCAATCAAAAATGTTCTTTGAACAAACGAAGGGGCAAACTCTTCAAATAGAAATATACCCCAACCAAAAAAATCATTAATGCATTTAATCAAATTGACACGACCGTATTCTATAATGATTACTTATTCATAAAATGCAAACAAAGCGTTGGCAATAATTTAAAGGTTACTCGGTAATTTAGATAACTTGACCGATTAACAGACAATGGAACAATCTAAATACTAGTAATCGAAGAATCTTACTTGTGGAATTGTTTGCTTTTCTAGTTGTAAGTTTTTTTGTAAGTATACTGACAAGGGAACTAACATAAGTTGACAAATATTCTATTAATTATTTAAATATTCTATTAATCATTTTAAACGATAATATTACAAATTTTACACTGCAAAACTTGAAAAAATATTCTTTTGTTGAACTTAGCAACCTTTTGAATCCCATTAGGGGGCCTGGGATCAATGTTCGTTTAAACAAATTCGAATTGAAACTATATCAGGATACTTTCATAATGACTTATCAAAATGTTGCTTCGTAACTACAAACAATATAGGCTTCGTAGCTTCAAGAACACTTTTTTTCAAAATATGCCTACGAAGATCCTTTCATTTCTCCCGAGGCACCATTTTTAAACGGAGTCATGTTTTTTTTTTCACAAAATAAAAATTTCTTTGTGAGAATTTACATTTCTGGTCAATAAGGATAGAGCATTTTCCTATCATTTCGCACATGTACATGATTAAGGTGGCTCTATACACCACTTTTTGATGACGTAGTGCGCAAAAAAGTAAATCTGGAAGCATGTTATTCCAGTACTGGCTGATTTAAACTGAGGCAAATTGTATGGGGACCGCTCTTTTGAAAAAATTGTTAAATGAATAGATTTAATTTGATGATTGGAAAATTCATTACTTACAAGTAATGTGGTTTGTGACACCTTCACGTTGTGTGGTATTATTTATCGAAATAAACAATAAAATCAAGTATAAGTTTTTAAATAGTTTCTTTCCCAACTTTGATATGTTACACCGTAGCGCGGTAGGTTAGTGGGTTCACTTCAAACCTGTAGGTCATGAGTTCGATTCCCGTTGAGAACAATAAATTTTTTAACTTTCAAAATTTTCTAAAACGTAATTTTTGGTTGAATACTGTGAAAGAAAATTCTAAACCAGTGGAAGTATTTCATTTATAATATACTTTAATGCACATTAATATCGACAGATTTTCTTTACCACCTTAAGGGGATGGAAGGATTGCTTTGAATTTCTCTCAGATTGGGATACATAAATCCTATTAGCCTAGTCAATTTTCCGCTTTATTTATTTTACATAGTTTTGCATTAAAGCGAATATATTCACTTATTCAGGCCTATAATGAAATACGTATGTATTTATCATTCTAACATTACTAGTATATTTAGGAAATTTTCTTCAACTCGGCAATGAAAAGTCCCCAAGGTGTTTGGGCCTTGGGACTTAGGAACGATAACCCTTACCTGAAGAACTTTCATACCAAATAAAATTTAAAATATTTTTTGTGTTTATTTGCAATAATTTTCATTCAATTTTTTATGTCATATTTATTAAAATACATTTTCTTATAACATCAAGCAAATTTTTCAGATGATTTGTCAACAGAGTAAGAAAATTTGAAAAATTACGTTTTGGGGAAATACTAAAAAAAAATGCAATGATAACATTTTTGAATGTTAAATAGTGTTATATTTTTTTATGTGTCCGAAGGAAATATCCATCATATGACAAAACTATTTCTCTCAATTTGTTAATAGCTATTTTTTAAAAAAAATATTTTACAAAAACACGAAAAAACATTTAAAAATTCTTTAAAAATACCTATAGTATCCCTATCATCATTTTAATATTTGATGAGTATATGTTTTGTGGTCTTCTATTGAAAATTGGAATAAACTGTGGGTGTATAGAGCCACCTTAAACGGAAAGCACTGTTGACTAATAATAGATGCACGTATAATTTTTGAAACTAGGTACTTATTTGATAATGGTGTCGATAACCACTGTTGATTGGCACACATTCCGGAAACCTCCATGAAGAAATATATAGGGCTCTGTATATAAAGTCAGTTGTTACTCTGAACCGAAGTACTTTCAAAAACATGAAAAGAATGCAAGTGTAAACAAAGTGTAGCTTTATTGAAAATATCTGTTTATATTGGGTTTGCTCATAATCAGAATTATACAAAAGGATTTGAAAAAAAAATATCCAGCGGAATAGAAACATGCAATTGAAACTTCTATTCTTATCATGCAATCGATTCAGCGACCGCAATATCAAAAGGACCTATGTATTACCACTAGGCCATGCAAACAAAACAATATATTACTGATTGCCTTTTCAATATATTTGAATATATGCATTAATAAACGTTTGAGAAAAGTAACTCATTAGATTCTTTCAAATTTCAGGGCAAAGACAGCGTTAAATCAAAATTATTTAAATGTAAACATGTACTAAAATACATGTAAAACAGGTGTTAGTTGTGTATCTTTAAATACGCTTTAACTATTGTATAGAATTAAAAAAATTCTAATGTTTTTAATAACGCCCTTTTTTAAAGGCAAAATTGAATACTAAGTGCGCTCTACCCCTATTGACAATCGCTCTAATTTCAGACTTTAAAAAACTACCCTGTTAAAGAACTTTGTCCTTAGTTCAAAATGTCTATTCAAATTGGTTTAAGAGAAGAAGTCGAATATGTGAATCATTTACAGTAGTGTGGATGACAAACAAAGTGCCATCAAAGCTGCTTACTCGATTCTTCGATATAGGTAAATATACGGTACTTGCATTGTTTTCTAAGCCAGCTGCACATTGAAAGTACATTATTGTCTATGTTATTTCCACTATTTTTTTTGCGAAAATTTCTTGTACCTTACATTCTTATGCGCACGAGAAACCCCCCCCCCCCCAAAAAAAAAAAATTGTATGCAAGAATAAGAAAGAAACTTGCATGTGTTTCTCTAGATATGCTATACATGTTTTGAATGTAATTAAGTTGAAATAAATACAAAAGACGACGTGTACATTAATAACAAGATTTCATTCACTCAAATTGAACCTTCAATAACACAAATTTGCCTGATCCATTTGTTAATGTAAAAGTAATATATATTAATATGATTTTATTCAAATGATATCATCAAGTATTCTAAAAAATTTTAATTCTTTAAGTTTTCATTCGGTTAAAACCTATGGTCTTACCATTCTTTGGCAGGACTCGAGAAATCGGGTAACTCAAGTAATCCGTATAGTTAGTCCGAAAATCTGAAAATAACAGAAGCAGGCGTAAAAACATATCACTCATAAATTCATAATATTGCAAGTACATATATCATTTGTCTATCGAAGACCAAATCCTTGTCGGCCTTGTTACAAAGAAGCAAAAAAGTATTATTAACATCATAGTTTTTTTAACCCGTAAATTTTTCAATAGAATGTTTGAATATATATATATATATTTTTGCAGGCGTGTTTAACAAATCTCTTTCGTTTCACTAGTATGCTTTTATTTATCACATTTCTTATTTTGGTACAAGCGTGTCTTAAATGTGTTTTTTGCGTTCTTGTTACAAAACGGAGACCAGTGCTATTCTGACAGGTCCGCCCACATCCGGTGGAACAACACTTCTCGAACGACTGACAGTAAAAGTCGTCTTTACACGTGTCATTGCAGAACATGGACTCTGACGTCACTGCTGGGCAGCTGGAATTTCTCGTATCTGCAAAGAATGCAGAAAAACCCATTCATAGGAAACATCCTCATACTCTTATACTTAATAAATAAGATCAATACCCTGTAATTCAACTGCTGCATCATTCAAAATTTATTAATTCTAAAAACTACAATACTCATCATTCTGGTTCCATAAAGGTTTAAATGAAGGAAGCGTATATTATAATCGATGTTATGCACATACTTCTTCAATGATTTCCAAAGCAATTTCCTGTTTTATGAAAGCAAACATTATAAATTCATGACGCCAAAAACAATTTATGTATTATACTGATGAGGAATATATATATATATATATATATATATATATATATATATAAAATTCACCCGGAAATATTCTTCCTCATACGAATCTACATGTATAGAATAGCGAAACGTTCAATTATGTATATTTACATTTTCAAATATGCTTCCTGGTATGAACCTATACAAAAGTGAAAACGTTCAATTCTGTGTGAACTTCTTTATGACGTCACAATGATTTATCGTTTGACGGTTGAAATATTTAAACGTAAAAACATCGTTTTAGTAATGATTCTAAATGATTTGCCATTCTCAAACGTAAAGAAAATCAAAATTTAACGCTTTCGCAATCATTGTAACGTCACTTAAAAGTTCACTTAAGTAATAAACAGCAATCTTTAAAAAAAAATCACAGTGATATGCACTTCGTTGGTACGTTAAAATCTTCCGAGAAGCCCTTTGGGCTTCACAAAATTCACGTAACCAACCAGATTCATATCCATGTGAACTTTTTAAATTGCTGTTCATTTCTTAAGTGAACTTTTAATTGACGTCACAATGATTGCGAAAACGCCAAATTTCGATTTTCTTTTTACATAGACTTGATTAATATAACTTAGTAGGGGGTTATATAAAATATACCATAGAGGCATAAGTGTTGGTTAATAAAAATGATAATAAACACATTCCTTATTATTCTTAATTAAACAAACATTTTTAAAACGTACTTTTGGTCAAATATTGTAAAATTAAAAATTCTTAACCTGTGAAAGTATTTTGATTATAATGAACTTTTATTAACATTGATATAGACAGGTGTTCCATACCACCTTCAATCGCAATAACATACATGTAATTAATTATTGATATCTAAAATAAAATCATTTTACAAACTAATCTAACATTAAAATCTAACATTAAAACCTATTTTGAAAGCTTTAAATATAACTGTTGTGTATTTGTATCATTAAGAGTAAAGAATATAATTGCAATTTTATTGAGCAAAGCAAGATAATTCCACTCATCAAGCTTCACAAAATGGCGGGTTATAAAAAATGTTTCACGTCAAATGGCTGAATAACTTTGTTTCAGAAAATCAAATTAACCAACAGTTATTTTTTGATCTATTGAAAGAAGTAAAATTAAATTTTTCAAATCGTAACTTAGAATTCTGAGATCTGTAGAAACTTTACCTAAACACAAATGCAATAGAATAGAGTTTCATTTTTAAAAAAATTACTCAAGAGTTAAAGCATCCTTATTTTAATTTCTAGCACTTTACTTTATTTAATAAAAACATTGACAATTTCTTTGATATTTTAAAGTTTGTTTGACTAGTGTCATAATGTAAATTTTGTATTTACACCCACCCAGTAAATTCAAATTTACAACATGACACTAATACAATTGACCGACAATATACATACTCATAGAAAATTCCGAAACTGATACAACGTTCAAGTTGTAGAAAAGGTCGGGATCGGTATCATTTTCAGGTAGAAGGTCTATAGAACTAAGAGATGTCGTGTTGAATGTGACTTCAAGGTCAACCGTCGTAACATTCTCTGTAATGGTTCTTCTGAAGACAAAATTAGAAGCAAATATCAATATATTTTCAGAAAAGTTCATTATTTAAAAAAAATAGTTTTCCTAGCTATTAAATTGACATGATTCAAATATGAAAACATGAAAATAATAAATTTTAGCATTTAAAAAAGTACAATATACATTTCTTTCAGATAAGATTGAAAACATAAATGTTTTCGGTATGATTAAAATTATCAAAATAAAAAAATAAATAAGGTACAAAACCAGACAACAGTTTGTTTACTTCATACAGGAGTAAATTCCAAAAAATATAAAGAAGCTCCCTTTAATCAACACAAATGGGAAAATAAATATTGTTATCCTGGTAACCTGTAACAAAATACATGGAAAAACAAAATGAAAAAAAGAACACCCCGAAATCTTGTTCATTCATTTTTACAAAGACTACATAACAATGCTTTCTTTGATATATATTAAATTTTAACAGCATTGTTCTTTGAAAGTAAATTTAAAGAAATTCTATTCTCATTTTTGGTTTACAAATTTTAACCCCTTCCGTTATTTTATTATAAATTGAATAACCATTTGTTTCAAGTTTGTTGAAAGTTTGATTTTTGTTTTGTAATATGGGAAATAATAAAGATATTAGAATGTAAGAACAATGACAGACAACTGAAAGTTTTATTCATAACACTTTTGAAGACAGTTTGACCTCGGTGAGCCAAATAAAAAAAATCGGATGAAATGTTAAAGTGAATATTTATACTTATGATTGATTCCTAGCTCTCTCATTGGCTAATATCCAAAATATGCACGTGACCTAGGGGGGTCAATATAACATTTATTTATTTCTACATTGGAAATTTGATTGGGGATTTCCAAAATTCGACAACTGGTAATCATTGTTTATGACATCCAATAAAATATCACGTTTCTCAATTTGTTTGGCCATGTCTTCGAACTTCAAAGCGTGGAGTTTTCTTTGCTTGATAACACTCAATTTGGCATGTTTGTATTAATTTGCTGAATGATTTCACGTATCAGTTATTGATAGTATTTTTCGATCAATACGATGATTTAGCTACCCGCGAAGTATAAGATTCATCGATCCATCATCGTATTGACCTCTAAAACAGCAATAATTGTATACTAGAAAAATGAATTTTTGAATATAACGTTTACTGGCGTGCCCTGCAGCAGCCAAAGTTATAGATAATTTTGTTGATATCATTCCAATCTATCTGTAATTGACGATATATATATATCATATATTTAACACGATTTTCATGGTGACCAGCTCGACAAAGGATATAAAACAAACAGTTCCATTTATTGCATAAGTGATGTAGGGTTTTTTTTTACTAGTAGTCCAAAGTTGTATATCCTCAATAAATCAAATTCTGTATTTAGAGTTTATAGAGATGGGTTATGATTAAGCAAAGTAAATAAAACTTATTAAAAAAAACACGGTTCTTACCTGAACGATACAATTTCTATCTGTAGAATTTCTGGTTCAGACCCAAACGCTATAGTTAGCTGAAATAATACAGAGTTTAAAATGATTCTAAATGGAGTCCGTATTTAGTGGTAAACTTTTTTACCAGGCAATTTGTTTACTTACATTATTCATGACATAACTGGCGACACTGCGATAGTGACCGGAGCTCGGATCAAGAAGATCTGAAGTCCACACAACATCGGAGATCGTGATAGAAAGCCCCGTCTTTATAACTACGCAAAATAGAAACAATTTTTATTTCCCATTTATTATAAAGATGTGCTAATGTCCACAAGTGTTTAGAAAATAAATAATAATGATAATTCAAAATATAAAGAATAAAAATACCCTTTTGATTGCATAAATACTCATTTTTAACACACATGCGCCGTTGTGGTTGAAATAGTTTGAAAACAATAAATCATTTCTCAAAAGCGTAAAAAGCAATACACGAGAATACAAGTTATTTCATCTATTATCACTGCCAGTCTTTGATAGGTTACTGCGAGATTACTAATTATTTTGAAAGTGCCAAGATATCAATTAGATAAATATTACTGCAACTTTTGTACCAGAGCAGGTATTGGATGTCTCAATAAACCTAGTGACAAATGATAACGTTATCTAGACACAAACAACAATTGTTTGCAACATGGTACAAAATAGATGAATATGTAGTTACTTTACAAAGCTAAACAATAGTTAAGGTTATAACTAACAATATTTCAAAGGCTCAATCATGCAAACATCATTAAAACGATAGCTAGGCAGTTATTTAACATGATGTATTGCAAAATACTTGTAATTAATTTATGTTTTCCATCTCGAGAAACATGCAACATCATTAAAAAATTAGGTAGGCACAACAAAAATAAGTTTGTACATTTGTACCTTCCGGTAAAGGCCTAGGTGGCTGATTATTTTCATCCTCATTTGGCTTATATGTAGCTATCCAGTTAAATGTTGTCTCTGTAAAAAATAAATTTATTCATAAAAGAATCTACATTCGTTATGTCATAATCTCTGCAAAATTAGATAACACCATAAATTAACACCCCCCCCCCCCCAAAAAAAAAAAAAACCCACAAAAAACCAACAACCCCAAGCAACAAACAAATAAATTCTAAACAAACAATTTTTTTTAAAAATCCCAAACCCTGAGATAGGTATTAAGAATGGTTGACTTACTATTGATGCATGAATAAACTTCCTCTCCTCTACCCGGGTTTATTCTGTCAAAGAAGCTTCGATTAGCTTGTATCAATACAGTGACAACACCGTATATGCTGTCAGCATTACATTTGAGAGGATCAAGGCTCTCTGCAGCGCATTTTATGTATTCCCATCCATGTCTGCAACAGCGAAAAAAATGATAAACATGTACAAATATACTGTAGATTTAAAAGGAGTGTTTACATCAAGCGTATTTTGATTTAAAGGAGGCTAAGTTTTTAAAATCATCGTACCTTCTTAAAATTATAAAAATGATTTTAATTTTTATTAGCTGCCAGCAATTATTTAAAAGAAAAAATATATATATGTACATATGTACATGTATATATAAGCTTTCTGTTTTGAATATTTTCCAATGTTCATACCACGCTCTTCTAATTTAGGAGACCGATATACTATAAAAAATGGCCAAGATTATCCAGACCTCTCAAATTTAGAAAAATAAAATCTACCTATCACAATCAAAAGGGATAAGGATGGGATAAAATCCACACTTTGCTTGAATCGTAAGAAGAGGAAAATCGTCATCCGCACAGAGAGTTCTACCAAGAGTTGTATTTTCTGGACAAAAAAGAAAATAATATAAAGTCATAAACTATATCACAGCCTAAATTCGTGTATATCATTATGAGTAAGATCCATACTTGAACAAGCTGTTGGGATTGTAATAGAGGCGTTGGAATCCAATAGATACTGGCTAAGTATTTTGTGAGTGTCTTCGATGCCACAGTTAATATCACGGTTCTGCAAACACATTATCATTCCCCAGTAGGCACTGAAAATGTAAAATAAAGAATCGACACTAAAATATTCATAAAATGATAAATTTTTCATCAATGATTTCTACAAAAAATTTGTTTCACATAATTCGGCTGATCGTTTTAACTTTTTGCTTTTTAGAAATACTTAATACAAATAGCAATCTTTTTGTCAATAACGTGGATATTGTCCTCAATAGTTGAAATACCCAAATGCTAGAAAACGAAGTCACTGTGCAAACAAGCAATGGTGTAGAACCGCTATACATAGACTATTTGCCGAGTGATCATAACCAACATAATTATGATAATGCATCGTTTTATTTCATTTATCCTTACCTGCATATTTCGTTTTCAGACAACTTCAGATTGTAGATTGAGCCATTGTACTTTTCGAAAATAAAGAACGTTTCAAAACACTCTCTGTATTCTGGACTTCCAACCTCTATAAAGCAACTTATATTGCCAGGACCTGAAATGTTAAATGAACTTCAAGTGCTAGGTAGGTACACTTAAGTATACCTTTATGCAAAACAATTATAAAAAAAAACAGGTTGTTTTTTTTTGTTTTGTGTAACTATTAAAAGCTTTTCTAAGTAAAACTATATAAACATTTCATTTTACAAATTTCCTCCTGGAGTATCTAATTATATTCAGAAAACTATTCTTCATACTGCGTACAATGTCAGATTACCCATATTCGACTATATTGTATTATTTATTTTTGATGATTTTTAGTCGTCATCATCCAAATGCGATGTACATGATATTGTATACAATACTGGTTGAAAATTATCAGAACATGGTTATTAATCAAATAACGTACAGCTATCTGGTTGGAATTTCAGTGGAAGACCCTTGTAAACATCAACTGCATACATTGCTTTAGCTTCATTCCGAACTAAAGAAGGACAAGTAACGTTGTGTTGTTTTTCAATTCGCTCAAAAATGCAATTAAACGTTAATTGCAAAAAGCTGAAAAAGAGGCCAAAAAAAATAGAATGTAAACTTTTTTTTACTAATCTTTTGTTAACCCGAAGTTACAAAAGCTATTTTTTTTATATGTTTAATTAGGCAATGCAACTTGCAAAAACTATCTACAATAGTGACAAAGAATAGAAAAGTATTATGATTAACTATGATCGCCATTTTATTCAACCTCTAATTAATTTATTCAGAACAAATTAAGCAATATCGATTTAAAACTGATGTATTTCTGTGCGAAATCAATTAAAGACCAAATTTTATTTTAGAAACAGAGGTTCATAAAGATTTACGGAAGCAAACTTATTCCTTTATTATGCTTGACTACTTCCAAGCTCTTGATTGGATAATATCCAACATTTTGGAAAACATAAAAAGGTTTAATTCATGCGACCTTTCATGTGAATACAACATTGCTTTTTTTTCTTTTTTACATCGAACTTGGTCTAAAAGGATATGAAAATGCCTGGAGTTGTGTTCAAGTTTATGACTTTAAACAGATATAAATTAAAAAAAATTATCGGTTTAAAAGATATTGCAAAAAATCTGTCAGATTTCAAAATTTTGTTTAAATAAATCATCGAATCACATTAACAAAAACCAATTCATCTTTACCTGCAAACTGCTCCATATTGGGTTGCCGTCATTAAAAACTTGTAATACGGTCCAATGCAATGAATTCCTTGAGAAAATATCTCCGACTTACTTTTACATTTTGAATCTGTGAAAATAGATTATAAATTCAATGATTTCTCAACGGACTTTTATTTTCATATATGTGGTTTCTTGAAAAGATAATAGATTATATATGCAAAAATACTAAAATTCAAAATCAAAATATGTAATCATGTTTCATAACAATTGAATTGTTTAAACTGTACCATTGAGATACACACCCTTTAAACTTATGGTTGTGAACTCGGATGTTGTTGTTGTTGTTGTTTCAAAATAACCATATCGCTCAGAGCCTTAAAAACAATGCATATCAATTCAAAACAAGAAAAAAATTATGCATGTGTCAGAAAAACGGCCTCAAACAATGTTATTTTCTGAACAAAAATATTTAAAATGAAAATGATCCAGTTTTTGCATTACATGAAAATGTCACTAATAAATAAGGCAAGAATATTCCAGAAGAAAACTCAATATCAAATATACTAAATCATATGTAGGACTTTTGACAATCATATGTAAAAAAGTGTCGTACAATTATACTTTCATAATGAATATATTATAGATTTTTATATCTTCTCATATATTTCATTAAATAAAGAAATTTATTTCAGATAAATTCAAAGTCTTTGAACATTCATAAATGATAACCAATTTTGTTGTACATGTACATGAATATTAAGGTTGTCATGACTGCTTTTTATATACTGTATACTGGGTTATTTTCGCCCCGTGTAATTTTCGCCCTTCTACACTTGTATAGAGTTTCGCTCCGGTTTGAATTCACCCTGACACAATTGTATTTAAAGAGAGATTACTTGAGACATTGGGATTCGCCCAGGCGAGCAACGAGGGCGAAAGGGGCGAATATAAAACGGGGGCGAATATTTTCCTCTATACAGTTTCCATACATTTTGAAACATGCTCATTATATGTTTATTATATATAAGACTTCATTCACGCTGTGAATAAAATATGTGTTTTAAACCCCGTAATTTTTGAAAGTTTACAAACATTTTAGTTCTTTTCATGTATGTCTTGGTTTATTTTTGGTTCAATATTTATTTTTGGCAAAACGTTTTTTTTTCTATAACAATTTCAAAAGCAGTAGATTTACTTTTTGCCCTCTTTCATTTCTGACAAGTTTGAAATAATTCTTTGCACTACGTTAACTCTACTTCTTACATAACATTGGATTTATGTTAAATGGCAGTGTTTTGTTCATCTGGAGCCCGATTGTCTGCACAAGCTTTCTGGCATCCTTCTGGGAACACGTTCTGTTTGCCTCAACTTCTGTTTTATTGATGATGCAATCAAACACTTCCACGATATATCTGCAAAATAAAAGATATCAGTCATATACCAAGCATATTAAATGCATGTATCCATGAGCACCTGCAGTCTCGCTAATGTAAAACTTATTTCACAAATGCTAGCTTTGACTAAATCCATTACAATTATGACGAATTACTGTATTAGGTCATATGAACGTACCCACAAAATGCGGTTGCGTTTTTCGCTGATGAAATAGTGAAAAACAAAGGTCCAATGCAGGGCAGTATAAACATGTTCATTTTGTTAACATCTTGACAAGGGCTTGGATCTGTTGTCACAGGGGTTGTGCTGGCCGTAGTCATTAATAGTGAAATGGAATCTACAGGCGTTGTGATATTAGTGACGGAGGCTGGTGTGGATTCTACCAAAGGCTTTTCCAGAAGAACTGTGCCTAAACAAGAATATAAAACAAAAATCCAAAACATAGAAGAATGCCTCAATAATAAAAGTTTAACATATTTCCTAGATTGTCATCTTTATTCATAACTCCCTGTTTTCTGGATGGGTATTTATTAAAAGCCAAAATTCGCTATCTGAATATCTTTCAAGGATCACATACAATAAATTATTATCGTAGAATGTAACATTGAGTTGGTAGGTATTTTTCTTTACATTTACATCGTGAATTTTATATTAAACTAGTTCCAGTACATAATCACAAAGATTATAATGATTTCATTTTTAGTAAAAACTCATAAAATCACTCACAGAGTTCTGGACTGAACGGTAATGGCAGTGTTTTGTTCATCTGCAGTCCGATTGCTTCCATTAGTTCTTTTTTATCGTCCAAAGAACATGTTACGTTTCCATCGTTCTCGGTTTTGTTAACGATGCAGTCGAACACTCTCATCATAAGCCTGAAAAGAACCAATTTAGAAGAAAAAATATTTCGGATAGTTTTCTCACCAATAATATGCAAAATTGATCTAGAATAAATATTTGTAATTAATATACACACCCACAAAAATTAGTTGAATTCTTGGTTGACGAAATGAATGAAAAGACTGGACCAATGCAGGGCAGGATGAACATATTAACTTTGTTTAGATCCCGACACGGGCCGGGTTCTATTGTCGTCGGGTTCGATGTAGTTTCGGTCGAAATTGATATCGTGGTATGTTTTGTTGAAGAGGAATCGATTGAGGATAGAGTACTGGTCGTGGTTGTAGTACTAGTTGAGGGCTGGGTACTAGTCTCTGCTAAAGTACTTAATGTAGTACTTGAGGGTTGAGTAATGGGTTCGGTTGTAGTGCTTGCTGGTTGATAACCTACAGTATTGAACATATAAAAACATATACCGAAAATATCTATATAATTTATAATAATTTTACGTGGAAAAGGTAGGATTTCTTAAAGAAAACTTCATTTCTAGATAACTACACATCGTAGTGTATTTATATCTCATTTCTTTATTTAAAACACACAATAAACAAGAAAAAATAACTGTACTAACAATCCGCGGGGTTAAACGGAAGAGCCAATCTCCGGTGGATCTCTGAACCGTGAAGCTGAGCGATACTGGCATCATCTGATTTGGAACATGTGATATTTTCTGAGGATTCTATTCTATCTATGATGCACCCGAAAACTTTAAAGAAAACCCTAAAAAAGAATTATTCGATTTGAAAATAAAAAATCATAATTTTTCAAAATGATAATCCTGAGTATTAAAATTATTTGATTTAATTAAACCTGAATATAAAATTATAACTTCTCAAAGTGATTTTTCTGTGTATTTTTTTATATTCATTTCTGATTTAAATAAAGTAAAATATGATTTAACGTCAAGTATTAGCAGAAATTACTCATACCCGCAAAATGATGTGAATTTTTTCTCCGATTTCAATGATGAAAAAACAGGACCAGCACATAGCATCAATTTGACATATATAAGTTCTGAATCAAGACAGAGACTTGGTGGTGATGTAGTGGTAGTTTCCACTGTTGTGGTTGACGCCATGAAACAGTCTGCGGGTTTGAAAGCGAGGCTAAATGTCTTTTCCAAGCTGATACTGTGGTTTGATATGAAAATTTCTTGTTCCACTTCATTGCACGAACCCTTGAGTTTTTTCCCCATTTCGGTCATGACGCAGGAAGAGAAAATCTCAATACCACTAAGAATATTATGAAAGAAAGGAGAAATGAAGAAAATGTTTAACCATCAAACAGCAATTTGGAGCGGCATAAAAAAAATACATCCTATATTATTTAGAGATAAATTATGATATTTTCTGTTCGGAACAAATAACAATATTTCCAAAATTACATGCAGATAAATTAAGGAATGTCTTTCAGTTCGAACCAACTATCAATATAAGCAATAGTACACCCAGATAAATTTGCGAATGTCTTTAAGCGCCAAACAAATTAATACATTTAACTTAATAAATAAATATACATTCACAATCAATAAACAAAGTTTATAAAAAAGGGAGATATGGCAATGCTACCATTAATATTTGTTCAAAATAAGATATGAAGATACATATCACCAAGTGAGAATAAATGCATGTCTCCAAGCAAAGTTTGAAAAACTGACAGAAACATTGAAGAATGGTATGAAGGTCAGGGAGAAATGAGAACAGCAATTGAAACTAAACCACATACCTGCAAAATCTTTCAAAAGATGCTTCCTTGAGTAACTGGCTTACATTTTGATGGAAGAGATCTAAACAATACAATCCCTTTGCCAATAGTTCCATTCTGTCCTGACAAGGTGAGTATCGCGCTATTCCAGCAAATCTTGCAATTCGTATATGTTTTTCTGACATGTTATAACCTTAAATTAGATAGCAATAATATCAACAGATATGAATATTTACGGAATTAAAACATAATAATCGTGCATGCATAATCTACTGTAAAAAAAAACAACAACAGCCCATTAAAAGCATTCATTTATATCACTGAAAATCAATTTGTTTTATTGGACAATTTCTAGTCAGAACAAAACCCCAGAAAATCTTACAATCATTAAGGGGGTCAAATTTGAGTTTGAGAGAAGTGGTAAGATCCGCCCCGTAATTGCTAATCATCTTCTCCTTGTCACCCTCTCTACACCGGATGCTGTAATCGGCTTCTATCTTCTTCACAATACAAGAAAAGGCCACCTCTATTACACTAAAATATGAAATGCATAAAATAAGAGAAATTAAGCGGATTGGTATTCAGAAACAGTTTCAAATAACACACATTTTAGAACTTTCTTTACTTGGTTATCATTATGTCCTTTTGAGGCATAAGATTAAAAATTGTATAATTTCAGAATTCATTTTATGCGAAAACATGGTCTTTAGCAATTCAAAATTTACTTTTAACCTTAACAACATGTAAAATTAAAACCAATCTTCATATTTAAATGAGTTATTTTTATTTATGTATGTTTTTTTCAACCAGAGCCCATTTTGACTTTTTCAATACAAACCTATGAAGGACGGTGGTCGTATACCATACATTTATGTCATTGAACAATTTCTCCACCACAATTTTCATATGATATGAATGTAGCACATTTGAATTATTAGTACCTGCAGAATTCTAATTTATCAGTGGCAGTCGTCATATTGATATAGAGAGGAAGGAAACAGAAGTATGCTGCTGACGTTATAGTGGCGCTGTCCTGGCATTTAGCCAAAAGTGGAGATTCAGTGGTAGTGGTAGGAGTGGTAGTTGTTATATAACCTAAAACATAAACATTACCACTCATAATCTTAAAATTCACGCCATATTATTATAATTGAATTTTGCAAATTTATGGTAGTCTATAAACAACTGAGTAAATACATATAGTTTTAGTTATGAATGAGAATTAACACACAAGTCAGCATCTTACACTGTCGGGGATCTAGGGAAGCAGTGGAAATAGAGCGGAGGTTTGGGCTGTAAGTTTCAATCACAGTATCCTTGTAACTGGCTGTGCAAGTCACACCGTGCTCAGAACTGATGCTGTCCAGAATACAGGTAAACACGGATTCTGTCGCTCTTTGTAGAAAAAAGACCAAGGATTTTTAAAAAAGAGAAAAATAATAGATGCATTTTCATGCACGATGAAATCAGAAAAAAGTTTTCACTTTCACTTACCTACAAAATGCAGTCACATCATTTGTTGTAGAAATATCCATGTACTTAGGAAGAGCACAGACCCAGCCTTTGGAAAGGATTAATGCAGTATCCTTACAGACAGACAGTGATAAAGATTCTGTAGATGGTAATACCGGTGAAGTAATTGTAACAGGAAATGACGTCACCCGAGATGGCGTCCCAGGCTCAATGGTCACGGGAACAACAGATATTCCATCGCTGCCTAAGGAGCCTTTGTGAGTTACAAAATTTAATTTCAAATTTCAAAATCTAATTTCAAATTTTAAATTTAAAAATTCAAATTTTCAACAATTTTCAAAATCATGCATTGATGAGCACTCACAGTTTGTGGGATTAAAGCCCAGTGGAAGTGATGACTGTAGAGTTGGACCGTAAAACGAAAGCGCGTTTTGTTGATCACTTCTGCTGCAGTTTACGCCATAATTGTATTCAATATCACTCAAGATACATTCAATTACCCCGCCCACAGCTCTGTTCAATAAAAAAAAAATTCAAAAAGTAATACTATTCATTTACAAAAGACGGAAACCTTGTCAATGGTTCTGCAACATTTTCAAACCAAATAATATTATTTACTATTAAATGAGTACTGATATATATATATATATATATATATATATATATATATATATATATATATATATATATATATATATATATATATCCTGTATTTTGATAGTTAATTGATCAGGTCTTTTAGTTGAATTTTGTCGAAGAAATCTTTATAAAGAGATAAATATATCACTGAAAATATCCACGCCCCTAGCCTCGCTATCATAACGCACTCGCTGATACTTACAGACAGAATTCCGGTAGGTCGGATGACGTTGTGAGGTTGCTATACAAAGGCAGAGCACACTGCCATCCTCTAGCCATGATTTCTGCCTCGTTATGACATTTTAGCTGCGAAGGGGACAGCGTAGTGGTTGAAGACACGGGTGTGGTTATTGGTACAGTCATTTGAGAAGATGGGGGTAGTGTTGTTGTGCTTTGACCAGTAGTCCATGTTGTCGATGTGGATGTGGAGGTTGTCTTCGACTCAGGCACTGCTGAACTTGGTATGTATGGTGTTGTAATGGTAGTTGTTTCAAACTCGCCTATATATACCAAAGTTCGAAAACATTTATTTGTAAAAGGTATTCTATTCAAGAAGAAGTCGTTGAAATATTTGATACAACCTACATTTCGTGGGTGCAAAGCTCAGGCTTAGGCTAGATTGCAACGTTGGTCCGTAGGACAAAATAGCAAGTTCTTTGTCTTTTTCGCTACAAGTGACCCCAAACTCTGATTCTATTTTGTCGATGATGCACTGGAAAATCTGATCCACAACTCTAAAATATTGCCAAAAAATGTCAATCAAATACTTACATACTATTGCATACATGTATTTTGATATTCGGTCCTTTTTTATGATATACATGTATAGAGTAATGAAAATAGTAACTAAATCGACTATTTTTTCTTACCTGCAGAATGTTTCATTATCTTTTGCTGTTGAGATTTGTTCAAAATAAGGTAAAACACATTGTAGGCTCTTATCAAGAAAAACTCCACTATCTTTACATTTAGCGAGTAATGGATTAGGGGTCAAACTGGTGGTAATGGTTGAAACCGTTTCTGACAAAGTAGATATATGAGTCGAGGATGGTGGATTTGATGACGTCATTTCAGGCGTTGACTTCACAGTAGTGGTCATTCTCTGAGTAGTGGTAACAATATAACCTATGATATAAAGAAATGCGTTGTATACATCAATTGGTTACTTTTACGAACGTTCACACAATGTGTTAAACATTTACAATTAGGAAGTTATAGTAAAAAAGATAATTCATATAGTTTCTACAACTTTTAGATTTTGATAAATTAATCATAGAACTTTCAAATCTCAAGAATACTCACAATCTGCTGGATTGTTCTTAAGGCTGAACGCATTCGTTAACATGGGGCTGAATAATTCTATAGCAATAGTTGTATCGTTTTGGTCACACGACACATTGAATTGCTTTTCTATCCCATCCATTATACAATCAAACACATCTTTGACGATACTGTAAGACAATTAAAACTTAATCATTTAAAACAATGCATTAAAAGATGTAAAATTTCTAAAAAAAAAAACTATTTAGTAGAATTCAATAGTTTGGAAACCGCGCTACAAGTGGTATATAAATGTCGCATTTGTACTGACATAGTTATTTGAGAAGTTTTGTCACTATTATTTATTAGGTTTTTTACTCGTTTGGCTTTCTATGGAAATTTATCTATAGACCGTAGTATCGGTAACGTTAATGGAAGGCATGCAAAGCCGAGCATTATATTCATTGTATGTTAACAACCCGAGAAATTTCAATAACAGTAACTAATTAAAGTAACAAACCTAATGTGGAGGACAAAAACATAAGGTAAATTGGTATATACATGTTTAAAGAAAGAAATGCGATAAAAATAATTTCTTGTGGTCAGTTAAAGAAAATACTTAAAACTCGTGATGACTAAAATTGTTACATGTCTTTTGCATCGCATTTTTAGCATTCTCTAACTTTACCTGCAAAATTTGTCGAAATCAAGAGCTTTAGTAATATTCATAACTTGAGGCACAACGCAGTTCCAACCCTTGGTGATGATTATATTGCTCTCCCTACATTTACTTCGAGGTAGAGATGTTGTCACTGGTGTTGTCAAGGAGGTTGTTGTCATTGGTGATGTCCTGGAAATTGTTGTTGTTGTCTGAGTTTGTAAAGTGGACTGAGTCGTTGAAGTGGTTTCTGCAGATAACAACAACGGCTGTAAAGTGTCTTAGCGTTCCACTATTTTATTTAATGAAACTATGAAACTTTCTGAAGAAATTGATAAACCGATTATTCTTGTAGTCTATATGTTTTAATGTTTCCATTAAGCATGTTTAAGCACTATATGCTTTTTTTTTTTTTAAATCGTCGATCCTATAACACACCAGACCGTGCAGACAAATGTAATACCGCGCTACTATATTTGTGTGTTAAAGGACCGACAGAAATAAGCATTCAATGTTTATATTTACATTTATTTTGATGTTTATTTGTATGACTTATTTTTGTATCACCGTTTTAAGCCATTATATAGGTCTTTGTAAGGTATAAAAATAATTATAGATATAACAACCATAAAACATGTTATAAACCGGGAAAACTCTTTCTTGATATCAAATTAATATGATTTAACGATTATCATTCAAAAGTATATATCAAATTGGTTATTTAAGTTTGAACGTTTCATTTAATCTTCGATTTAAAGCCAATTCAAAACGCCATCGTCAGATTTAGACGTGTGTTATTGAAAACTGAATGTTACCGGTTCCCTGTGCAAACATTACGAGGAATATACACCGAATGTAAATATTACAATATGGAACAAGAAGCCCATGGTTCTCATTGTTCACCTGACTAACAGTTCTCATTTTAGTTCATTTCTGTTTCCCTTTCTAAATTTCTCATAATTTTTCATTGCAACCAAACTCTCCTATCATATCGAAAACATATATGAAATTTTCCCAAGTCCAATATTAGAATATATTTTTGATGTTTCATACATAATTTTCAAAAATTCAATATACTGACATATATTGCATGCTTTTGTGCATATCTAAGATGAAATTGGAATCACAACTAGTTGGTTATGCAATCCTAATTTCTATAAATATTATGCTTCTTGTCTCCATCAAAGAGGGTGCGCAGATATATCAACATTTCAACTTTAGAATAAAGATTTTGTTGGTAAAAGTCGTTTTATTTGTATAGATGTTTAAAAAAGCCCCATTTTAAAAATGTTTTTAGTCATAAGCATACCTTGATATGACATCGTAGTGGAATCTGGCGTTGAGCTAAGAGTTGACTGTACAGTTGTCTCGACAACAGGTCGGAAATCACCTACAATGAACATGAATCAATTTAAGTTTACTTCTTTAAAAAACGACAAGTCTCACATTTCCTGACCTTTACCATAGAGCTTATTAAAACACATTATACATTTAAAGTTGTATTTTGCATGTGGAAAAGACAAGAGAAGTTTCGAATAGTAATCAACAACACCGGTGTTAATTACAGTTAATTAATAGCTCTTACATTGTTTTAAGGAGTAAGGCATCTCAAACGTGCTCTGCAAAGTCGGTCCGTAAATACCGGCCACCGTTTCCACAGTTTCAGGGAGACACGTGACGTTATAGTCCGTTTCAACGTTATTTACGATGCATGTGAATATGTCTCTCATAATCCTAGAAACAGGAATAAAATAAAATCAAAGATGTGCTTATTTTGTTAAATCGTCTTTTATCAAAAGAACAGCTGTTTAAGACTGGCTATGTACTTTGTCACATGTCCATATGTACTAGCCCTCTTACATTAAGTCATTAATGTTAAGGTTTTGCATTTGGCTGTGTAAATTGATATGTAATTTTATAGAAATGTAGATCAAAAAACTATCTATTTTTGCAAACACTTACCTGCAAAACTCACTAGAAGATAATTTTGTTGTTAAATCAGTGTAATATGGAAGAGCACAAAACCACCCTTTTGTTGATATTGACATTTTCTCCTGACAAACCGGAGGTTGGGCAGCAGGTGTTATTATTGAAGTAGAACGAATTAAAAGTTGAGTCGTTGTTGGCAGAGTTGATGTGGTTGTAGGCTGTATTGTTGTAGTTGTAGACTGTTTTGTGGTCGTTGTTGGCTGGGTTGTCGTGATTGTTGGTTGGGTTGTTGTGGTTGTCGGCTGTGTTGTTGTGGTTGTTGGCTGGGTAGTTGTGGTTGTTGGCTGTGTTGTTGTGGTTGTTGGCAATGTTGTTGTGGTTGTTGACTGTGTTGTTGTGGTTGTTGGCTGGGTAGTCGTGGTTGTTGGCTGGGTTGTGGTCGTTGTTAGCTGTGTTGTTGTGGTAGTTGGCAGTGTTGTCGTCGTTGTTGGCTGGGTTGTTATAGTTGTTGGCTGGCTTGTGGTCGTTGTTGGCTGTGTTGTTGTTGTTGTTGGCAGTGTTGTCGTCGTTGTTGGCTGGGTAGTTGTGGTTGTTGGTTGGGTTGCGGTCGTTGTTGGCTGTGTTGTGGTCGTTGTTGGCTGGGTAGTTGTGGTTGTTGGCTGAGTAATGGTCGTTGTTGGCTGTGTTGTTGTGGTAGTTGGCAGTGTTGTCGTCGTTGTTGGCTGGGTAGTTGTGGTTGTTAGTTGGGTTGTGGTCGTTGTTGGCTGTGTTGTTGTGGTAGTTGGCAGTGTTGTCGTCGTTGTTTGCTGGGTAGTCGTGGTTGTTGGCTGGGTTGTGGTCATTGTTGGCTGGGTTGTTGTAGTTGTTGGCTGTTTTGTTGTGGTTGTTGGCAGTGTTGTCGTCGTTGTTGGCTGGGTTGTGGTCGTTGTTGGCTGTGTTGTTGTTGTTGGCTGGGTAGTTGTTGTTGTTGGTTGTTTTGTGGTCGTTGTTGGCTGGGTTGTTGTAGTTGTTCGCTGTATTGTTGTGGTAGTTGGCAGTGTTGTGGTCGTTGTTGGCTGGGTTGTGGTCGTTGTTGGCTGGGTAGTTGTTGTTGTTGGTTGTCTTGTGGTCGTTGTTGGCTGGGTTGTTGTAGTTGTTCGCTGTGTTGTTGTGGTAGTTGGCAGTGCTGTCGTCGTTGTTGGCTGGGTTGTGGTCGTTGTTGGCTGTGTTGTTGTTGTTGTTGGCTTGGTTGTGGTCGTTGTTGGCTGGGTTGTGGTCGTTGTTGGCTGTGTTGTTGTGGTAGTTGGTTGGGTTGTGGTCGTTGTTGGCAGTGTTGTTGTGGTTGTTGGCTGGGTAATCACGGTTGTTGGCTGTGTTGTGGTCGTTGTTGGCTGTGTTGTTGTGGTAATTGGCAGTGTTGATGTGGTAGTTGGCTGTGTTGTTGTGGTTGTTGGCTGGCTTGTGGTCGTTGTTGGCAGTGTTGTTGTGGTTGTTGGCTGTCTTGTGGTCGTTATTGGCTGTGTTGTTGTGGTAGTTGGCAGTGTTGTTGTCGTTGTTGGCTGGGTTGTGGTCGTTGTTGACTGTGTTGTTGTAGTTGTTGGCTGGGTAGTTGTGGTTGTTGGTTGTGTTGTTGTCGTTGTTGGCTGTGTTGTTTTAGTTGTGGGCATTGTTGATGTAGTTGTTGGCAGTGTTGTAGTCGTTGGCTGGGTCGTCCGTGTTTCCTGTGATGTTGTAACTGGAGCTGACGTAGTTGCGTTCGCTATAACAAGAGTTTTAAAAGGGTATGGTCACAATTTTGGTCAATTTTTTTTCCTGTGTTATTATGAACAAAGCTTTAATAGAAATGGATTTCTGGTGATCAAATGATTAGCAAGATACAGGGCTCATAATACTTTGTAATGTAAACAAGGCTCGTGCCCTGTTTCTGTTTACAAAGGTTCAATATACCAGTAAAAAAAACTTTTTCAAGCTAATTTGTTTTTGTCTAACTTTTATTCATTTTAAGCATAAATAAACAGTTCCTAGCGTTTTACGCATTCATTTTAGGTCTAAAACTGGAATTTTAACTTCAGCATTCAAAATGTAAACAAACGCTTTGTTTACATAGCAAAGAATGTCAAACTCTGTAACTCGTTTATAACTCAACAAATGACACTCGATTGCCGGTCAAAGATGTCTTACTGAAACATTGTAAATATTAAAATTGGAAAAATAATTTTCGATCAAAATCGTGACCTTGCCCCTTTTACATGATAAAATGATAGAATGATACATAATAAACCTGATAAGCGGATGACGTTTTGTATTTCTTCATACCTATAGTCTGATTTTCCACTGACAGCGATATCAATTTCTGTAGTAGTCCAGTCACGGCTTCTTGAAGTTGGCGGTTGGCTTCACTTTGAATGGCTTGGATAACCGATGATACCTCAATTAATGGCGTGTCTTGAGTTGTATTGACCGTCATAATGATTTTGAATATGACATTTATACTGCCTTTCCTAAAACAAAGGCATAGAAAATTTTGTTAATTTGGATATTTTTCAATGTACGTAAACGATTTCAGATGTAGAATTTCAACTTTGTTGACTTACCGGAATCCCATAATTTGCACATCGAGGAACTCATTTTGAATAGAATTCATCAAGGAGGCCAATAGCTGTAATTAAAATGTGAAATATTTTTCGTGGTATGGAAAACTTTTCTTCTTTAATAGGGCTAGTCATGGCGAAACTGGCTACTTCCTGAAATCAGCTTTTCCACATTTCTTACAAAAGTTGCATTGAAGTGTGGCTTTAATTCCAACTAACTACACAATTTTGCAAACTTAATCAAAAAGGTCGGTTGATCAATGATATTTGTAAATCAAATATAAACCACTTTCATTTTCAAAACTTAAAGAATATTCCTTATTACAAATAATCATTTGTGCATTGCAAATGCTAAAAGAAACTTAGAAGGAAAAATGTGTATTAAAGTGAATTATAATCAAAATACTATCACCGATTTAGAATTTTCAAATTTTACAGTATTGTAACAAAAATACGTTTTAAAATTTTTTGGAAAGGTAAAAAATTTAAAATTCCCATAGGTATTCGTGACTTACAGATTAGTAGTGAACCCTCTAACCCACTGCTACGTGACCATTAAGGGAAAGAGACTATTTATAAAATTAAACTTGATTTTATTGTTTATTTCGATAAATTGTACGTCACAAGATGGAAGTGTATTATGCGATACACCTTAAAAAGTTTTGCGCTTACCAGGTTACCACTCAGCTTTGCGGGTGCTCGCGAGCGCTCGCCAAAATCTTCTTTCCCTCTTATACAAATGTTCGCTAGCGCTCGCGAGCGCCCACTCTTTTGAATAGGCCTCATGTTTCACTTACCTCTTCTTTCAGACGGGACGTGAGATTCTGGAAAACTGGTGACGTAGGATCGCTGAGAGCGTCGTTCCACGCCTCGTTAAGGGAGAGATCGCCGATGAACACAACAGGGGCTAGTGTAAAACAAAACATCAACATGGCGCAATCTGCGCCCAAAAGAAGAATGTAACTTCTCTACGAGTACTCTTTAAAGATGATTGAAGAAGCTTGCAATGAATGGTTCAAACGATCATATTCAAACCTACTAATTCTACTTTACTTATTACAATTCTAATCACTGCATCACCCAAACACCTGCTTGAAATTTTGACACTTATTTTGATTCACGATATAAAAAATTCAAATCAACTATTTTGTTTGTTTTTGTTTTGTTTTGATTTTGTTTTGTTTTGGGGTAGATATGCATAAAAATCGAGACTGCTAGTCATTTGTGTATGTATATGATAAGAATTTCAAGATATCAACGTCATGGACGTACTAAATTTCAAAACTTTCGACTTTACGGTGTTAGGCACAAAATATGAGCATTTAGATATAAAACAACAAAACTAAAACACACTCCGACATTGATATAGCTCCATTTCATTTTGATCACGCACTACTATAAAAATATCTAAGAAAACACGAGTATTTTGGGATGTTGTCAATAGGACTTTGCAGTGTTGCTCATGAACCATTAGGGGAAAAAGGTATTAGAACTTAATCGAATATACGGAAAAACATAAATGGAAAGACTCGCAGTCATTGAGAATCGATTATGAAAAGATGGAGAATTTTAAAATCAAACCCATTTCCTGTGACCAACGAGCATGCATGGTCGAATGATTTCGACGCTCCGATCAGATGGAATTCCATATCAATGAAAAATTTTCTATCAAGGATGCTTTATAAACGCGTCAGGTTGGAAAACTTTGCCCCCCCCCCCCCCCTCTAAAAAAAACATGTTTATGGAATTTTTTTCATGAAGACATGAAAGTACCGGGTTTTAAAAATTGTTGAAAAATTTACGATGTATTCTGAGAACTGAATTAATGAATAGAAGATGACAGATTTCCCTACTATCAAATCCAGTAAAATATTTATTGTCATTCTTATAAATTTAAAAGTGGTTTCATATGAAATTTTTGGACTTTTTCCTTCATATATATTTCAAGTGTTTTAACTTTTCTTCGCTGAAATGATTAAGCATTCATAATAGAATTCGACAAAAAATTATGGAAACGGAAACATGGGACAGATCATAGTTTTTTTTCCATGAGATATATGTCTATGCTATATTCGGTTTTGAAGCTATATCAGCAGTCCTATTAATATGTTTCCGCTGTTAGAGCCTGAGTGTTTTGATTCATTTAACTCTGTAACATTTTATTTTACCAAATCTGATCTTGAAAAAGTAAAATACCAAAAAAAAAAACTTACGTGATTTCACGGAAACAAATATTATCCGACTCTTTTCCAAATAAAGAGTTTCCTCTCATTAATGAGCGGATATATCTTAAAAACCGAATTTAACACTTTTTGAGAAATTTCGAATAAAATGTTACGAGAGCTTTCAATCAAAACACTCAAAAACAAAAGAGAGTTATTAGTTTATTATAACCGTTATTTCCCTACATTGTAAAAACTTCTTTAAATTGAAAACGTCTCTGTTCACTCGTCGTTTACCATTCACCAACTTGATTGTTATGCTCTCCGCCATAACTGCACCGAGGAAGCCATTGGTTCGTGTCGTCTGCTGTCTCGTCACCTCGCGCTCAATCGTCTGCTGCACGTCCGTGACGTTTACACTCAACATATCGACCTGTCCATCCTCTTTCACAACGGTATAAAAAGTGATCTTGAAGAAAACTTTGACACTGCCTGGACTGTCAAAAATATTTAAAGCGTTCATGCATCATCATTTTGATCAAATTTTAAAGAAAAAGAGGACAGCGAATCTTGCATATGTATACGTGCAAGATTGCCGACATTCGTAAAATTTAAGAATGGGGAGGAAAGAATGATAATAAATTGTAAATTACCTGTAACCTGTGACTTTACTATTGTTGAAGATATGTTTCATAGGACTAGTGAGAAATGCAGTATCTATCTATAAAAAAAGAAAATACCTTTAGCAAGATTCTATTCTCTTGTAGGTAAATCGCAACATATAACGACAGGTTTCCTTCCAGCAGCAACACATCAGCATACATGTATAGTCAAATGGAGTTTGCCATACCTCATATACAATAGCTTTGGAGAACACTTGATATTCAGAGGATGCTGAATCGTTGAGGTCAGGTGTCCAAGATTTGTTTAATTTCAAGGATCCAGAAAATACAATTGGAGCTACAAATAAATTAAGTGGAAGATCTACAAACGGTATGGTATCGTTGGTCTTGGCATCTCTTTTCTAAATTTTAACCTACTCTAGAACAAAAACGATTTTTTTCTGAATGCTTTAACTAAGGGGATGTCATAAACTTTGGCTTGAGTGATGTATCAAAATGTATGAAATAAAACACAAGAAATGAACAACAATGTTAAAAAGTTCACTTGGACATGAACTTGGTTTTTACTTAATCAAATCTTGTGGGTCACAAAGGATTTGGTTACATGACCAAATAAATTTATATCCCTGTACACTTTTTAACATTGGTTTTCAGTCCCTAAAAGTACCTGTTGATAAAGAAGCAGACGGCGGCGGTGTCGTCTGCGTTGGTGGTAACGTTGGTGACGTCGATGTTGCCTCCGTTGAAGCTCCTGCCGCCTTTGTTTGAGTTGACGTCTGCTGTGTCGTCAAAGTGTTTCGGTCAGTTTGTACACGCGTCGTGGTGTCTTGCTGCTGTGACGTAGCCTGTGATGTACTCTCCGTCGTGGGTGTGAATGGTTCAACGGAAGCATTTTGATGCATTACCCCGTTGTTATGTTTTACCATGTGATTATTAAACCTGGACTTGTCTGAAAATAATAGCAACTACTGATTATAAATGAAATATCATCAATTGAGCTGCAGACAGAGACAACGCATTTTACATTTGAATTGAGGGGACCTTGTCGGATTGCACAAACGCGTTGCAACCCCCCCCCCCCCCCCCTTACCCCCGAAAAAAAAATACAGAACCGGATACAATAAATTCCTCTGTTACTTGAATCTTAAAATAATAACGTGTGTGTGTCAATATATTCCGTTGATTTATTTTTTGTGAGGAAAAAAACCCTCCCCCACCCCAAACATAAACACACACGGTTCAAGAATTCAAGGTTTCTCAAAGTTAGTCTTCTTTGTGTGATTTGTGTGATTTTTTTTTCTTTATTGGCTTATTGTCGAAATATTTCAGGGTAGGCCTTGCCATCGATACTTCAAAATATGGCCATAAGGCAGAGATAAAATTACCATTGATATTTTTTGCTGTATTGCTTACAGATTTAAAGTACTATTTTACCACTCACCAAAAAATCATAAGTAATTTTGACCATCTATTTTTTTCTAATTTTAATTACCGATCGCTGAAAACATTTCATGACTCACCAATAAAGAACAAGAGTGCTATCGCCACAACGATTACATTCTTTATTTGAAATGTTTACGGATTGGAGAAGTATTTCATCGCTCACCAATGAAGTAGAAGGAGAGTGCTATGGCTACAATGGAGAGCGCCACCAGTCCCAGTATCCCCATCACGATCCAGAACCTCTGCTGTCTGTAGGTGTTACACTCCATCATTGACCGCAGGCTCTCCGTCCCATCTGAGGTAAGAAAAAAAGTCTACAACGCTAGTAAAGAACATTACGGAAATATAAAGTGTACGTATGAAGTATAATAAAATTATATGATAAGTACGTTTAAACAATTATTAAGAGAGTGTGTAAATTCTGAAAACATTCCATAATCATGTAAACAACTGGTACATGTACTCATGAATTTTAAAAAATATGTTTTAAGTACGCTTCTGCGATTAAATTAAAAAAAAACTTACAAATAGATCAAAACAGTTGTTTTTTGTTTTTGTTTTTTTATGGGGTAAAACGGCACTTTTTGTAATTCCTTTGTAAAAGATACTCTTAAATATATGAAAAATACCTGACATGTTAGGATCAGAGTCATGATAGTTTCTCTTTAGTCCGCCTGGAGGATATCCACGAACAACAGAGGCGGGTAACGATTTTGTTTGACTTTTACTGGGCGGCATGTCAAAATAATAGAATCTAGGAGTCCGATTATCTCCCTTTGAATGCCATGATGGCGGTATAGGAGCCGGCTTAGGGGGTTTCGTTGTCTTTATACTGTTGTTGATATTGTAGGCTTCTGTTGGGTCGTATTTATAGTTATCTGTGGTGTCATTGTGGTACCAGGGATTGCTCTGCCATCTCTACAAACGAACACAGAACAAATAACTTATTTATATATTTATGGAGAGAGAGAGAGAGAGAGAGAGAGAGAGAGAGAGAGAGAGACAGAGACAGAGAGAGAGACAGACAGACGGACAGACAGACAGACAGACGGACAGACAGACAGACAGAGAAAGAAAGAGGGAGATGTGAAGTGCGCCCCCCCCCTCCGTTAATGAACCAAAAAGTAAATTTCGCAAATTCTTTTTCATTTTGCATTAAAATTACTTTTTTCAAGATAAAACAATCATATGGAAGAAATGCGTTATCATTTATTGTAGGGGTACCCTGTTTACATTCAATCTTGCACAATCTTTGCTCCGCCCTACATTTGTAAGCCTTCATAATGCACAAGCGCAAGTACATACATTTTTCACCTTTACTGCGCATATATGTAACTTTTTAAAAGATGCAAAAGCCTTCCCCATTAGATCAGTAGATAACTTGTCTGTACCACGCGTATCACGTGAAATCCATTTCAGTATGCGTGTTCGACATGACTATAAACTAAATATACCATTAACCTTCATTTAATAGAATACATTATTTGTAAGTTGTATTTTCATTGATGTTATCTGATCGATAACTTTTCCCTCGATTGCTGAGATTTTCCTAATAGACAATGTCACGTGATATTAAAACAAGCCATGTTCGATCTGCTTAATTTCATCATATCCGTTTTCTCCATTGTACTAACCCCCATCCCCAAAGTCTATGAATTTTTATTTATTGAAAGGACAAAGTCACAACCCAGAACGAAAGTTTCTATTTCTGGGTCTGTAAAATCAACGATTATGCGTCAATTTTACAATATAAAACAATCCAAGCAATCAACACTTATCAAGATATGTCACTTTTCTTCAATCTAATTTGATAATTATACAAAAAATCGTGGCGGATTTTCTGCAATTCATTGTATATAAACGGGGCCGCTGACATGTGTTATAAGATTCATAGGCGTCGGAACCGGGGGGGTAGGGGGGCTAGGGGGGGGCTTAGCCTCCCCCCCACTTGTTTTTTGCAAATGTAGACCTAACCATTAGGCACATAGCATTATAGAGAGAGTTGAGCCCCCCACTTTTGATCGCCGGAAGTATAGTTGTTCCTAAATTAACCTTGAAAGATTGAGAAAGTTGGAGTAATAGGCCTACTGGCCCCCCCCCCCCCCCCCCCCCCGGATTAGGAATTTCATGATTTGGGGGAAAAAAAATTGGGTAGGTAAAATTTTTTTTGGATAGGCATACCCCCCCCCCCCCCCACCCCACGGATTAGGATTTTCATGATTTTGGGAAATAGTTTTTTTTCGCAATATATCTGAGGATTAGTCTAGCCCCCCCCCCCCCCACCCCCCACTTTCAATTTGCTTCTGACGCCAGTGGGATTTGAAGAAACCTTTGCATAATTAGTTGAAATATAAATCAAAACACCACGAATTCAATAAGGCACGTAAAAATCAACAATACCAATATGTTTATGATATTATGTCCTTGATGTCATTGATAATATACATATAGGGTACGATTTCGAGATTTTCTGGCTTCGTTATGACACAAACCTTTGAAGGTGGAATCTTCACGCCTCTGGAATGGTCGTGGTTCCTTATCAGCTTCATTTTATAATGATCCTCCTCCACCATCCCCGGACAGCCCGCCACCTTACACGCCCAATAGATCTTCCCATGGTTCTCATGGTGGTAACGGAATTCTATGTTCTCGTGAAGCAAAGTAAAATGTCTGCGCTTCTTTTCATCTCTGTCGATTCCCAGCATTATGACTGTCTTTTGCAATGGTTCCTGAAGATGCGCAACGACAGATATAATCGCCTTAATTAGCCATGTCCAATCTCACGGTCTGCTATCCCTGTTAATGGCGCCTGGAAAACACTGCTCAGGTGAACCCGTGTTCAGTGAACCAAACCCGTGTGTTCGACAGGTAGTTTAAATACCCGCGTAAATCTTGTATGGAAGTCCAGCTGGGTACGTACGCAGCATTCACAATGTTATATCAAGTGGATGTGTTGCCTAGTCATTGCCAGCATATTTACTTGTATTGTTTTATATCGTTAACGAAGAAAAAAAATTTACTGTATAAAAAGTGTAGCAACCCCTGTATATCGACATCTAGTGTCCGATTTAAGAATTATTTTCGTAAGTTTTGTTCTTGCAGAAACGTTTGCGAAAGTTTAAAGTCATGTTATGTTCAGTGAAGTATCAAGATATCATTGGAACACATTTTGCTTACTCTTTTAAGGGTCTCGAAATTTGAAAAAAAAAAGTCACAAGATAACTTTCCCTCTATCTTGTCAGATTGTAAACTGCATGTAAAATAAAGAGATTTTTCCATTTTGCATTGCAAACAAATGAAAGGACCTGGATGATAATGTTGCAATATTGTGCGAGGTATTCAAGCAATCTTCCGAATGAAATTTTTTAAAATTTAATAACTTAATTTTTCCATTATAATATTTCCGTAAGAAATAATATTCGATTTCAATTTTATATTTGACAGGTACGCGTATAATAGCTAAAACTCGTCAAAAGTGATGGAAAAGGTAACAGACTTCAGTGAATTGACTCTTCAGAAGAAGAGTTAATTTAAATATATCCACTCTAATTTTATTCTTTTCATAATTAACTCCCGCCACCTTTCAACAGAGCGATGCTCTCTATTTCAACAAACTGGAAAACCATTCCTATAATAATGCTCTGTAGCAAGTTTGGTTGAAACTCACCCAGATGTTCTGGATTTTTGAGAAGAAGTTAAAAACGTTAAAAATTTGCATACAAATTACTTGTAAATACGCAGAGGCAAGCCCGGTGATCTCTTCACTAGAGAAGGTTCCCTATGAAGGAACAATAATTCAACTTCTTCGATCGGTTAAGAGTGATGAGCCATGACTCAAAAATAAGCTGCGACCTTTAGATACCAATTTTTTAAATAAAATAAAAAGTCGACCATAATTCGATCTAAAATTAACCTGAATTTAAGAGGCCGGATAATCACCAATTTATAAAGACTTATCAGATCCTCTAACACTATGAAATATATGGCTTTTAAGTCTAATGCAAAGACCCCAAACATTCCAGCTTTACATTTTGAATATTTTTTATATTCTAATGGGCCTTTTATATATATAAATGTTGAAAGTAAGTGCCTCCGCATTTTGTCGGAGAAAATACAAACAATGAGTGAAAGATGATATGAGTATTTACTGTATTAACCTCCATATTATATTATATTACCTCCACCCCCCCCCCCCCCCCTTATGGGGCCAGTTTATAGGAAATTAGGTTTTTGTGGGAGGGGAGCAAGATGCATATACTAGAACTCTATGTTCTGTATATCCCCCTTCTTCTTTTGTAAACTCATATGCTATACGCAGGAGTCTGCAATTGTAGTTATTGATCACTCGATTACTAGTGACCTAAACTATTGAAAAAAAAATATATAATTGATTAATTTGTCAAAGTCAAATTATTATAGAGATCTAATAGTTCTATTATTGCAGTTTTTATGATACTGCTTATGTAGTATGTACTTATTTCTTTTTAAAAACGAATTTGGTTGTTCTGTTTGATTTGAAGCTGTTATAACTTTTTATAAGACATTTTATTAACCCATGCGGGTCGTATGTTTGTTTGTTTTCCATTTTAGGCTGTCCAAAGTTAATTCAACGTTTAACGTGACCCGCGCACGTGGGTTTAGGAAATATCAGGTTTTAAAAAAAACCCAAACCCCTATTTTAATTTGATTTTTTTTTCAAGTTTGGTTATACTAAGATACTGTAATCTATAGAAATTCGAAATGACTATAAATCAAATACTCCATCATCTTCGCTAGCCAAGGCTTTTCGGTCCACTTTGCTCCCCATAAATGGGGAGAAAAGTGGACCGCAAAACCCTTGGTTAGCGAAGATGATACTCAATAGGATTAGCAGGAAAGATCGCCAGTAAAGACAACCTATATTATTTGAACACTCAATGTATTTCTTGTAACTGAATAAAAATCATTTGTTTGAAAATGTTGTTTGTTTTAAATTTATCGCTATCCTTCGAAGATTTGGTATGTTGAAGTGACGTTAAACGTAAAATTAATTTTGGGCGGCCTTAATTGCAAAACTCATTGCGGACATTCTTTTCAGTACGCACGAGAATTCATAATCATGAAACCATGAATAAGATAAATATCTAACACGAGCTAGTAACCATTCTCTTGATATATTTTTTTTCAGGTCAAAGTTATTGATCAAGACGACATAAAAAGTCCAAATGTATTGATCTCTAAGGACGGTGAAAGCTATCGTTTCTCCCATCATACGTCGGGCCATTGGCATTCGATAACTACAAGGTCTTTAGGTTCCGTTTTTGTGCAATTCTGGTTTTGTGCAATACACACATACACACTCTTTTCTTTCAAACCACTCAATATCTAGAACCATTTTAACAAGAGCTTGGACTTTGGGTAGTCGTGTCAAACAGCTATGTGACATAGGCTTGTTTATTTCATTGCTGGTTTCTCAGATATGGCTCTTTGAAATCAGCAGGATTTGTCTTGCTTTTGAGCTAAGAATACACAATCGGTATATATTTCGCTTGAAACCAGTGTCATTTTAACTTGTTTTGACGCAAGAAATTGACAATTACATGCTACTGAAAGTCCAAGCTCTTGTTAAAATGGTTCTAACATTGTGGGAAGGTAAAACTTTCTTTTTTTTAATGCCTGTTATTTTAAATAATCGAGTCAATGATTAAATCAACTAATAGAATTTTATTTCAAAATAATTTTATTGAAAATTTCGTCCATGTGGCATATACAAGCATACGTCACCCACAGTACATACAATAACTAGCTTACCCCACATTATTACAAAAATCTATATAGAATCTGAATAATACAAATGAAATTAAACTTAATTTTTGCAACAAATAGGATGTCGTACAAGTTCTTTCCCTCAACAGGAAACATAAAATATTCCAAAACATAAAGTATTATCCTCAATAAATTTACAAGCGAAGAATAGAAAATTGTATTTCTTGGTATTGGTAAGACTATGAGCACTTCGAAGTCATCAATAGTTTATGACGTTTACTGTTACACATGGTGGAAGTTAATACTAAGTCTGAATCACACCATTTCACATTTCTCTACACACAATCTGAAATTATTTATTTAGAACGCGTTTTTCAAATGACACTGATCATTTGTTTTTTGGTTTTTTTTTTGTCATTATCGGTGTTAAAAAAAAAAAGAAGAAGAAGCTTTAAGACAAACTTACATATCATAAATAACCAGCATCATTTTCTTTGTTATTTAGACCCCCCCCCCCCCCCACAACAAAAACTTTGAAACGCATTCTAAATTAAAATGTCCTATATTAAAATCACCAATCGGTCGTACAAAAAAAAATTAGGAGTTTAACTTTAAACTCAGGTCGGTAATATAATACTGACAAGTATAACCATGATTCCTGAGGAACATAAATTTATCCATTTCTCGTGTCAAAGATTCAAAATACATAGCGTTTTCTAAAATTTACTAGCTTAAAAAAAGACACCCGCCCCCCCCCCCCCCAAAAAAAAATATCACAACAAAACAACAACTAATTAAAAGCAAAAATCACACCCTGTGTAATTGAGTACATGTGAAGTAAGGGCAATGTGGATCCTGCCACAAAAAAATACGGAATTACTCATAAAGAGGTGCGCGCGCAATACGCTCTTCATACATATATAATAACAGTATGCTTACAAAAATATTAATACATCCAAATATAACTTTGTAAAAAAAAAATTATGGGACGGTTTCACAATAATTGTGTACATCTGATAAAATACAAAGAGTGGTTTACAGTTGTAAAAGGAAAGGTAATATGCAAATAATGGCACGCACACACATGAAACTAAAATCAATGCGAGATATACAAGAAACATGATATAAGTATCAAGTGGATGGACATCGCCTTGATGATCAGAATCTTCTACATGAATAATTTGTTAAATCAATACAGATTTTTATAGAGTATTATATAACACAGTACCTATATATTAACCTGTACAACACAACACCAAAATAAGAAGAGAATTATTCTCTGGGAAAACAAACATCGAAAGTATGGTTAAATGAATGACAAAATATGTTTCAACCGATAAATATGTTAATGAATAAATTAATTAACAAATAAATAAATAGCAATAAGCACTGGATTATGTTATCAGTACAAATGGACTTAAAATCTGAGAAGGAGAAAATTCATCAAATGCATCACGACATCAGAATGAATGCATTAATCGATTTGCTGGTTAAAAAAAGGACAAAATCTTTCCATCAATTCTTACCATGAAAAAGTTTGCCTTTTTAAATCTATTCATCACAGAAATGCATGACCATATAAAATCATCTTAAAACCATTTTGAAATTTGTAATAGATGGACGAATTGTAAATTATCTTTGTCACAAACAAAGGTTTTCAACAATGCAATGCACCAGGTTTTAAATCATGGACGGGAAAAAAATTATGACAAAGAAATGAACTTTGGTACAAATACGTGTACGCCAATTCTTTCTGAATATGAATGGGGAAAAATGAAAAAAACGAAATTCTTTAACCGATACAACGAACGTGTAATACATGAATATGACATGGTTTTTAGAAGAAGAAAAAAGTTATTTGCGATTGTTCCTTGCAATAATACAGTAGTTTTGGCAGCATGTAGGATATATACTGATGTAAAGGAAACAGTAGCGTTGATGACGACGACGACTATTGGCCTCGGACTTCGACCTCGGTTAATTGTGATTAAATGCCTTGTACAGTTGAATGGTGTCTGTATACGGCATTATCCCTGGAAATAAAGAGACAAGGAGTGTAGTCTAGATAGTTTTAATGGTTTGTTCGATTCATTTTTGCGTTTTCCACGTTTCTGACTAACATAAACTTCAATGTATGTAAATCACTAACAGGAATAATAAAATTAATATTCTAAAGAGCATGCAAACGTAAATATTAAATTTTAACATTATACACCCTAGTATCAAGTTTACATGTAGAAAATTCATTATAGTAATGAATAAATGCCAATGCATATTATTAGCAAATTGTACTTTGGGCAGTGTATTACGGGGATTACTTCTTTTATGCAAAATGCAATTCACTCGAAATATTCCTGTTTTAAAGGGAGTGAACATGCGTCGGTGTGCATCATTCCAATGCCAACTATTTTTAAAAAATTCAATGGCAAAACTTCAAAAAAATTTAAACCCTCTTTAAATTGACCGATTTATACTTATTCAAATAAGCACGGTGATTAGGCGCTCTTTAAAACCAAATAACGAGGCAATATATTGCGGGGAATTTGATCACACACCAAACAAGCCAACTTTTAGAACAAGTATACACTAGGAGTTAAGACAGTGTGAACCCTTAAAAAACACTTCAACATAAGTGTAAATGGGGCTTCCAAGTGTCAGCGTGAAGTCTGACACAGTTCGTAAAACAAATGTTTTTATACAAGAAATGTTTACCTTTAGGTCACTTCAGTTTCAGTGACAAAGACAATATCAGTGAGGGTTTCAAAACTGTATAGAACTAAGAATAGTCCACTTTCCCCAAATTGCCATACCAAGACCTCCTTTCCCCATATCACATTCCATTTATAATTTGATATAACAACAAATGAAATTCTTTTGAGTACAATCGAAATTATTCTATTTGACTATTTAAGTCTAGAACAGCAGACTGTAAAAAAGAAAAAAAGAAAAAAAAGGAGTACACGTATGCAGCTGCCAGGAATGGGGCATAGACTTAGTTCCTTCATTTTTGCAGTGTCCGTCACCGATCATTTGAATTAATTTATCAAAAATTGAATGCTGATATTATTTTTTAATCCTTTCTCATATATAACATATTACTATATAGCCAAATATAATATTATAATTTTATATACATTGGATGCTGATATTATTTTAATCCTTAATCATATATAACATATAACTATACAGTCAAATATAACATTAATAAACAATAATTAACTAAAGATTATGAATTTGATCATTTGTCTCTTTAAAAACTTATAAAGTTTATGTCACATTAACTTTTTGCTGCAGATCTGTAGCTACCGGTCTGAAAAAATTCGGATGGAAAACCCTGGGGGGTCACACAATTATTTCTTTTTCAGACTGAAAACTACAGACCACAGGTATTTGACGCTATAATTTTTTCTCATAATAAAAAATAAATACCCAATACCTAATATTATACAAGGTGTATTATTGGATATAGGGTATTTATATTTGGGAGTTGATTTTAATCAACTCTCCTATGCAGTTACTCTGACAAACCGAAAGTGAAACAGTGTTTGGACCAAAGCACAAATCATAGCCGCTGACAAAACCTAGTTCTTGAAAATAATTGATAAATTCGAAATAATGTACGCTAAAGCTTTTTTTTTTTTCAAGGAAACTTATTTATAAATACCTTGAAAATAGCCAGATTTTAAATGGTACGAACAATTTTGATATTTTTTGTAGTCGTGTGTATTCTTACGCCAGAGTTCAATATAGTCTCGTTCAATTCGACGCTCGGCTGTCTCTGTAGATCTCCGACAATTAAGCAGAGAATCTCTCTTGCTTGTCGGAGATTAACGGCGATAGCCGAGCGTTTGGTTGAACGAGACGAGAGTTAAATATGGCTTGGATCCAGAAATATATCTATCACTGATACATAGTTTGATTGAATTAAATTAATGCTATCTTAAATATTACTTAACATGATTCATATGGGGTTTTATCAACATTCTTGTGTCGAAAAAGTCCGAAAATTCATATCATAAAAATGTGCGTAATTCAAATACAGATTAGAAACTTCCTGCACTTGTCATGCAAAATAACATATCATTGAATTTCAAATAAATAAACATCGATAAAATCAACTCCCGTCAGTTCTTCGGTACTTTGATTTATAACGAGAAAAGGTTATAACATCAAGTGCCTAAGCTACAGACCTGTAGTTACAGACACAAAGTGAAAAAAAAATTAATTTTTTTTAGATATATTGTGTATGTTCAATTTGATGATTAAAAAAAGTTGTTTGGTGCATACAAAATCCTAATGCAATATATGTAAAATGAACTAGAAATTTTAATTCTGCCAATTGGGTTTTGCTTAAAACCATATAGTTCACTGTTCTAGCTTCGTACATCACATTTACCAATTTTTCATCTATTCAATTTAAAAGTTTATTAAAGTCTTCGTCATAACAGAGGCCATGCTTGAATAGAGAAGTACAATAAAATCCCATTTTCTTTGAGATATAACTTACTGATGTCGGTAATGGTATTAATAGGGAATTTGCTATTCATTACAGCATTGATATACTTTCACTGGAATTAATAATCTTGGCTCACTGCATTCCATTACTAATGCATATATATAATCTAACAAGCCAAGCAGTCCATTTAATTCTAGCTCTGATATATTCAAGTTCTTTGGGAGCTTTGAACCTTGAATCCACCTCCGGCTTCTCTCTATATAATTAACTCCAACACTGCATACACCGAATGTTTGCAAAAAGAATGCCTTTAATTTACGGGTAGGTTTATTGATTGCCAAGTTCCAGTCTTGTGTGAACTGAAGGCCGCTGAATGGGTAATTCTGCTGAAAGTGCCAGTGATGTTTAGAAAGCACACTACCGGCTGCTGGTAATGTTTAAAGGCTATATAGCTTATATCATCTCAACATAATTCTGAATTTTTTCAATGCAGATTGAAGTGGAGGGTGGTGGGGGGAGGTAAATACCCTGCCCCCCCCCCCCCCCCCCCCAAGATTTGCAACGTTATAAAACTTAAATACAATGTATTGAAAGTTAACTAATGAGAAATAAATCTAGAACCGACCCAACCCCCACCCCTCAACCCCCATATAAAATGGACACTATTGCTCAGAATTTCTCAGAATATTAATGAATGTATGGATAATGTAAAAACATGTAGGCACCAAGCAAAAAGTCATTTCAATTGCTCTAGCAATTGACTGAAAAGCAAATGTTGACTGTTACATAAGAGAGAAACATATGGATTTTATTGATTTCAAATGTTCACTCTACTTTCAATGAAAAACCGCAAAACCTAATTAAGAGTATCATGATTTATCATTTACAGGTCTGACAACATGAGTTTCATTCCTTAATTATCTGTTAAAACAATGATATTACATAGATTTAAGTGCCCTATAAACCAGCTTCACAAACAGTATCGATTGATATGAACATACTTTCATCAAATAGAGTGTATTAATATTTAATGTCATGGAATGCATTTCAATCAATTATTTACATGACTGTTCAATTAAACTTCTGTATTTCTTAAAATAGATGAATTGTGTTGAAGCAACTTGAAAGTCACAAGCAGTGGGTAATCACTGTTTTTTGATTTAGTATTTTGACCTAGTAAATATATCTTAAATCTTCGGATATGATGAGAAATTTTTCTTATTTCCTTTGAACCTGAGATAAATGGGTTTGACTGTAGTTCATAATACATGTATTTTAGCTATATATACCGGTAGTGTGTTCAATGTAGTATGGGACACCTCGATCCATGTTGTGACGTATAATTTACATATTGTAATAAACAATAAAATGACTTATATAATTTTATAGTTTCTCTCCCAAAAATGCCATCTAAGAGCGTAGCAGAGTGGATTAGTGGATTCACCTCAGATCTGAAACTCATGAGTTCAAATCCCACTGGGGCTTTCAAAATATTTACCTTTCGAAGAGTTTTTAAAAGGTAGTTATGGGGTAAATATTGTAAAATTTGAAAATTCCAAATCGGTGAAAAACATTTTATTATAATGTACTTTAATCCACATTAATATCCACAGATGTCCGATATGACCTTAACAAAACATTATACAACATGTATCAATTTCTTCACGGTAAATAGTTTATAGTCAAAAATATGAAAACGATGCATTAAGTTCACTTTTCATTATAGCATATACACAAGTACATGTAGCTTACCTAGTTTTGATGATTTCACTGTGTTTCTTTTTGAGACATCTGAAAATCCTCGGGAACATCTATCAGTTTACAACCACTAGGGGTCATGACCTCTGGAACATCTATCAGTTTACAACCACTAGGGGTCATGACCTCTTGGCTCTCATCTCTCGCTGATTCTTGGCTTTCTTTACTCTCAGATCCCAAACTGGGTAACTTGACATATAATTGATGTCTCCCAGCCACTTGGCTCATTTCATTCCCTTTTTCTAACACACTCAGTGGTTCTCCTTGGAAATTGTTCTTGGTTTTCAATGGACTCTGTATTGGCTCAAGTTTATTAGGCCTCTTTAGGTTTAGACTGTCTGTGTTTGAGCAATTTTTCACATCCTTTTCATCATTACTTTCATTGTTATGAAGCTTGAGAATTTCTTTTGGGAGTATTTCTTGGGTATTAATGATTTCATCACTTTGTTTAGGTATAGACTCACTGGTAATTTCTGAGTCTGGTTGTTGAGGAGACATTTCAGTATCATGTCCTTCAGCGTTCTCTTTTTCTGCTAGTGGTACATTTTCTTTCTCCAGTGTTTGTTGGCTTGAGCTTGTGTCTTTTGTTGATGAATTATTATTGCTCATGTCTAATCCAGAATCTGCAGCTGATGTCGCAGTCACTGAGGCTGGTTTTCCTACTTTGTTGTTGGATTTTCCAACTTCAGGGTGTGAACTGCTTCTCTTCTGAAGACTTGGATGGACATCTCCCGATTTCCTGGCTGAGATTGGATGAGACACAGAGAAAGGGTCCATTTCATTACTGGAGTCATAATCACTTGTTTCATACTCATACCCCTGGAGGTTACCCTGTGATCCCAATACATCACATTTTTTTCCTCGGATTTTAATCTCATCATAATCAGACTCTTCATCCGAACCTGTTTGGATATGTACTCCTCGAGACGTTGCAAAGAGTACAGGGACTTGAAAACCAGAATTATGCACAAATGCCTCCTTCATTTTTTCTTCTTTCACTTGTTTTTTATCATCACTATATTTGAGATCCAACTTTTCACGACTTGGGGGGTTTTCAACTTTTAACTCCAAGTCTACAATGAGATTAGACTTCCTGCACAGAATGATATTTTTAAAGAGTTGCCAAAGCTCTTTTTTCCACAGAAGTGCCAAAATAGGCAGAACAAGGACAAATGCAAACCTGATCCAGACCAGACTGACATCAACAGAGTATGAGTTAGGAATTTGAAAACTACTATTAATGTTCAAATCATCACTGTATCGAAACATTCGTATCAACTGAGCACCAATGTAAGGTACTTCCATTATAATCCAAAGAAAAAGAAGAATGCCTGTATATTTTGCACCATTAAGTTCCTTCAATAACTTTGGTTCTTCGACTTCTTTCGAATATTGGTTTTGGCTTCTTATAGCATGGATTGAATGTTCTGAGCATGAAACTTTTATTGCAAGTGTAAAGAAAATGAGTGAAACAATGATGGGAATGAGGAAACATACAAGAGCCATTATTAGGGTGTAAATGATAGACACATTATTTGCCATCATGCACACTTGCACATTTTTGTAAACATCGACATCTATTGCACCAGCTAGCAAGGGAGCACTGAATGAAATGGAGTGTACCCAAGTGTAAATCAACATGATAATGAATCGCGGCATACTCTGAAATTGTTCATATTTATCACTGTGGCGGGTAGCCATCATCCGGTCCAAAGTCATGAACATCAGTCCAAGAATGGTTTCAATCCAAATAAGATTCATGAAAAATGAATTGAGGCGACAAAGGAAGTCTTCGCTGCTCCATGAGACAGATCCAGTGGCAGAGGCCAAAGCAAATGACATGTTAAAGAAACAGTCTAAGCAATTGACAAATGCCAAATTGAGTGAAAACAATTGAAGAGCGGACTTGCGTTGCTTTTTATTGCAGCCCAGTGTTATGATTAACACGACGTTTCCACACAGTCCAATCACCATGAAAATCACCAAAAACACCAACTTTGCGGAACAGTTATTATCCGTGGAAACTGTACTACTTGCTGTTCCATTTTCCGCTGAACTTGCATTGCTAGCAGCCATCGTCTATGTTTCAATCGATTGTTGGACCTGTTCTAAAGGAGGTTTCTTCCGTTAAAGACAATATTCAATTTTCCTTTTCTTCATTGCAATGATATATCACTATGATATATCACTAGAGAGTTCACAACAACATTGTAAAAATATCAGTAAGTATAAACATGTTGGTTCGCGTGTGTTCCCTGACAGGCTACACACTTGGCCTATTTCCCTGCATCGGCGGTTGTTGACATTAGTGCCGGAAATACGGGACGTACTAAAGACCTGAAATACTAATGACCTGAAAGACCTGAAAGACCTGAAATTTTATATAAATGATACTTTTCTACGATTTTTATCAAATAAAATTACTTGTGGGGGTTAAAATCATATTTCCAGGTATAATTTTGTTTAAAAAATATCTTATTGACCAGTTATTCAAGCAGAAATATGAAAGACCTGAAAATTTGAATTGACCTGAAATTTTCAAATGACCTGAAATTTTATATGATTGATACATTTCTATGTTCTGTGTCAATATTAATGTATATTTGTAAGTTTTTATCATATTTCCAGGTATATAAGTGTTAAAATATATCATACTGATCAATTATTTATGCAGGAATACGAAAGACCTTAGAATTTGAATTGACCTGTAAATTTGAGCTGACCTGAAATTATATATGATTGATACATTTCTAAGTTCTGTATTTAAGTGTTAAAATATATCATACTGATCAATTATTTACGCAGGAATACGAAAGACCTGAAAATCTGGGCTGACCTGAAATTATATATTATTGACACATTTCTATGTTCTGTGTCAGTTTTAATGTTTATTTGTGAGTTTTTATTATATTTCCAGGTATATAAGTGTTAAAATATATTATTTACACAGGAATATGAAAAACCTGAATATTTGAATTGACCTGAAAATTTGGGCTGACCTGAAATTTTGTGATGGTGTAGTTGTGTAGGTCATCTAACAGCCCATGTTTAAAACACAAATGCCTGAAGTTAGGCCTTTCCAGGGTAAGTCACATTCTAACACTAATTTTTTTTTAAAATATAAAGGGTCCTACTCTGTCTTTGGTTGTACACAGTGCATGATATCTTATTCTATACCAGCATGTGCACGTACGAGCGATCTGTCTTGGATTGTACGCTTGAGCACTTTTAACAACTTAAAATACTCTAGATGAAATTGCATTTACTTTCTGACTATTTAGGTAATTAATAACAATAGATAAACTTTAATGATTCATTACAACTTTCTTGACTCTATTTGTGATTTCAGTTTGGACATGTTTATTTAGAACACACATTGGCTAGTCCCGTTAGGTGGCAAACAAAGGGGTTAATCTGTAATTGAGGGGAGGAGGGTATTACACCCCATTCATATTTACCTGTATAGTGTATACACAACTTTAATGAACCGAAACAGTGTATAATTACACATGACTTAATCAAAATTAAACAAGATATTCCATATATCTTTAACTCTTTCACTTTTGTATTTTAATCCCTTAGATAATCATAATGGCGTGATTGTTAAATAAGTGCAATTTTGAATTTAAAGGAAACTTGCAAAAATTCAAGTGACTGTACATATTGCAACATTTCAATCAATGCATTATATATTAACGGTTTTAGCTCCCAGGGGGCCTATCATGTTAGTCTCCCTTCTTTGTAATATCTAGCTGGGAGTTAGGACATATGTGCAATGGGTGAATGCTTCATATAACATAAACAGTTATATTGCAGTCTTCCCCGAATGTCCAGCATTATCTCCTCCAAGAAGCCCTCAAAGGAACTCGATCAGACACAGATATGAAAGGAGGTGTATATACATGTGAAAATAAATAAAGACACGAACTGTTGTCATCTAATTTGACTCAGAACAAAGTATCTTTTGCAAAAAAATTTCAGGTAATCTAAAATTTTCAGGTCAATTCCAACTTTAGATGGGGATCGTACTTCTGCGTAAATAACCGATAATGGTGCTATTTAATGATATATTTCAACACATATATACCTGGAAATATGATAAAAACGCACAAATATACATTAAAATTTACACAGAATATACACATGTATCAATTATATACAATTTCTGGTCAGTTAATATTCAGTTCCATGGCGATTCAAATTTTCAGGTCTTTCGTATTCCTGCATAAATAATTGATCGGTTTGATATATTTTAACACATATATACCTGGAAATATGATAAAAACTCAACAATAGACATTAGAATTGACACAGAACATAGAAATGTATCGATCATTTAAAATTTCAGGTCATTTGAAAATTTCTGGTCAATTCAAATTTCCAGGTCTTTCATATTTCTGCGTAAATAACAGCACATTATAATATTTTTCAACACAATTGGAAATATGATATGATAACCCCCACAAAGTAATTACATTTGACCAAAATCTTATAAAAGTATCAATTATATCAATTATATAAAATTTCAGGTCATTTGAAATTTTCAGGTCAATTCAAATTTTCAGGTCTTTCATATTTCTGCTTGAATAACTGATCATTATGATATTTTTTTAAACAAAATTATACCTGGAAATATGATTTAAACCCCAACAAAATAATTTCATTTGACTAAAATCTTATAAAAGTATCATTTATATAAAATTTCAGGTCTTTCAGGTCATTAGTATTTCAGGTCTTTAGTATGTTCCCGGAAATACGTCATAAATATTTTGACCAATCAAATCACTTTCTTCTTTAGATATATCATTCTTCTTTTATTCTGAATGGAACTACTGTCGATTAAGATTAAATAGGTATATATATAATCATAGAAAAAGAAGATTACTTATGCTGATTAAACTCTCTTCCATTATTTTTAATTTTAATGCCAAGTACTAGAAAAGATTCAAAACCGAGTAGTATTTGTACGAGTTACCAGAAACCGAATACCCCGACTTTTGGCTAGTTTAGCATGATTTCCAGAGAAATCGTTATTTTCGATAATGAATTACCTTCCAGGAACAGCTAGTTTGGTAGAAGAGATAGACAGTATGTTTTTCGTTATATGTATAACTTGCAACATGTTTTTATGTGCGTGTCAATTGTTTGAACGCACAAAGTGGTATGCCAAAATCGTCCTTGCACAAGAAAATGATCAGTTGGTGCCAAATAAGTGTTCAAAGTATTTGTCACTCATTTCTCTCCAGTCAATTACACGGGGTTCATAAAATCAGAGACATAAATATGTTATTTATGTCTCTGATAAAATATTTAATATCAGGTGGTGGCACTGATACCCTGGTAGAAATAGTTAATGTTATATTATAACTATTAAAAATTCCATAAAACCTCCAAACTTCGCTTATTTTAATTGAAAAAAGAGATATCACACAAAAATAAGAACAAAATAATTGTCGACATTAATAATCTCTTACAATCACCACAAAAAATATTTTATATTTTTGGATCAAATGAATTTTGAAGAAACATCATCTATGTATGTCCCAGGTAGTAAGTTTTTGTTCATTTTTTGGTAAAATATATTCACATGTCTTTCAGGAAAGAAAATTGAAATATAATAGAATAGTAATGTTTTCAGGATTAGCTGTCTGATGACACTCTGAGTGTTAGAATGAGTGACTCATTATCCAGTCTCGAAACACCTTGCACAATTTTCAACATCATCAATAACGTGTCGTCTCAATATTATCATTTGAATGTTACTATCTCAGTGTTACCATCTCAATATTATCAATGGTTTCATCACTGCTATTACTATTAAAGACATTTGCAAGGAAAATCCCCATAGATTTTAGCTATTAAACATGGAGCAATAAGAGAGGGCTCAGATAGTGTAGACTCAAGTTTGTTCAAATTATGACCCCTGGGGTTAAGTGGAGCCAAAAATGAAAATTGATTAGGGGTGAATTTCTACTTTTGAATAAATAGAAAAAGATCTTCTAAAATCTTATTCACAAAAACTTAAACAACAAAAGGAGCTCAAGGTTTATCTTAGAAGAAGTTGAGAAAAAATTGAAAATCTTTTTAAACTACATGTATTTATATTTTGTATTTAAAACTCTAACACTCTAAAGTCTAAAGCTTTTCTGATCAGTTATGGCTATTGTTGCTCAGGTGAGTGATGTGGCCCCTTGGCTTCTTTTTTTCATTCTAGTTAATGAATGTAGTTAAGACACAAGTATTTAGATTTTTCAGAATGTTTGGTAAATACCGGTAATATGTGAAAACCATGTTTTGGGACAGACTTTTGTAGAGCTCAAATATTCTTTTCCAAATTCTGGATCAGATAGCTAAATGATGTATGTATACTAGTGTTATCAATGTTTTCAATTATTGATCAATTAAACTTTATTACAAGGTAATTTGGTTCTAATTCAATATGTGCATTCAAATTGTAGAAAAACTTCTTGTTGTGCTCAGAGATGGTAGAACTCTAATAGGATACCTCCGAAGCATTGATCAATTTGGTAAGTCAAGATTATACATGTAGGTCTAGTGTAAATATGGTATTATGAAAACACTTTTGGTCACCATCAAGATTTTTTTCTCTTAAGAATAGAAAAATTTAAAATGTTTTTCCTTTATATTTAGCTAATCTTGTTTTACACCGGACTATTGAAAGAATTCATGTTGGTAAGAAGTATGGAGATATACCAAGAGGAATATTTGTTGTAAGAGGAGAAAATGTAGTTTTGCTTGGAGAAATAGTAAGTGAATAGTACCAGTATATAATTACATTGTAGAAAGAAACAATTTATATTTTTTTTCTTGGTTATCAAAGATTTTTCTGAATGTCGTACAGTAGATAAGTGAATAAACATGTAGCATTATTTTTCAAAACAAAAACTGTAAGTACCATGGAAATAAATAATGGATTACCCGGTATTTAAGAAATAAACAGCAAGTAAAAAGTTCACCGGTATATGAACTTGGTTGATTACTTGATCAAATCCTGTGAAGCCGGAAGAGTTGCAGGGGTCCAGGGTTCGATCCCAGGTCCAGCCATATGTTTTCAATGTACATGTATTTATATGCTCATTCTTCTTTTCCTATTATAATTACATTTAGTGCAGTGACCTGCCCCTGGAACTGACAGGTTTACTTCTGCCAGGGAAGAACCTGGGGTGATCTTCCAGCCAGGGAGGAATAAAGTAGTTTAGGGATATATGGACTGTGGATATCAGTCTAGGTAGCTCAATGATAGAGCCCCTGACTTATCTGCTTAAAATATAATGAATATAAATTTTAATTTATTTAGGATTTGGAAAATGAAAATAACCCACAACTAGAAGAAGTTCCAATTGACGATATTCTAGAAATGCAGCGTGAAGAACAAATACAAAAACAACAGGAAGAGGAACGCAAGAAAAAGTCCATGCTGGAGCGGGGACTTCAGCCTCATTCTGAACTCCACGATGATCTATTTTAAGATCAGAGGCCGTGGAGTATAAATTACTTGTTGACATTCGAAATAATGTGCTAAACATAGTTTGATTGAGATCTCACAATGTTATTTTTGTTTTCAAAGTTCTGACATTGCATGTCAGCTCAAGTTCCTTGAATGTGTTCCTGAGGTGGATTGTGAAAATGTGAAACATTTCTAGTGCTGTGGTTCTCATTGAAAGTCAACATTTTGTTGTAAAATGTTCTTCAAATAAATATAAAACTTTTGTAGTTATTCTTATCAAAAATGTAAATAAATGCTCAGTTTCACCTATTTTTGAGGATGTTATTTTACTTTAATTAGAAACCAAGTAAAGAACTACATGTATATATTCGTACTGGAGCTAAAAACTAAAGTTTTCTAATGGCATATATTCATTTCATTAACATCTTCATGAGATCAGTTGGCCAATTTCAACCTAGCTTGGCACAAAGCATTTTTTGATACCATTCTTGATGCCCCATTTGATAATAGGAAAAACATGCAAAAGCATTCTTCTGAAGAACCATTTATCTGTACTAAATGTATCAAAACTTAAAAAAAAACAACTTTAAATTTGACATTGTACAGATTTCGGTCATATCAGGAATTTCAAAGTTCACCACATACTAATAAATAGAAAACAAAATTTTTAGTTGGAAATTTTCTTGTGAAGAACATGAAGGCTATGGTTTGTCCTAAGAATATAAAAATAAACTCCAATGTAAGCCATGTCATTAACCCTGTTAAACAGAGAGAGAAAGAGAGAGAGAGCTGGGAAAATATGTCATGTTCCCATGCTAATTCACAAACAAACGAATGACCCATGGGTCATATCACCAGGTTAGATTGAAACATTGTTATATATAGGTGGGCACGCGCTTATCCAGAAAATTTTCTGGGGGTGGGAAGGGGGTCCGATAGAAAATTGTGTTTTCCAGGAAAGGGGAGGCATATTTTCGATAATTTTACTCTCTGAATTTAAAAATTTAAATCCAGGGGGAACACTCTCCCTCGACACCCCCTCCTTAGATTCTTGCATAGTGGGAAATGGGTTTATGAGCTTTATGTTTTTAGGTTTCCGTGAAAAAAATCCTGATGGGGCATCTTTAAGCAGGTCTGCTATCTTATAAATTGTACATGCAATTAGTTTTATATGTTCCCCACAAAAATGAAGGGGTTAAATTGTGCCTAGACATTCTGCATAAAAAACCCAAGAATTTGATTTTTGAAAGACTTTAAAAAAAAAATAGCATACAGATACCACACGTACCGTGTAGTTTGAGGTTTTTTTGGAAGTCATATTTTTTGTAGGAGTTATAGTTCTTTTGACATCCATTGATGTTTCTCAATATCGAGGGGATGAAAAATTAAAAATACTATTTAAATATACAATACAATGGAATATGATACAGTGCAAATGAAAGTAACTCAAATGCAAATAAAGTTAACAAAAATGTGTAAAATTATATCGTCATATGAAAATTATACAATGCTACATGTAATATTGTTAATTTTTTCATTCCAAGGAACAAAACACCCATCTCCAATTATTTAATGAAAGTGTATTTAGAACTCAAATTCGTTGAAATAGGTTGTTTTTTTACGTACAGTTGGGTTGTGTGAATAAAATTATATTTATTCAATACCTGTAGATCTATCTCATTTCTATTTGCTTATTACTTGTTTTGAAATGATCATAAAATGGAAAAAATATTAGAATAAATCAATGAAAAGGACTGCATTCTCCATTACATGGAATGATATTGATAGTTTGAAATCCACATCACATCCCTTTGTACGCTGCAGCAGGTTGGTAGAAAAAAAACCTTATATACCCGTATTGCAAAATAACGTTACGTTTCACGGAACATCAATAATGACTTATTTTGATACCGTGAATGTGCAATCATTCGTAACGGCCATTTAAACGTTTAAAGAGTGGTGTAAGATTTTTGTGAGAGAGTCCAGTGGTGTCGGAACAGAAGCAGACATACACAGTGGTTGTTTACATCAATTTTTCAGTTTATTGATTTTTTTTAATTTCGGATTTACCGGAATCGGAGGTTGCACCATTACAGGTATGATGAATTCGTTCAAACACGTTTGCATGGCTAGCACCAATTCGTCTAACAGTCTTGGTCAGTCAATGACATACATTAGCAGCATTTAGCTGTGTTAAAGCTACACGTATATAAAAGGTGTAAGATAATTTGTCTATCCATAGAGAGTTTTTTTGACGTAACACTCAACACTCTGACATTTTTTATGTTTAAAATTTATTTAATTACCCGGATTAGCCCGGTATTGTGGTCAGTGAGCCACAATTATGTTTTGTTGTTCCATATCCACTATGTAAGATAATCTGTGCATCACAGTGACAGGAACGTCTAAGCCAATGTTACCCGGATATCTCGTTTGCGATGAATTAAGCACGGATGGCATAAAATGAAATGCTAATTAGTTATTATAATCTAAAGAACTGCCGGTTAAAGATATTGTGAAATGTACGGGATGTTTTCCGGCAACACTTTCACTTTTTAGTGCGACGAGAATGCTATACAAAACCAAGCAACCTTGTAACCCATTGACCACATTACACGGATTTATGAATTAAGGTGAAAAAGATAATTGTATATGGCGACCCCTACAGCATAGGATAAACGTAAACAAGAAACTCTGTGGATATAAATCTTGTGAATGTTTTCATTTGGTTTATCATCTTTTTAAATTTAAAATAACCAATTTTGCATACTAGCTATAGATAAAGTTCGTGATCCATCCTGGATTCCAAACTGATGAGTAATGCCCACGAAGTCTGAAGCACCCAAAGTCAGAGTGTCATTGCCTGGTCATATAAAAGAGATGACGGTGGAAAAAAACCCGGATCAAATTAATGCATCTCATGCAAAACCATGAAATCTTAGATCCCGCTTTATGACGGTGTTCGACGTCAGTTTTTGGGTCTCAATCTCATAATTGTTTAATCTTTTGATCTCAGGAATCTTGATGGGCAATTTAGTCTTTACACGATTTTGTGTCTACAGAGCGCAAAGTCCTACCTTTCCAATTTTGTAGGGCATCTTATGCCATCATTATGTTATCTGACGAATCATCTTTTATGCTTCTTCTTCCATTAATGAACATGGCTTCATTTTTAAGGTAAAACCACGTGGATGCTCTGTCGTGGTTAAAAACTGGATAAAACATGGTCCCTCTATTTTTCAGACCTCTTCGTTTCAAACATCAAAAGAGTTCTATTTATGCTCAGTTTAGTAGTATATTATATATTCGTGGAGGTTGAGGTTACTAAAGCACGGTCTAGCTCAAAATTCTATACTGGCGAAGTTGTTATGGAAAAATGTTCTATTGGTAATGTTAGTTAGATAAAAACACTGCATAAGTTAAAATTCCATCAGTGGACCCCAACAGACATAAAATGTTTTAAGAAAGAAAGCAATAAAAGAAAGATTACAGAATAATTATTCGCGTCGGACATTTCGGCCCTCGGAGGCTAGCATAATGTTGTCCTCAACCCCATTCAACTTTGCAATATTAATTAAGGTGATATTGGACACCTCCATTTTGTGACGTATAATTAACAATAAAGTCATGTGTAATTTTATAAATAGTTTCTTTCCCACAATTGTTACCTACATGTAACAGCGTGGCGCAGTGGGTTAGACGGATCACTACGAACCTGTAAATCATTATTTCGAATCCCGCTGTGGATTTTAATAAAATTTATATTTTCCCAAAATTTTTAAAAACTTATTTATTGGATGAATGTTGTAAAATTTGAAAATTCTAAACGGTTTAAGTATTTTAATTATAATGTACTTTAATCCACATTAATATCGATAGATGTCCCATACCACCTTAACAGGCTATACAATACAATACTACACAGTCTGCTTAAAAAATACAGTTGGAGAGAACGAGATTTTGAGTTTATGTCGTATACACAATATACATTTACAAATGTGAACAGTCAGTATGATTCGTGTTACCACAAAAAGTTCATATACATACATGCCTCCCATCTTTTTTATGAAAGCTGCAATCAGATCATCTTCGCTAGCCAAGGGTTTTCGGTCCACTCTGCTCCCCATAAACCCTTGGCGGATTTCATTACGAAAACTCGGTGACAAGCTCCGTTTTATGATTGGCTGCAGCTGCGAGTAGCTGATCCAATCGCAGTGCTTGTAAATATAAACTTTAAAAGAAAACACGTGTGATCTTTGGTAAAACATTCGGTGCTTTTAACAAGTTGAGGCACAAGTTCTCGAGTACAGTGCCTCCCCAACGATGGTCTAACCAGATCGCTTTAAAAACCTACATATTTTACCGGGATTATACATAGTTCTGCAAACTTGTCATTTTTATGCTAGCGTGATAGCATGGGAAGTAAACATGGCGAATGTAGAAGTTGCCTATCCCGTTATTAGTTCCTATTTTGGTGCTTTCCCTAGGTTATAACTTAATTCGTATTTAATAGCATCGTTAATTATGTACCGATGTTCGGTAGTCAACATGTTTTCAAATTGTATTAATGCCGTAGTGTATATATAACCCGTTGTTTAATTCGATTAAAATGTAAATATGCAAGGGGCGCAACTCAAGTTGCTCGCTAGATAGCGCCACCACATCACCGAGTTTTCGTAATGAAATCCGCCAAGGGTTAATGGGGAGCAAAGTGGACCGAAAACCCTTGGCTAGCGAAGATGCAATCAGATATTCACACAAACTAATAATTACCCAATTTTATTTTATTTGTCTGCTGATCGTAAACAATTCTTGTAAAATGTTTATGAACGCATGGCAAATAATATACTCGTAGAACTCCAAGTAATATAATGAGATTTAAAAAAAAAAATTATTATTGCATAATAATATTCAATGGATTTAAAAAAAAAATTAAATCGGCAAAGTAATAGAACGAAGATCAAACTTAAGATTTTAATATTTTTCTCAAACGAATAAATGATATCAGATAAAGAGAAGGCGTGTTTAGACAATATTTATTTACCCAGTCTTTTGATGAAAAAAATTTAAAGCCACAGATATTTTTATTTTTTAAAATTCAAATTCAGCTATCTGGAATTATTCGAAAAATCATTTTTTTTTTATATTCTAAATACCACCTATTTGTTCTGTAGTAGACTGTCTTCATTAATGAATAAAAAGGAAAAACATACAAAACGACGACCCTTTGGCACAAAAAACTAACGATGCATCAAACGTGAAGAATGCATTGTAGTATTCATTCTATTTAAAACAGCCTAAGAGAGTTAAATATGTAGGACGCTACTCGAAATAAGATATTTATTCCCCAATATGCTGGAAAATTACATCGTTGAGGTTACCTAAAATCGACGTTTTTCTTTTTTATGGGGAATTTGGAAATATAGATTAACCCAGTAATCGAAGTTAGCTGTTGACATAAATTTGTTCAGATAATTTTATAGCGCAACTTGAAGAGGCTGGATAGTCAACAAACTAACCACCAAAAATATGTAATATTTCAAGACATGATTTGTTAAGCTATAAACTATTATTTGATAAAGAAAAAATCTTTATATATTTTACCTTTTGAATTTGGGTATTTTCTATATTTTTATCTAGAGCTTCTCTTCTAAACAGAGATAAATACAGTCTAAAATGGCCACCACCATTGAGTTTTCTTTATATGCATACACTGTTTAATCAAAATGATGATTATCATATATAAGAGGATGATTATTAAAACAAAAGATAATTGACGATGATCATCATCATGATGTCAATTAGTAAACAGGCCCTATAAAGTTCATTTTATTAAACAAAAGTTTCAAAACAAGATATTCCTAAATGTCAAAGCACACGTTTTATTCTGTTTCAGAAAAACACTATTATTTCTTAATACTTTATATATCATAATACTATTTTGAAACTTCTCCATCTTCACTCTTATTACGAGATCTTGACGAGAAACAATACCAATATATAGAAACTATATAAAATATCGTGATTATATGTGCGTAGTATTCATATCTATAGGTGGTAAACCAGTGTTATTTATTAAATCTAAGGACACAACCGTCATTTGAATAATTCATTGTATGCCCGCGATCTCAACCGATCCCGCCATATAACACGAGAAAATGAAGCTGGAATGTTGTTGACGATTACAGCTGATTTCAGCATGGGATTTGGCCATTGATTTGTCTCGACGATTTACTTTAATGCGTATATGATCACAAAAATTCAGATAATGAAGAGTGAAAATTAACTAGAATTTATTGAGCAACTGAATGTACATCGTCGCTAGTGTAAGCCTTCAAACTTTGTTATCTTCTGGAGATGATACTCAAACTACGAAGTCCAGTACTTCTTTGACCAATAGTTTATTAACAATTGTGACCGTACAGTTAGAATTACAACAATTAAAAGCAGCCCAAATCAAAGAATCTGCTCAACCTCATTTCACATGGGTATATATAATTAAGATTTTACTTATGATGGACAGTTCTGACTAGTTCGGCCCATTTACGACGATCATGAGTGAACATTTAGTGTTCAAAATTAAATTAAGATTAATATTTGATTTCTAAATAAAGTAACAAAACTGTCAATCAAAGAGTACGGATGCAGGATTTCAGTCTCCGAGTCCTGAGTCTCGGAGTCCCCCACCTAGTTATGAGGCATCACTTACTCATAATACATGTACGTTCATTCATACATGGCATAAAAGGTTACAAAGGTTAATATATAGAATATACAATACATGACTCAGTATTGAGTACCAGAGCTATCGTTGCAGACACAGAATCGCCAAATATGACACTTGTTTTTAAACTCTCAATTTGGAAATTATTATGCCCGTATTTTTCACCTGGTTTTATAACATCATTTAGGAATACTACGCAGTGCTACAAGATTCACATAGTTCATAATGTTAGTTATCATTAACACCATTCAGTGCGCAGTACATAGGTACACATAAGTATCATAGTGACCAATATGTAATACTAGCAATTCAAGGTCATAGCATGGCTATCATGTTTACACTAGCCAAGGGTTTTCGGTCCATTCCGCTCCTCATATAGGGAGCGGAGTGGACTGAAAACCATTGGCTAGCGAAGATGCTGAATTTACAAAAGAGTTTAATTAGAGAGAGAGAGAGAGAATTTACAAAAATAATTTAATTAGAGAGAGAGAATTTACAAAAAAGTCAATGAGACAGAGAGAGAGAGAGAAAAAGAGAGAGAGGGAGGTTTGCCAAATTCCTAACAGGTATACCTCTGTCACCCGTCGCTATCAGGAAACATTTGAATTTAATATATCATTCAAATGATTCAAAGCGACAGACGCTCAAATCAATATCGATGCCATAATTTAAATTTTGTAAAGAAGTATAAGCTTTCTTTCTGCATAAACTATCAACAACAATTTCTAATAGAGTTTTTCCACATTAACCGGCGACGAGTTGTTCATGCATTTAGCAGCTTTTCCGTGACTAGCTAGAATAACAAGTAGGTTGTACCACTGTATAATGGGAAATATTCACCTCCGTTTTAATTTTGACCATTTCGCCCTTGTTTTGAGCGGGTGAATGAAGGAGACTGGGTGAATTCCAATGTTTATTATTATCTCTCTTTAACCACAGCTGTATCTGGGCGAATTCAAGACGGTGGGACAAAACTGTTTGGAAATGTAGAAGGGCGAAAATATACACGGGGCGAAAATAACCCTGTATACAGTAAATAATGATACAAAGCAGTTAAATAGGCTCTAGCATTGGAATAGATCATTGACCAATTTCTGCCTTCCGTTCGATTGTCATTTGACATGTGAGATAGGCCACTTTCCTTATACATAGTATAACTATTAAAGAGAAGGTTTCCTTTTACTTGTATTGAGGTTTAGGCATGTAAACTTGCAAATGGTAGCTGCAATTAAACGACTTTTTACATTGCATGATCAACGCAACAACATTAGATTTCAACAATAAGAACGGACATTTACCAAGATCTCAAATCGTGAGTGAAAACAAATTCATCAGAAATAAAATAATAAGCGCATTAATCACAATTTTGAAGAAAAAAAAATTCTGATTCGTTTCTACGATGTATTATGATCGTTCCTATAAAAAAGTGTCAAAAATAATATTTCACTCCATGCGTCGATGTCTCCGATATGACCCGAGTTTGATTTGGGTTTCTTTTACGAAGAGTACTTATAACCCCACAGGATAAGCTCTTACCCTGGACACACCCATAAAACTTTGAAGGGGGGGGGGTGTATACTCTCATAAATTATCTTTTTCAACCATGTGGTAAATGTAGACTTTCTCTACTTATACATTTGTCACTGGAGCGTTCTATTGAAATTTTGTCACGAATTAAAGCTAAAAAACAAACAGAGGCATTGATATATGTGTAAAAAGGGAACAGAGATTTAATCTGTGCTCAGGCGCTGACCCCCCAGTCTATGGCTTCCTTTATACATAGAGTGCATTCTTTACATGGAAGAAGTTGTGATGAAAAGGATATATGTAGTATTGAAATACCCAAGGCACACTGAGATATACCGTATAATATTTTCCTTTAAACTTGATCATGAAATCAACGAAAATGTGACATTGTCACCCAGAGTTTACAGGTACATATTGCGAAATCGAGGGCAATGATGACTTGCATACAATAAAAAACCTGATTTTTTTTTTACCTGTAAAACCCAATAAGCTAGGTGCACTCTAGAAATCTTTTATCTTATGAAGAGATTCAACATATCTTGTATAAAGAACTCGGTCCCCAGTATGTCCCATGTGGCCGAGTAAATTTGAAAAAATTAATTACACGAAGATTTAGAACATTTTTAAGGGAATATTAGTAGTAGAAAATAAAAAATTTTAGACAACGGCAATATGTCTTGAGAAATCTTGATGACGAAATGCTGAAGATGTTGATGAGTGTATAGAAATGAATGGCATTGTATTTAGAGAATCTACAATGAAAATCTTATTGGTGCAGCTCTTATTGTAAGAACGAAAAGTAAGGATACCAAAATTACAACCTTTGACATGACATGCAGGGCTTATGCGTCACAATTAAGAAATCACGATTTGTTGAAAATATTGAATCAAATAGTTGCTGAATAATCTTTTGAGCTGTATTTTTTAGAATTTTATTTTGCTGCAAAAACCTGCTAGTATGATAAGTCTGCATATAACTTTTTCCTCACGACACTTTTATGATAAATAAGATTTGAAAAAATCATTAATTTTTGTCAAAGGAAATATTTCTCTTTTAAGGAATTTAAAGTAAACCAATTTTTGTACAGGACGACAATAATTCAATTTTGCTCCAAATAAGGCTTCTTAACGGCCTTTTCCATGAAATATGGAGAACAGAAATTTAAAAACCATGATATTTTTGTCATTTTAGTAGAAAAGAACACTTTAGTACAAAAGAAATTCAACATGAAAAATTCAGCTCATATTGCTTTAACTGCGATTCAATCAATTCCGCAGTACAGAATCCATATTGGTGTTGTTGTTGTTTTGTTCGCACGAACGATCCTAGATGTAGGATTGGAAAATGTCAATAAGCTACACATTAGATGTAGAAATAAAGTAAATTTTTGCGATTCTCAACCGCTGATTCTCTTGTTTTGGTAAAGGCAAAAGCTTCACCATCAAATGCAGACTATGATATTTTTGGAAAGACTTCTTTTCTTCAATGAAACCTCATCCTTATTGCAAAATGCTTGTACATTGTATCCGAAATAAGAGAACTGTGAAATATATTCATACGACACTTCTTAACGGTTAGATAATTCACTCATTCATAAAATGTCTGTTTAAAAAATTCTTTCTATACATGCCAGGCGATCCTTGGGGTTACTGATGTCTCTTTAAATAGTCTGATCGTGACACTCAACATTACACAATACTTTAAAATATAGCAATTTTAATATATTTGGATTTAAATCTCATTTAATCAGTTTATAAACTTTTTAGATTTGTGTACGGCTATATAATCTTATTAACTTATTCGGTAATATTATTTCATTACAATACCCGTTTCAAATTATATTCATGATAAATACTGAATACAGTGAGATTTAACATAAGAAAAATGGTATTTAATTGACTTGTTTCTTATTTTCAGAACCAGATTTTTGGGTGTGGTCCGATAGATTCCCATCATGTCGTACAGGAAAAGGGATCCCTTTGACGACCCTACGTACATGGACCGGGGTATCCCTCCCGCGCTTGCGTACGACAATTACACCATGTACGACAACTCCGTCATCAGCGGACAGAGCCTGTGGGGGAAGTTCCATCACAGTTCGTCGTACAGGCTTAAAGGTGTGATCACTTTAGAACCATTTTAACAAGAACTTGGAATTTGGGTAGTTGTGTCAAACAGCAATATGACGTAGGCTTGTCTAGTTCATTGAAGGCTATTCAGCCATGGCTCTTTGAAATCAAAAAGATTTGTCTGGCTTTTGAGCTAAGATTAAAAGCAGTCTGTGCATAGTTCACTCGAAACCAGCGTCATTTTTTAACTTGTTTTGAAGCAAGAAATAGATAGCAACGTCCTACCGAAAGTCCAAGGTTTTGTAAAATGATTCTATTGTCATAATAAATTCAGATCATTTACAATGCATGTTTTACAGTTTGCCGTACTTTTAAAACGACGTCGACCGTCGAGTCCTCGTATTTAAACTACTTGTTAATTTAAATTAGAAATTTTAATTTTAATTAAAAATGACTGCATGAAAAATTGAAAAAAAAATAAGTGAAGCTAGAATCTTGATTTGTTTCTTTACTCATAATTATTGTTTAGGGATAACTATTTCATATCTAAATATTTAAGGTACTGCATGTAGTTTTGACTGATAATGTGTTGGCCTTTAAGATATTATTGTTGAAAAAAGTGCATCATAAATATGCCCCCCCCCACCAAAAAAAAATAATAACCATTTTTTTTAAATTTTAAATTGAACAATACTTCACAAACTCTTAGGTGAAAAAAGTGCAAAAGCCGAAGCGGGGCTCGGACTCAGATTTATCTGACTTACAGATACATGTAAATAGCTGACGCTTTATACCGAAAATTTGGAATGAAGATATTAATATGAGAACAGACACATAATTTATAAGTTTTTTTTTCGAAAATGCATCACATATGTAGATATCGCATGCCTCAATAATGTAGCTTTATTTGTTGAAAACTATCCAAGCAAAACAGTTTGTCTTATTACGGTGGCTGAATGCCCAACAAATCACCAAACAGAGTTACCGTTAATTATCAGATATGGATTTTTGCAACCCTATATAATTAATTACTAAATAATAATAATAATAATAATAATAATAATAATAATAATCCATTGAATTTCAGTTGTTTCCATTATCTTTATGCAAAGCTCTTTTGATCGAGGTGATTAATTTAGTCTAAAGATAGCCACCGCCATTTAGCCCTCTTAATTAAGGACACAGGATTTATGTAGTCTAAAAATGGACACAACCTGCCAGTCCTCTTTAGAAAAATCAAAGTTTATTTGTAATTTCTTTGTATTTACATCTGAGCTTTGAATATTTAAACAGGAAGCGATTCCGGAAGTAGCCGGTCATCTGGTCCCTCCCGGGGGTGCCGCCGGTGTATCATCGTCACCGCTGTTCTCCTCTGCCTGGGGGCGCTTGGGGCGGTCGTCGGCATCGCAGTCTACTTTTCAGGTACACATGTTTTCATACAGCGATTGGCAGCTAAGACTCAAATAAGAGGAATATATCTACTTCATCAAAATTAATCACACATTTAAGGAAACACAGAAAATCTTTTTAATGATCGCCTTTACACTTACGAAAAATTTTATTTAGACTTTTAGAAAACATGACGAAAATTCTTATGCGACTTTGGTTAAAATTAAACCAGAAGCGATTCTACAGTGAATGGAACATTAAAAAAAATGAAAGAAATAGTCATATTTTATCTCAGATGTGTCATTATAATTATTCAACTTTTGATATATCATTATCAATACAAACTTCCGGTCAGGGTTTACCTATCTATTATGTTTCATTTTTATTGCAGACAAAAGCCCAATGATGAAAACAACAGCTATGCCACCAACAACAGCCCCACCTGGCGGTATGACGTCACAATCACCCCAAATAACCAATCTATTTTAAAATTATTTCTACTACATTGCAATGAAGTAAATCCCTTTTTTTGGGTAACATTTTGTTCACGTTTTGAATTTCAGTGCCTACCACTTTCTCGGGTAGTGTTAAGCTTCAGCAAAGTTTTACACCAGAACTATCAAACGCATCTTCCACAGAGTATAAAAATCTGGCCAGTTCCATGGAGCAGGAGGTAATTTCTGCTTATTTTTTGCATCCGTTGAAGTTACAATTCTTTTAGATAGAATATTACCTCAGTCTGATGAAATCAGTTACACAAACTGCATGATGTTGTTTTCCTTTTCAAGCTGGACAGCACCTTTAGAAAAAGTGACATGTCTGCAATATACAACCATAGCACAGTGACGGGGTTTCTGTAAGTAAACTTTTGGGCATTGATTTAATTATCACACGTAATTATTTTATCAAACATGGACATCGATGACACTATCTTTAAACTATCCGTATTATTGTTCCAGACCCGGAAGTGTCGTGGTGCAGTTCCGGTCTTTCTTTATACATAACACTGTGTCGGTGGCAGACAGCAACGGTAATACACAACCAAAACAGATTGACATGGCGGCAATTACTAAAGTCATTGTGGACGAGATCAAAGCAAAGAAGCAAGCTAGTAACACCAACAGCCTGTTGGGTAAAGCGGACGAGACTTCAATATTACTGGCAGAGGGTGGAGGTACAGTCACATTTTAATCGCATGCATATTGACGTAATTAGACTTATTTTCAACTTCTCTCGTTGAAATTTTACGTAACAAATTTTTTTTTAAACTGAAGTTTTACCAACAACAACAGCAGCGACAACAACAACCACAATAGAGAAAACAACAGTTAAAATAACAACTACACAAGAACCTTCAACAACACAAGCACCAACAACGACCACAACGCAACAAGCAACACAAGCACCAACAACGGCCACAACGCAACAAGCAACACAGGCATCAACAACTACTTCAACACAACAAACAACGCAAGCAGAAACCACAACAGCAGTGCAGGAACAAGAAACAAGCACACTAGAACAGACAACTGAAGCACAAACAACAACAACGCCAACGACAACAGTGGAAAAGACAACAGAGAAAGCAACAGAAGAACCAACAACAACAGGTAAATTAAAATATGTAAATAATACAGTATGTGCATTTAAATTGATCGCTCATTCTATGCTATATTGTTTACGTTAAAAAAAAAGAAGTGTACTGCTTATAACTAAATTCAAGTAACAATATATACATGTACAATAACTCCAACAGAACAAGCAGTAAGTGGTACAGAGCCATCCATGAAAGCCTCAACCCCCATGACAACAATTCCCATTACAACAATACCATTGACAACAACAGCACAAGAAATGATGACGTCCACAACAATCGAGCATTTAACGACAACAGTGGAAAAGACAACAGAGAAAGCAACAGAAGAACCAACAACAACAGGTGAATTAAAATATGTAAATAATACAGTATGTGCATTTTAATTGATCGCTCATTCTATGCTACTGCTTACGTTTAAAAAAAGAAGTGTACTGCTTATAACTAAATTCAAGTAACAATATATACATGTACAATAACTCCAACAGAACAAGCAGTAAGTGGTACAGAGCCATCCATGAAAGCCTCAACCCCCATGACAACAATTCCCATTACAACGATACCATTGACAACAACAGCACAAGAAATGATGACGTCCACAACAACCGAGCAATTAACAACAACAGTGCAGCTCCCGACGACAACGGAAGAACCAGGTGAGTAATGTAGCCAATAGAACTTTTTTTTTATCTTTTCTGACGCATTGACAAATTGTCATATACAAACTAATGGAAACAGTTAACAACACAAAGAGTGAATGTTTCAGCTCCCCCGGTTTTTGTTGGTGAAGTTAAACTGAATCAAACCTGGGATGAAAGTCTAAACAACACGAATTCCACGGAGTACCAGACCTTGGCCACCAATATTGAGGCAGAGGTTAGTGGACACATTTGAAAGGCAGAATAAACATTCAATACATGTAGAGGAAGCTGTTTTCTCACGATGTCTTTTTTTTCAGCTGGACGCTACTTTCAAAAACAGCAGTTTGGGAGAAAATTACAACTACAGCAAAGTCACGGGATTTAAGTATGGTGTATACAATTTTATAGTTTTTACCAGTAATATCATTTCTCAAATCTAATTTTAGATAGGAAATAACCCGAAGTTACTACATTAACATTTATTCGACAAAGATAATTATTACCTATTTAAAAAAATATTATTGTGATGGACAATTTTAAGATGATATGGCACTATTTGAACAAATTGGATTGATATTCGACCATTTGAAACATAGTTATGATTTCATAACTTTCTCAGGCCCGGCAGTATAGAGGTGGATTACATTTCATACTTCATCGAGACCACACTCCTAGTAACTGACAAAAGTGGAAATACCACCAGATTTCAAATGAACGCGTCCGTCGTAGTTCAAGTCTTTCGGGAGGAAGTAAAGAAGAAACAGGAAGCTCCCGATCAAAGTGGACCCCAAACGAGTATTTTCTCTTCCATTATCACAGAGTCCATCAAAGTCGTTCAGTTACCACGTGAGTGCAAACTTATCACTTTTAAGTTTTGCAATAAAATTATAATTGCAACAATTGTTCTCATAATAGGAAGATTATATTTCAATTTTGAATTTTAATTTAGCGCCGGAAAAACCTACCACGATTGCGCCTACTAAACCACCAACCACTGCAATCCCAACAACCCCAATGCCAGAATGTAAGAAAACATTATTCCAACACAGTGTAACAAATAGTTTTTGACTATCCATATTCATATTTCTGTGTGTTTTATGTTAAACGTCGGTGGACTAAATGCAAACACGTTATTATGAACGTAAGAATATCCAATGTTTTGGGTGGGGCACAATATGTTTTACAAAAATGCTACCTATATAGTATTCCGTGAGATGTGTTGTCAACCTGTTTATATTGTTACAGTACACCCTTGTGAAAACTACACTTTAATAGAAGCAATAGGAATTCAGTGTGCTACACCAGTGTTGGCCAAACTGATGTCTCCAAAGGACCAAATGGAGTTCTGCCAGTATGATAATTTTGAATGTACTCTTTTTGATTTAAAAACATTTACTTGCAAAAAAAGGATAAGGTATTCATCACATTTAAAAATAAAGAAACAGAATTTAGCTAAATTAATACATGTAGTTGTAATTAATCGCCTAATTTTGAGCAGATGAAAAGTTGCACTTAATTGAGCCTTAACGTCAGTTTCTGTTTTAACGGCTAGATGAACATCAAATTGAATTCATTTTTGATTTTAAGGGCCACACATGACTTGATAAAGTGTGTAAATGAAAATGTTTACAAAGAGACAAACGCAAAATGTTCTCCAAAACAAATAGACACGATTCTTGAGGATTTTGGACCAGTTTTGAAAGACAGCCTATCGCTACCTTTTGACCCATATCAATGTAAGTAAAATTTCATCTCCGTTTTCAAGGTTACATGTTGTGGATTAGTTATCTACATGTAAATGTTATGACTTGCAATAGTTTAAGATTTTATTTTGAAATACCATAATGATTATATTTTCTTAGTCATACCGAAATCATCTTAACGAAGTTTGGGTCACAGTTTTTCACTTTAAGATAAATAACATATTTACGAGTTGTCTATTTACATTTTTTTTGTTTTTTTTAGGTTTACAAATGACAACAAGTAAGTTATTTTTGTGGCTTAAGTACTAATTATTTGATAGCATACCAAATCAAAATTACATATAGCATATAGATCAATAACGGTATTGTTGCAAAGTTGAGTTTGTGTATTAAATTTAAATTTGCTTGTTTGGTCGACCTTCAATTCATATATTTATGGTGTTACATCATTACAAGGACGATCAAACCAATGAACTTACAAATATTTTAACTTGTAAAAAAAAGAATGTTTTCATGTGATGAAAAATATTTCAATAAGAGTGGAAATTGAAGCTAGAACTCATGGAATTGCCATGAAATGAAAATGTAGTTTCTGGCAGGAAAACTTATCTCGAGCTCTACAATTTTTCAAATCAATCTAATGGATAATGTGATGAAAACCTTTGAAAACTTTTCAAATCTTTTAAACATAATGTTTTCTATCAGCAACCAGTAGTCAGTAGTTCAGTAGTCTGCGCCTGTTAGAATGTCTTATTTTTCATCCAATTTTAGAAGCACCACAACTGACAACGATTACCCCATCACCTGGTAAGATATGATATTTTTGAATATGTTATTTATAAATCATAATTCTGAATCTCTCTTTTCGAAGTTCAAAAGATTTGAAAATATCATGCTCATTCATAAGACATCAATCCGTATTTTTCTTTAAATGACTGAGTTTTTACACATGCCAATACTTACATGAATTTTTGGCTTACCGTGACAATGCTGAGAGAACTTAATATGCTTTATCCTCGGCGTCAGCGTCCAGTTGAAGGTTTTGGAACAGGTCCCTTGTACCAGTTGTGTTACAGTTTTCACTTCACCAAACTTGCAAGAATCTTGGTATAGTCCATCCACACTTTGCAAAAATTGTTTCCCTTTGCGGGGTCAACGCAAAGGTCTGAAGGGAAATAACCGATTGTTCCCTTCTTTGTGAAACCAAATAGTTGTGATGAAATCTCTTTGAATTTAATATTTTCCTTCGATCTTTAGGTTGCCCCATCTTGCGGCAACCACAATACACAATGGAAACAAATTTTTAATGTCGAAAGACAAAGTAACAAACTCCTTAACTGCAATTGCTACTGTGAAAAATTGATGGGTGCTTCGTTCTCGTCCCTTATGGAATTTATTGACCACGTATAAACCATATAAGGTCAACTACAAACCATGTAACTAATATTATAGATTTAGGCGTATGAGGAATCATTTTTTCATAACGTTGCATTTTCATTTTCTTGTAGCATATTCTGATATATTTACATTTGCAAATATGCTTCCTTATATGAACCTATAGAAAACCGAAAACGTTCAATTCTGTGTATGAACGTTTTCGTGACGTCACACTGATAACCGCACGCGCTTATTGCTTGACGGTTGCAATTTTATAAACGTAAAAAATCACCGTTATACTAATGATTCTGAACGGTTTGCCATTCTCAAACGTAAATAAGTAATAAACAGGAATGTTAAAGTTTACCGGGATATGAACTTGGTTGGTACGTGATCAAATGTTCTGAGAAGCCCTTCGGGCTTTACAGGATTTGATCACGTGACCAACCAAGTTTATATCCCAGTGAACTTCTTAAATTGCTGTTTATTTTTTAAATAAATCATAAACTGTGATTTTCAAATCAGATATGATTATGGTGGGGTCATAAAGGTGATTCTCTGTCTGAGTAAGCATTGTAATCTTTGAATGCATATGGGTTTTTTAACAGCATATCACTGCGACAATATCACGTATATGGGATATTTGGGAGAACAATGCATCCCTGCCTTGGAAACCAGATTTAAGAATGCTCGAGATCTTAAAGAGTTCTGCACGTAAGTCTGTTTATGAAGGATATTTTCAAAATAGTAATATAAAGCACAATGATTTATAAACAAATGATTCAAATTGCCATAATTTTCATTTCTAAAATGTGAAAGAATTGAATTCACAATATATCAATATTCGATGTCCAATTCTCAATCAGAAAAAAAGAAAAGAAACCAAAGACATTTTGTTTTTAGAGTAACAAGGGATATGGTTGAATGCGTGAGCAGAATTGCACAAACCGAAAAAGGGTCTGGATGTTCGGATGCCCAGGTGGAGCGACTTCTTCAACACTTTGGTCCAGTTTTGCAGAGGGACATGGCTTTACCATATAACCCAGCAGACTGTAAGTTTTTCTAACATAAAAATACTGATGACTTAATTTCCCTATTCAATTAAAAGCGTATTCATAGCTCTGTGAACGCATTTATGATGTAATGATGATGGATTTGATATGAAGTGCTTTTACATAACCTGAAATATTTTCCTGTTCAGTTTTACTTACTAAGCGTAAATTAAGGCTGAATAAAAACATTTTGTACATTTGGTATTTTTTTTATTTAATCTAAACTTTAAAGATAAATAAGATTAAAATGAAAAAAAAATCATCTGAAGAAAAAAATGTTATGAAGGATTATGAAAAGTTATGACAATTATATAAGTTTGCAGCAATCGAGTATTTGATTACAAAATGTATTTTTTTCTTCATTAGGTTTGAGAGTAGGGAACGAAACAAAAGGTAATCTTTGCAATCATCTTCATCTTAAAGTTATTATTTTTGTCATGAAATTGATCAAATCAATGATCCAATAAATCTAACTTACCTTGAATAACTCGTAATCTTCTTAAAGGTGGTATGGGACACTTTCATGTTGTGATGTACTATTTATAGATATAACCAATAAGATCAGGTGTAATTTAATAAAAAGTTTTTTTCCCCCAAAGTTATCGCCAAAAAGCGTACCGCAGTTAGTTAGAGTGTTTAATACGAATCTGTAAGTCATAAGTTCAAATCCAGCTGGGGCTTTTAAACTTTTTACCTTTCCCAAAAAATTGAAATGTAATTTTTGGTTAAATATTGTAAAATGTTTAAATTCTAAACCGGTGAAAGTGTTGTATTGTAATGTACTTTAATTCACATTAACATCGAGAGATCGTCCCATTCCACCTTAAATGCATCTTGCTCTATCAGACTTTCTTAGTTCTCTGCCTTTTTAGGTGCACAGGGTGTTGTATTTTGAATTGATTTATTGTCATCAAGATATATAATGATTCAAGACCAATATATCGTTCGTAATCGATCGTCTAATTCATTTGGAGTTGCATGGTTCGCATGATTTTTTTTGTATTTTAGGCGAGGATGTTAAGTTCAGTTTGAAATTCCTGGATTTGGAGTGGAATGATGCTTTACTGAATGAAAATTCTGATTATTATTTAATGATGGAAAGGAAAGTTATGGGAAATGTAAGTTTCTTTAATTTGCCACGGAAATATATTATTAACAACAAAGTTTGATAATCAAATTAATATACCTTTTGCTTTTCTCTTTGTATTGCAGATGACTGTTCGATTTATAAACTTAAGCGATATTCGTAATTTGAAAATAATAGGATTCAGGTTTGTAAAAATAATTCAACTTAACACATTGATATATTTATAGGACACGTTAAATACACACACAACTGTATATTTGATCATTCTCTTGTCTATTCTAGAAACGGTAGTTTGATAGTAGACTTCTGGCTCAGTGTTGCACGGCCTGCTGATGTCGTCACCTGGAGAAATGAAATAAAGGATGTGCTAGAGAAAAATGGTAGCATTCATTCACTCACTGCAGACCCAAGCTATTTCGTTTATGATTCAGGTAACCGTATTATGTTTACAGCAAACACATCTTTTTGTTATAAGGGGTGCAAAACACAGTTTTATATGTAATGTTATAAGGACGTTTTCAGATTAGGGGCAAGCAAAACTGACCCCTATTAAAATAAATTGTAAAACATGTTACATATATATCTATATATCAATAGAAAGATAAAATCGTGATTTTTTTTAAATATTTAAAAATAATGCACAGGTAACTTAGTGCTAGAATTTATTTGGCACTCAAAACATGCGGAAAATAGACAAAAGGATGCCTTTTAATGCAATACACCCATGCATATTAAGCTCCCCTAAAAGCAAAATGCTACCAAATCAGCCATTTTAATTTCTGTAATTTCAAGTCCTTAGGCATCATTTTATAGTATTTTCCGGGTACATTCGCCTGCTTTTTAAAGAGTTATGTTACCCTCTAAAAAATTCCTGAAATTCTGCGTGCGTAAAATCCAGGTGTTTTTGGAGTTACCTCCCTTTATTTTCGAGTCTCACAAAATTAATTTTTAAATTTTTTTTTTACATACTTTGTTCATGTATTTGAAAGATAATCCACTATATTATGCAACTGAGAATTTAAAAAACTAATTTTCATATATACTGCATAAAAATAGCAGGAAAATCCCTACACATCATGCTTTTCCCCAAAGAAAAACCACCTGGATTTTATACGAAACTGTGTTTAGCTACCAAGAGAGACTGAAAATACAAATTGTTTTATCCGTTCAACTTTCTGCTCATGATATTATGATTTATTGATAATACCATTGAGACTTGCTGAATGTTAAATTGCAACTATTAAACATGCTACTAATTTTTTATCCGAGCGAAAAACTGTTTATATGCTAGATTTTTTTTTAGACATTTAGACATTTGACTTTCCTAGCTCTTTTTAAATTTCGCAGCGCGTCTGGTGTCATCCGAGTCGCTTTAAAAAACTCAAATAATTTAATTTTCTTTTTACAATAATTACTGCATCACATACAAAAATAATTTTTCTTTTAGCATAATAAAATATTTGATTATTGACTTTTCGGACGATAAAAAGTCTATTGTCCCCCGAAACAGCAACGAGCGAAGCCTCAGGAAATAAAGTTGCTGTCTCTAATGGGGCAAAAAACTTGCTTTGTTCCTCATGACCAGTAAAATAGTATTATTAATAGAACAATTCATTTTTACAAATCTACCTATTTTCTCTTGATCTTTTTTTTAAAGTCTGTTCGCTGACTTGATGAAAGTCATGTTTTATTTGTTTTTTTCATTGTAGATCTATACAACATTTGTAGCAATGTTACATACGTCAAAGAAACGATCACAACAAAGTGTAATGCTGCCTTTTATGCCTTTATAAATGGCGTTTTTGATGATAACTGCAGGTAAGAATATAAGGATATTTAAGGAGGCTAGGTTGTCAACAAATTCACCATCAGATCTACCGTAAATTTTGAGGGCTGATATTTAAAGCCATAAACGATTATTAAGTAAAGAAAACTTTTAATAATTTAGGCATAAAAATATGCGAATTTTCCAGATTCTTTTCGAAATTTTTTTTTTTCAAAAAAAAGCCTGACTTCCAGCGACCTTAAGTGAAATTTGACAAAATTACTTTAAAGTCAGATTTAAGTGCTGTCAAGTACTTACAAGTCATTAAGCACTATTTTTGTTGTTTCAACAGAACGTACCGAGATCTTATTCTGTGCACAACTGTCAACATTCAAGTAGGAGGCTATCCATGTTCTACAGAAGACATTGAAATGCTTGTTGAAAAAAATATGCGTGAAATATTTGGTGAAATGAAAATCACATTTAATAGGTTGCAATGTTCTGGTAAGTACATGTAATCTTTTAAATCTGAAAAATTCACGCGTGATGAATGCTGACGCTAGTTTTATATAACTATATAACAGTAATAACACATTGATGCAGTTATTTGATTTAACATCATTGAAATAAAATCGCAAGATAAAAATTGAAGTAATTCAAAGTACAAAATTTGTTTGTAGATGAAATTGCAAACATTCCAAAGATAGATCTTAATAATCTATGCAGACATGAGGAATTATACGCCTATCAACTGAAATACAACTGTATTGTTAACACGACAGACTATGTTAACTATTCGGATAACGAAATATGCAGGTTTGATATCAGGCGATTTTAAACATAATTAAAAATAATTGTTGGATGATTTTCTTTTTGCCTAGACTTAATTAAATATGTCTCTTTAATTTCCTTCTTACTCACTGCCATATCTTACATCAGAAACTGAGTTTTCTAACAGATGGAAAGAAGCACCAAATATGGAGAAAAAACATGCTTTTTTGATTATCAGGATAAGTTTGTTGTGCTGCGTTAATATCAGTATGATGTTATTTTTGCAGTTTGTACAACTATAAAGTGTTTTGCACACAATACCACAATAGAGCCCTGCTACAATTTGGTAATTGTGACCCGAGATACACTGAAGGTATAATTGCAAGCAATCGCAGTATTCTTTTGCCTGAATTGGACGCAAGGCTAAACGACTCTGTTTGTAACGGTAAGCTACACGTATGGATCATGAAATATCATTGCTTATTATTCTTAACTGTCCTAAAATCCATTTTAAACGTTTTCAAGCAGGTATTATTGTTACCTTTATATAATATAAACAATAATTTTAAATTAAAAATATTCTGATTTTACATACCGTTGTCATATCAACTCTATTAAATTATGTAGAAAGCAAATTGAAACTTTGTAATAAATTTCATTGTTTCTTATTAGATAACCTTTTTTAAATATTAAGCATGGTTTTAATTTGATTGTTAAACTTCTAGGCCAATCCGTATGCGAAACATCATTGTTTAGTGATCCAACAATCATGGAGCGATGTTCATTGGCCGGTTTAGGGGTTGCAAGAATGTATCCCAAAGCAACATGTCTGTAAGTAATAAATCAAACAATAACATTTGTAAGTAATAAATCAAACCATTAAATTTTAAGTAATAAATCAAACAATTATATTTTTATGTAATAATCCAATTACTTATGTAAAATTACCACGATGCCTAGCAATACAATTCTTTAAATAGCCAAGCATGTGATACTTCTATTTGATAAGGTATTCACAGAAAAGATGAATAAACAGTAAACATAAACACAATAATTACATAACAATAAAAACAAACAATAAGAAAAAAAACAGTGTTTATATAACATTATTGGCATATGATAAACTTTGAAGTTGACCATTTGGCAGGAAGGTTATTGTTTAGTCCAATTGCTCAGGTGAGCTCAAGTGAGCTATTTGAGCGAATGCCATTTTTGTTGTGATGAAATATACTAAAATGAAATCAATATAAACTCTATATTTTACAGAGCGATAGAGTCAATATACGAATGTCTTGTTGCCACATCCAAGCGGGAAAATCCAACTTGCTCTGAAAATGACATCACAGAGAGTGCCAGATCATTTTTGAAATTTTGGGGAGAATCATTTTTCCATGTTTTAAACATTAAACAACTGACAACAGAAGCGCTATCTTCATGCACCCGTAAGTATGATGAAATCTTCGGGTTTTTTTAATACTGTTGATTAACAGTAACACTTTATATTGCAAATTTTGTAAATACCATTTTTGCAAAAGTTTAGATACAAAAAATTATGTACAATCAACCATAGCTATACTTTTTGTTTTAAGCCACAAAACCGCTTTCGGATCCTGATTTTAACTACAATTCTACCTGCCAGAGACCAAGCGTGATATTGCTGTTTGGTTTGACTTGCTTTGAATACTTCAAACACATTTCCGTTTCAAATAATTGTCCGTAAGTTTTTTACAAGTTTTTATTCGTAATTACAAAATTACAAATATATATTAATAATAATATTGATAATGATAGAATTAAATGTTATCATTTAATAATAAACTGTATATAGTCTATAAAGCATTATGATTTCGTAAGTGTTCATAACCATACATATGTTCAATACATGTATGTACTTATCGAGTAAACGAGATCAAGTTTGAAATATTACATACTATATAGATGTATATATGTATATATATGTAGATGTATAATTAATCATAAACTAGCGCATGCTGTAAGTTGAAATTGTCTGTAAAGTTAAACCTATTTTTTCGACGTTATGTGATTTCTTATGCTAAACAATTGTTTGTCATATTTGTCTTCTCTCAGCTAAAAAGTTTCAATATTATTTTTTTAATGCCCACAATGTTTTAAATAAGGTTTAAATGTGGTTTTCTGATGGAGAATCAAATATGAGTGTCGGTCTTTATTCGTCGATTTACTTTCGAGAGGAAAAGCTCATATAGTTCTATGCAATGTAAACAGGTATTGTATTATGTTGAACTGCGCAACATTTGATCCATACATATTGTACGAATTCCTTTTTTAATTACAAGTATTAACCAGGTTTTTCGTAGTTACTTTTTTCTACCAAATAGCTCAGACGGTTTTCATGGTAGAACGTTTTTGTTGTGTAGATTAATGATACATACATGTATATCAGTGTACATATTACTTGGATTTTGACTTTTGATAATCAATGCTTATGATTAAGTCGTGAAATTAAAAGATTATAGTTTTAGTTTTAAGTTCTTACTGAAACATCAATCATGGAACTCTCATGTATAATTGACTATTTATCATTGAATATACGTTTACATAATAAAGCAGAGAGAAAATTGCTTTTGATAATATGAATAATCCAAATTAAGTGGTTGTTATTCATAACAATCGCCTTTATTTTACAGATTGATGAAAATTGGTGTAATACCCTGTATACAATCATCAATAAGAGAATTATTGAAAGAGTCTTGCACAGAAAATCAAATAATGTTGGCCTTCAAACAGAACAATGAGACCATATCACAGATATTAGATAGAGACCTTCGTCCATGCCTGGGTAATTATATGTTTACATTACCTAATTTTAATTGCTAGTTAATCTTATCTAATATTTTTAGTGTTTACTGGTTACAATTTTCTCTGTGTTTGTTTATGCTGAATGGTAAAATTTAAAAAAAAAAAGACAGAGAAAAGCACACATGGTATTATAACGCACACCGACATTGATGAATTGCATGCAAAGATGTTCGTCAGTGTAACACCCTAATAAGTTTCTAGAACTTAAGTTCAAACCCGTCATATATTAAAGGGTTATTAAAAAAATTTCATACTAGAGTCTTTACAATTTCAGATGAGCCCATCAGTCCTGCCAATGAAACATGCCTTTCTTTTTCAACTTTTTCGACACCGGAATATTCAACATGTTTTGGAACCTATGCCATCTTAGCTATTTGGAATCTGACATCACATTATGAAACATGCAGGTATGTTCACATTTTGACAAACTCTCAATGTTTTGGTTTTTATGCTCCTAAGGTGAAGCATAGGAAGAATTTCCCATAAACCAAGGTTGAGTTGTGGTATATTACAACGCATTTTGAAAAATTACGCACTTTGAATTTTTTATCAAAGTGCGTTTATTTTGGAACCAAGTCATCGCACTTTGAATTTTTTTTAAGTGCGTTGATATCGTCGATATTAACTCACTTTGAAAAAATTGTCCAGGGTTTAGTCGATATAATATATAATTTTATATAGAATAATTGTATTTACTTTTATATACAACCATTGATTGTTTTAACCTTGTTTAGCTTAATGGGATACATTTAAAAAAGAAGCCAATGCATTCTCAGCTAACATGATAAAGAGTTTCGCGATTAGAATTGTTTCTTTTCTCACAAGCTTATGTAGTTTGACAATTTGCATACACATTGTAAAAGAGCAACTCAGGAAATTTAAATTATCCAAGTATGACATAAACTGCATCGCTTAGCAACTGCATTTTCCTTTTTTGTGTATGAAGCAAATTTACTTCTTATCTAGTACATTGGGCTATGCCAAAAACGAAAATGATTTAATTTATTTATTGATAAGGGAGATAATGTATAACATATTTCAATTGGTTTTAATTGCATGTGCTTATAAACAAACACGATTTTTAACGCAATTTGAAAAAAAATTCAAAGGGCGTAATTTTTTCAAAGTGAGTTGCCACAGTGGTGTTAATCGCTGAATTTACCATAACTTTTAAAGCGAAATTTGAACTGTTAAAGCTTTCCAAAACAGACAATGAGACGGACAAAAACAGGTCAGAAAAGTTTATATGAGCCAGTTTCAATTTAATGTATAGTTTAAAAAAACTTGAAAACAACGAGAAAATGTTTGAAAATATAATATGGATACTCGCTAAATTTTTACAAAGTCCAAAGTTATTTTATACAACTTAAATTTATAACAAATTAATTGCATTTGTTATATAAATTAGACACAATCAACGTCCAAAGTGCATAATTATTTCAGAAAGAAAATGATAAAGGAAACTCTTATTCGATCTTAGTTGGTCATTTGTTTTTTTAATACACGTATAAGTTGGACCGACTACGAAATTGTGACATATGTAAATAATTATACGGTTATTTGCTCGGTTTCCCGTAATAAATTTTAAGGTCAGACGCCACCAATCTTTCATTTTTTCGGTTTTTTTTCTATCTCCACAATTTGAAGATTTCCATTAAAACAAAACAGTTTCTTTGGTTTTTATAACATTTAATAAAACGAAAAAAGGAAATATTTTGAAGTGAGTAAACGACTAATCTGTGCGAACGAGTTTCATAAATTTTAAAATCTTTTAATATTTTTTTATTATTATATTTTATCTCTCTCCAACAGATTATACGAACATTCCATCAAATGTGTTGAAAAAAGTTTACCGAACTGTCGAGCTGGTGATGTACAACAGTTGATCAGTTTTTATTTGGAGTTTGCAAATCTAACGAATACTCCTTATGACAATAAATGTGAAGGTAAGTATATCTAAACCTTTACCCAATTTATGTATCGTTAAATTGAATTGAGAAGCAACATTAATAGATAAATCAATCCTTTATTTCAGTTTCGCAACATACAAAGCTTTTTTGTGAAGATGAAGAGGCTGTTGTCCTCCAAGTTTATGGAAGATGTATTCAATATTTGTATTCTATCCCAACCTACTGCACTGTGTAAGTATATATCATCGTTTTACATTTAATAGATAACTGTCATATAAAAAATCAAATATTTCAAAGGAAATTCATTCGTGCTAGACAAATGATGGAAATTTATCTCCTTTCTGGTTAATATCATTCTTTATTATTCAGTGCTACGCAGTTTATGGAATGCGCATACAATGCTACCAGAGAGGCATACTTTAGTTGTCCGAAACCATCTGTTAATAAAATCCTGTTGAATGCAACTTCCTTTTATGAGGACAAATTTCCTGGACAAAGTCAAACAATTTCTACGTGTTTATCAAGTATGTTGAATACATGATACTTTATAGAAGAATTATTTCAAAACTTATTCCAGTACTGAATTAAATACAAGAGTAAAGTGGCAAATTTAAAATTCTATTACGAATTATGTATATCAAAATATTGAATAAGGAAAAATCATCGATCGTGTCATTAAATATCTATAAATGCAATATTGATAAAGAGATGTATAGGAGTACTGATACCGAGTTTCTTTTTAATTTTTTTTATTAGTGCATTCCATTTATGAACCATGTGAAGACACAGAATACATTAAAAAGATGGGTGAAGATTGTTTGAAAACATATTACAGGAATCTGACAGCGGCTACAGACCATCACTCGTTCTGCAGGTTTGTTAAAGCAAAACCATTTGTAAAGGAAGTAACAGTAAAGATAATTGTTGCATATTTCTATTTAAAAAAACAATTTACGAAGGTTTCAAATTTTTTAGAGAGTGTTAAATTTCTAAACAGATCAATCGCATGTGTATGTAAACAGAAATTCATACTTTCACAACTACAGTTATCCATCTCTTGTAAAACATGTTTAATTTTGTGATTACAAACAAGCTTTTATCAGAATTGTCTTTTCAGAACAATACACAACTTTACAATGTGTACCTTGAACACGCTTAAAAATGACGCAGGAGCACAGTGTTCATCTGATCAGATTGAACGAGCCTTGAAAGCTTTGGGTCCACATCTTAAGGAGGAGCTGAATGTTCCATATCATCCTGAGGCTTGTGAGTGTACATTCTTTGAAGTTCTTTTGATTGAAATATATTTTAATTGATCAAACGTATATCTCATTTTTTTATGTTTAATGATAAAACATGTAAAAAAAAAATCAAAAACAATTTCCTTTAAAATTCTTGAGTTGTTTATATCTAAAAGAATATTTTGATTTTAATTCAGGTTTGGAAACGGGAAACAAAACAATAGGTAAGCTTAACAGTTATCATCTGTGATTTTAGTCGGACTTGCCAGTGTCTCTATAAATTGTACAACTGCAAAAGATATAAAACAAGAGGCCTATGTGCTACATAGCTCACCTGAGCAACAAAATCCATGATAAATCAGCTGTATGGAGTCATGTACAAAATATCTGAACAACACATCTAGATGCCAAATCTGAGCTGTAAAGTCTAAATGCTTAAAGAGGCTAAATTGTTTAGAGCAGGTGCTCTTTAATGGCCATAATTGATTAATTATAGCTTTATCATTACCAAACTTGGTTGAAAGCTGATCGTGTAAATATTTTGTTTTATGATACAATATCAGGTGACTGATGTCTTGTGTAATGCATTTGAAAGGCTTAGAATTAGAAACTGAGCCATAGGAAACGGTTCTTGTGAAAATTTCTAGAGCAGGCCACTTTATAGTGTATAGATAAATGATAGAGTCAACTTATTGAAATTTGCATGGTTGATTTAAATATATACTAGTAAATGAAAACAGAACTAGCTTTTGATGAAGGGCAACAACTTGATTGTCTAGATGATTAGTGAGGTTTAAGTTTTTAACGCAACTCAGAGTGTGCTACAATCTAAGACATTCAGGCATGCATACTGTAGCATCATCATTGTTTCGTGGGGGACCAATGTTCTTGGCTTTCGTCGGTAACCCTTGCCCACGAATTTACATCCCCACGAGCTTTTTCAAAATCACACGTTTAAATTTTTTTTTTGAATTAACTCCGATTACACTATCAACGAAATTACGTCCCCACGAACCAGGGAAATTTTGGCTACCTACGAACTCAGAACAAATCTGAATATTAAATGAAATGTTTGTTCTAACCAGCTACATCGTTCATGGTTCATGTAACAATGAATTTGAAACAGCTACAGAGCTAAATGGTCTTAATTATCAAGGATGTTAAGAAAACTTGTTCCTAACTGCCTCAAATTTGGTTGATATAATATATTCAACGAGTTCATTTTCCTCTAATATTTCATCATCGTTTTATAATTGAACGATGTGCTGTTGAGTATAATTAAGGTCTTCCGTTTCCAACGGAAGACCTTATAGTTTTCGTACTGTTTCTTATTTTTTTTTTTTTCCAAATTTTGTGCCCGAGATTTCTCGAAAACTGTTTAACCGATTTCAACTATTTTTTCACAGAAGATGGGACTTGATGTAAACTTCATACGTTTTTGAGATTTTTCCTGTCGTCTCTTCCGGTACCGATTTATTGGCCATTTTGTACATTTTTACGACCTATTTTGTGCAGAGCTGATCTCAGAAACTATCAGAGATATGAGTATAAAATTTTCAGGATAGGTAGTCTATAGTTTGAAGTTGTGCACTATTATGTTGTTTTACGCCAGTGGCGCCATTTCTTGGAGCTCGCCTGGGCACGAAAATTGAGTACGAATTTTCATTCAAAATTTTCAAACGTTTTGATCTGTATCTTTTTATCAGTTGATATTTTGTTAAGATATATATAACAAAAGTGGTAGAGAATTAAAAGTTATTTCCAAAGAAATCAGGAAAAAGGGGCTGGCCCCTTCTTTTAGGGGCCAAGGCACTCGTAAACTCTATTACAAATAACTTAAAAACGATAAAGATTTTGTAATGCATTATAGAAGCAAAGTTGTTGATCGTACCAATATTAATTAGAAAAAGTTATTGCCACGCCCATTTGTTACGTAATTAGGGATTTTTAGGGGCCAAAGTACTTAAAATTTGACGAAAAATAACTAGAAAAGTATACATATTTTGTTAGACATCATAGAAGAGAAAATGTTTGAATAAATGATTGAAATCAATTCCACTTATCAAAACACGAATTTCTGTCCCCATTAAGGATCTAGAGGGCTGGCCCCTAAAATATTCAATCATTTGTATCTAAAAAATGATCAACAATTTTACATGGGTGTAAGAACAAAAAATGTATGTATTCTTAAGACCTTTTCAAAGAAATCAAGAAAAAAGGGGCTTGCCCCTTTTTTTAGGGGCCAAGGTACTCGTTAACTCTATTACAAATAACTTAAAAACGATAAAGATTTTGTAATGCATTATAGAAGCAAAATTGTTGATCGTACCAATATCTATTTGAAAAAATCATTGCCACGCCCATTTATTACGTAATTAGGGATTTTTAGGGGCCAAAGTACTTAAACTTTGACGAAAAATAACTAGAGAAGTATACATATTTTGTTAGACTTCAAAGAAGAGAAAATGTTTGATTAAATGATTTAAATTGATTTTACTTATCAAAACACGAATTTCTGTCCCCATTAAGGATCTAGAGGGCTGGCCCCTAAAATATTCAATCATTTGTATCTCAAAAGTGATCATCAATTTTAGATGGATGTAACAACAAAACATGTTAGTATTCATGAGACCTTTCGTATTAAATCAAGAAAAAGGGGCTGGCCCCTTAAATTAGGGGCCAATAGACTCCTAAACTCTATTACTCATACGTTAAAAATGATCAAGATTTTGTAATGCATTATAGAAACAAAGTTGTTGATCGCAGCAATATCAGTTTGTAAAAACTCATTTCCAAACCCATTGATGACGTATTTAGAGATTTTAGGGGACTAAAATCTTAAATCTTTAATGTGCTGTATGTTAAAAACCAAAACTCGTTGTTAAGCATTTTAAAGGATATTGACAATCGTATACATTATCGAAATGGGAATGATTAAGGGAGAATTCTGAAATTTCATTGATATTTGAATCGTATCGTTTAAAAATTGAACGGAAGACCTACTCGTTACTCGTAACGAGATCGTATCTAGTTATAAAATATAATTGTATCATATAAAACAAAGGTCCTATGATTGAATATACTACTACTTTATAGTGTAATACTGTATGATATATCTAGATTAGAGCATTTGGGAAAACATTTAATCATAACTTTGCATTTTCTTCTTTCATACTATGATACATGAATCATAAACTAAGATGTTTAGGTAATAGGATAATGTTGGCCTCTTAAAGTTGATTCCCTGTATTTGGGAGCACTGTAATATTTGACTACATGTTTTTTTGTAACAGCTAATCACTGCAACAATCTAACGTACATGGGATATTTGGGAGAACAATGCATCCCTGTCTTGACGACCCGATTTCAGAATGCATCAGATCTTAATGAGTTTTGCACGTAAGTGTCTCACGATTTGGAAACTTGATTTATTAAATCTTGAAGGAAAGTAAACAAGTGACTGAAATAACCATTACTTTGCTGTTTTATATAAAGATATGATAAAAAGCATTTAAAATGTTCTCGTGATCAAGTATTACTCAAGAAGAAACCACACGAAAATTAAAACATATAATTATCTTGTATTTAGAGTAACAAGGGATATGATTGAATGCGTGAACGGAATTGCACAAACCGAAAAAGGGTCTGGATGTTCGGATGCCCAGGTGGAGCGAGTTCTTCATCACCTTGGTCCAGTTATGCAGAGGGGCTTGGCTTTACCATATAACCCAGCAGACTGTAAGTTGTTCTAACATAAAAATACTGATGGCTTAATTTTCCTAGTCAATTAAAAGCGTATTCATAGCTCTGTGTATGCATTTATGATGTACTGATGATGGATTTGATATGAAGTGCTTTAACATAACATAAACTATTTTCCTGTTCAGTTTTACTTACTAAGCGTAAATTAAGGCTGAATAAAAACATTTTTTACATTTGGTATCTTTTTTTATTTAATCTAAACTTTAAAGATAAATAAGATTAAAATGAAAAAAATTCATCTGAAGAAAAAAATGTTATCAAGGATTATAAAAAGTTATGACAATTATATAAGTTTGCAGCAATCGAGTATTTGATTACAAAATGTGTTTTTTTCTTCACTTAGGTTTGAGAGAAGGGAACGAAACAAAAGGTAATCTTTGCAATCATCTTCATCTTAAAGTTATTATTTTTGTCATGAAATTGATCGAATCAATCATCCAATAAATCTAACTTACCTTGAATTACTTGTAATCTTCTTCTAGTTGGTATGGGACACTTTCATGTTGTGATGTACTATTTATCGAAATAAACAAAAACATAAGGTGTAATTTAATAAAAAGTTTTTTTCCCAAAGTTATCGCCAAACAGCGTAACGCAGTTAGTTAGAGTGTTTAATACGAATCTGTAAGTCATGAGTTCAAATCCAGCTGGGGCTTTTACACTTTTTACCTTTCAAAAAAATAAAACGTATTTTTTGGTTAAATATTGTAAAATGTTAAAATTCTAAACCAGTGAAAGTATTGTATTTTAATGTACTTTAATTCACATTAATATTAACAGATCGTTCCATATCTACTTAAATGCATCTTGCTCTATCAGACTTTTAAATATGGCTGTTGTATTTTCTTAGTTCTCTGTCTTTTTAGGTAAACAGGGTGTTATATTTTGAATTGATTTATTGTCATCAAGATATATGATGATTCATGATCAATATGTCGTTTGTAATCGATCGTCTAATTCATTTGGAGTTGCATGGTTCGCATGATTTCTTTTTGTATTTTAGGCGAGGGTGTTAAGTTCAGTTTGAAATTCGTCGATTTGGAGTGGAATGATGCTTTACTGAATGAAAATTCTGATTATTATTTAATGATGGAAAAGATAGTTATGGGAAATGTAAGTGTCTTTAATTTGCCATGGAAATATATTATTAACAACAAAGTTTGATAAATCAAATCAATATACATTTTGCTTTTCTCTTTGTATTGCAGATGACCGTTCAATTTATAAACTTAAGCGATATTCGTAATTTGAAAATAATTGGATTCAGGTTTGTAAAAATAATTCAATTTAACACATTGATATTTTTAAAGGACACGTTAAAATACACACACAACTGTATATTTGATCATTCTCTTGTCTATTCTAGAAACGGTAGTTTGATAGTAGACTTCTGGCTCAGTGTTGCACGGCCTGCTGATGTTATCACCTGGAGAAACGAAATAAAGGATGTGCTAGAAAAAAATGGCAGCATTCATTCACTCACTGCAGACTCAAGCTATTTCGTTTATGATATAGGTAACCATATTATGTTTACAGCAAACATATCTTTTTGTTATAAGAGGTGCAAAACACAGTTTTATATGTAATGTTATAAGGACCTTTTCAGATTAGGGGCAAGCAAAACTGACCCCTATAAAAATAAATTGTAAAACATGTTACATATATATCTATATATCAACAGAAAGATAAAATCGTGAATCTTTTTAAATATTCAATAATAATGCACAGGTAACTTAGTGCTAGAATTTATTTGGCACTCAACACATGCGGAAAATAGACAAAAGGATGCCTCTAAATGCAGTACACTCATGCACCCCTAAAAGCAAAATGCTACCAAATCAGCCATTTTAATTTCTGTAATTTCAAGAACAATTCCTTATGCATCATTTTATAGTATTTTCAGGGTACATTTGCCAGCTTTTTAAAGAGTTATGTTACCCGCTAAAAAATTCATGAAATTCTGCGTGTTTAAAATCCGGATGTTTTTGGAGTTACCTCCCTTTATTGTAGAGTCTCACAAAATTAGTTTTTAAAAAATTGTTACATACTTTTTTCATGTATTCGAAAGATAATCCACTATATTATGCAATTGAGCATTTAAAAATAATTTTCATGTATACTGCATAAAAATAGCAGCAAAAATCCCTACCCATCACGCTTTTCCCCAAAGAAAACCCCCCTGGATTTTATACGAAACTGTGTTTAGCTACCAAGAGAGACTGAAATACAAATTGTTTTATCCGTTCGACTTTCTGCTCATGATATTATGATTTATTGATAATACCTTTGAGACTTGCCTAATGTTAAATTGCAACTATTAAACATGCTACTAATTTTTCATCCGAGCGAAAAACTGTTTACATGCTAAATTTTTTAGACATTTAGACAGTTGACTTTCCTAGCTCTTTTTAAATTTCGCAGCGCATCTGGTGTTATCCGAGTCGCTTTAAAAAAGTCAAAAATTTTCTTTTTACAATAATTACTGCATAACATACAAAATTAATTTTCCTTTAGTATAATAAAATATTTGATTATTGACTTTTCGGACGATAAAAAGTCTACTGTCCCCTGAAACAGCAACGAGCGAAGCCTCAGGAAACAGTTGCTGTTTCTAATGGGGCAAAAAACTTGCTTTGTTCCTCATGACCAGTAAAATAGTATTATAAATACAACAATTCATTTTTACAAATCTACCGATTTTCTCTTGATCTTTTTTTTTTAAAGTCTGTTCGCTGACTTGATGAAAGTCATGTTTTCTTTATTTTTTTTCATTGTAGATCTATACAACATTTGTAGCAATGTTACATACGTCAAAGAAACGATCACAACAAAGTGTAATGCTGCCTTTTATGCCTTTATAAATGGCGTTTTTGATGATAACTGCAGGTAAGAATAAAAGGATATTTAAGGAGGCTAGGTTGTCAACAAATTCGCCATCAGATCTACCGTAAATTTTTAGGGCTGATATTTAAAGCCATAAACGATTATTTTGTAAAGAAAACTTTTAGTAATTTAGGCTTAAAATATGCGAATTTTCCAGATTCTTTTCGAAAATTTTTTTTCAAAAAAAAGCCTGACTTCCAGTGACCTTAAGTAAAATTTGATAAAATTACTTTAAAGTCATATTTAAGTGCTGGAATGTACTTACAAGTCATTAAGCACTATTTCTGTTGTTTCAACAGAACGTACCGAGATCTTATTCTGTGCACAACTGTCAACATTCAAGTAGGAGGCTATCCATGTTCCACAGAAGACATTGAAATGCTTGTTGGAAAAAATATGCGTGAAATATTTGGTGAAATGAAGTTCACATTTAATAGGTTGCAATGTTCTGGTAAGTACATGTAATCTTTTGAAAAATTCACGCGTGATGAATGCTGACGCTAGTTTTATTTAACCATATAACAGTAATAACACATTGATGCTGTTATTCGATTTAACATCCTTGAAATAAAATCGCAAGATAAAAATTGAAGTTACTAGTATCTTAAGTACAACATTTGTTTGTAGATGAAATTGCAAACATTCCAAAGATAGATCTTAATAATCTATGCAGACATGAGGAATTATACGCCTATCAACTGAAATACAACTGTATTGTTAACACGACAGACTATGTTAACTATTCGGATAACGACATATGCAGGTTTGATATCAGGCGATTTTAAACATAATTAAAGATAATTGTTGAATGATTTTCTTTTTAACTAGACTTAATTAAATGTGTCTCTTTAATTTCTCTCTTACTCACTGCCATATCTTACATCAGAAACTGAGTTTTCTAACAGATGGAAAGAAGCACCAAATATGGAGAAAAGCATGCTTTTTTGATTATCAGGATAAGTTTGTTGTGCTGCATTAATATCAATATGATGTTATTTTTCAGTTTGTACAACTATAAAGTGTTTTGCACACAATACCACAATAGAGCCCTGCTACAATTTGGTAATTGTGACCCGAGATACACTGAAGGTATAATTGCAAGCAATCGCAGTATTCTTTTGCCTGAATTGGACGCAAGGCTAAACGACTCTGTTTGTAACGGTAAGCTACACATATGGATTATGAAATATCATTGCTTATTATTTTTAACTGTCCTAAAATCCTTTTTAAACGTTTTCAAGCAGGTATTATTGTTACCTTTATAAAATTTAAACTATAATTTTAAATTAGATACATTCTGATTTTACATACCGTTATCATATCAACTCTATTAAATTATTTAGAAAGCAAATTAAAACTGAGATAACATTTTAAAAAAGAATATTAAGCATGGTTTTAATTTGATTGTTAAACTTTTAGGTCAATCCGTATGCGAAACATCATTGTTTAGTGATCCAACAATCATGGAGCGATGCTCATTGGCCGGTTTAGGGATTGCAAGAATGTATCCCAAAGCAACGTGTCTGTAAGTAATAAATCAAACAATTACATTTGAGTAATGAATTAAACAATTATAGTTTTAGGAAATAATCAAATTATTTATGTTAAATTACCACGATGCCTAGCAATACCATTCTTTAAATAGACAAGCATGTAATACTTCTATTTGATAAGGTATTAACAGAAAAGATGAATAAACAGTATTCATATACACAATATTTACATAACAATAAAAACAAGCAATAAAAAAAAAACACAGTGTTTATATAACATTATTGGCATATGATAAACTTTGAATTTGACCTATTTGGCAGGAGGGTTATCATTGAGTAAAATTGCTCAGGTGAGCTCAAGTGAGCTATGTGAGCGAATGGCATTTTTGTTGTGATGAAATATACTAAAATGAAATCAAGATAAACTCTTTATTTTACAGAGCGATAGAGTCAATATACGAATGTCTTGTTGCCACATCCAAGCGAAAAAATCCAACTTGCTCTGAAAATGACATCACAGAAAGTTCCAGATCATTTCTGAAATTTTGGGGAGAATCATTTTTCCATGTTTTAAACATTAAACAAATGACAACGGAAGCGCTATCTTCATGCACCCGTAAGTATAATGAAATCGTCGGGTGTTTTAAAATCCTGTTGATTAACAGTAACACTTTATATTGCAAATTTTGTAAATACCATTTTAGCAAAAGTTAAATTTTTTTTATGTACAATCAACCATAGCTATACTTTTTGTTTTAAGCCACAAAACCGCTTTCGGATCCTGATTTTAACTACAATTCTACCTGCCAGAGACCAAGCGTGATGTTGCTCTTTGGTTTGACTTGCCTTGAATACTTCAAACACATTTCCGTTTCCAATAATTGTCCGTAAGTTTTTCGCAAGTTTTTATTCGTAATTACAAAATTACAGGTATATAGTAATAATAATATTGATAATGATAGGAGTAAATGTTATCATTTAATAATAAACTGTAAATAGTCTATAAAGCATTATGATTTCATAAGTGTTCATAACCATACATATGTTTAATACATGTATGTACTTATCGAATAAACGAGATCAAGTTTGACACATTACATACTATAGATGTAGATATATAATTAATCATAAACTAGCGCATGCAGTAGGTTGAAATTGTCTGTAAAGTGAATCTTACTTTTTGGACGTTATGTGGTTTGTTTTGCAAAACAATTTTTGTCATATTTGTCTTCTCTGAGCTAAAAACTTTCAATGTTATTTTTTTTAATGCCCACATTGTTTTAAATAAGGTTTAAATGTGGTTTTCTAATGGAGAATCAAATTTGAGTGCCGGTCTTTATTCGTCGATTTACATTCAAGAGGAAAAGCTCATATAATTCTACGCAATGTAAACAAGTATTGTATTATCATATGTTGAACTGCGCAACATTTGATCCATACATATTGTACAAATTCCTTTTTGAATTACAAGTATTCAGCAGGTTTTTCGTAGGTACTTTTTCCTACCAAATAGCTCATACTGTTTTCATGGTAGGACGTTTTTGTTATGTAGATTAATGATACATACATGTACATGTAAATCAGTGTACATATTACTTGGATTTTGACTTTTGATAATCAATGCTTATGATTTAGTCGTGAAATTAAAAGATTTTAGTTTTAGTTTTAAGTTCTTACTGAAACATCAATAATGGAACTCTCATGTATAATTGACTATTTATCATGGAATATACGTGTACATAATAAAGCAAAGAGAAAATTGTTTTTGATAATATGAATAATCCAAATTAAGTGGTTGTTATTCATAACAATCGCCTTTATTTTACAGATTGATGAAAATTGGTGTAATACCCTGTATACAATCAACAATAAGAGCATCATTGAAAGAGTCTTGCACAGAAAATCAAATAATGTTGGCCTTCAAACAGAACAATGAGACCATTTCACAGATATTCGATAGAGACCTTCGTCCATGCCTGGGTAATTACTTGTTTATATTACCTTATTTTAATTGCTAGTTAATCTTATCTAATATTTTGAGTGTTTTCTGGTTACAATTTTCCCTGTGTTTGTTTATGGTGAAGTTGATAAAAAAAAACAGAGAAAAGTGAGAGTGGTATTATAGAGCCCTTTTTACAATTGGTGCACGAGAAGAAGCGACAAAATGTTCGTGCTACCGCAAAAAATACATGTAGATTATGAAACGTAAACTGTTGCCATAATAATCGCATTTGAGAGAGTATTCGTACGAAATTCGCACGATCTAAGCGAGAGTTGTGCGATCTAAACGCATTAAATCTTTCGATAGATTTAGCGTCTATATGTGACTGTTGTACAATGAAAGAGACTGTTAAAAGATAATGCGATAGGATTGCGCGAGAGACCAGGTGATCGGACGATTGAACGTGCGCCATTGCGATTGAACGTGTAATCATGCGTTCCATGGTACGAACGCTCGTGCGAGTCAGAGGGGATTTATATATCGCCCATTTCCGACACTCTACAGTAGACATATTGAAAGCGAGAGAACATGCCGCCCAAGAAGAACCAGAGATGCAGCAGCATTTATTATTATACCTCACTATGATTATTCTATTATATTTGAACAGTCTAGAAAGTCACGTGACAAGGCGATTTCATAGAATCGAAAAGCCGATATGAGCATATGATATAGACAAATATGATTAAATCAAAAATATTTAATCATTATGATACTCTATATATCACAAAACCAACTTTTTAACTATCTATGATTCGAAATTATGAAAGAAAAGTGAGTCAGTAACATAGGAAATCAAACAATCACTTGCTATTGAAAAATCAAAGAATTTTTTAGAAATCAACGTATTTTGTATAATCATATGTTGTTTGGTATAATAAAACGTTTATTGTATTAATGTGCAGGGAATATGAAGATTTATTCCCCCCCAAAAACATTTTCCCTCACCACCATGCAATAAATGAATATTGTTGAATCGTGGTCTCAAAACAGAGATGCTTATACAGGGGATAAATACAGTGGCAAATCATGACATATTAAGGCTGATAAGTCGTGCAATGATAGTAAAAAATTGCAAGATTACATGAGACATGCTGAGCTACAGTCTCATACACCCATATTTAGCAGCGATTCATCTTACGGCCTTTAAAAATCGTGCGTCACTCTTGCGAGTACCCAAAACGTTGTAAAACCTTCGTATTAATGTTCGTGCATTTCACTGCGATGATTTGGATTGCATTCGGTCGCGTCTGTGTGCATGTCCACTATTTTGAGGAGACTTGATGCGAGCTGAAACAAATGTGAGAGCTCGTGCAACGTATGAGAGAGCCCCTCGTGCAAATCTAAAATTTAAAAAAAAATCTGATCGCAAAGTGTTGTAAAATGCTCGTGAGCCAATTGTGAAAGGGACTTTACGCATACCGACATTGATTAATTGCATGTTTAGATGTTCGTCAGTGTAACACCCTTATAAGTTTCTAGAACTTAAGCTCAAACCCGCCATATATTGAAGGTTTATTTTAAAAATTTCATTCTTTACAATTTCAGATGAGCCCATCAGTCCTGTCAATGAAACATGCCTCTCGTTTTCAACACTTTCGACACCAGAATATTCAACATGTTTTGGAACCTATTCCATCTTGGTTTTTGGGAATATGACATCGCATTATGAGACATGCAAGTATGTTCACGTTTTGACAAACTCTCAAAATATTTGCTTTAATGCACCTGAGGTGAAACATAGGAAGAACTTCCCATGAGCTAATGGTGAGTTGTGGTGTGTTACAATGCATTTGAAAAATTATGCATTTTGAAAAATGTTTTCAAAGTGCGTTAATTTTGGGACCAAGTCAACGCACTTTGAAAAAAGAATTCAAAGTGCTTTGATATCGTCGATATTTGAAAAAAATTGTTCAGGGTTTAGTCGAAATAATATATAATTTTATATAAAATAGATGATTGTTTTAACATTGTTTAGCTTATTGGGATACATTTAAAAAAGAACCCAATGCATTCTCAGCTACATGTAGCTTAATAAACAGTTTCGGGATTAGATTTTTTTCTTTTCTCATAAGCTTATGAAGTTTGACAATTTACATAAAGGGCAACTCGGGATATTTAAATTATCCAAATGCTGCATCCCTAAACAACTGCATTTTCCTTTTTTGTGTATGCAGCAAGTTTACTTTTCATCTGGTACATTGGGCTATGTCAGAAACGAAAATGTTTTAATTTATTTATTAATTAGGGAGAAAATGTATAACATATTTCAGCTTGTTAATTGCATCTGCTTATAAACAAGCATGATGTGAAATAAGGATATGTTAGGGATCAATGGAAGAAAAATAAACCTTTCACCCTAATGCTAATTTTTAGTTAAAATGATTTAATGTTTGTCAATGTATATCTAATTATTTTATAATGTAGAGATCTGATTAGAATTTGAAAAGAGGATTTATGTTGAAACATTTCTAGATTTTTTAGCAAACCATTGGAGAAATTATTGTTTGATCAGCTCGTTTTTTGCAATGTCACTGTATCTAATTTACAACAAAGTGTATTTCTCTTTTTGATCTTAAACATTTACTTCAAGTTGCTGAATATCATGAAAGGAAAAAAAATAGGGGTAGGGGGCCTCCATTTAATTAATTTAATGATGTACAGGTATTTTACCTGTATCTTTGGTTGACCCCCACCTTCACCTCCATCCCCGTTCTAAAAATGACGGCAAATTATATTCATTAGTGTTATCAAATCATCATACTATCAATAAATTAGAAATTTATTTCAAAAATTTGTGGTTTATACATTATTTTCAAAGTGCAGTAAATGTCTTGATACGAAATAATGTTGATGTACCTTCATAACGCACTTTGAATTTTTCTCTCCAAGTATGTTTACTTGGTCCCAAATTCAACACACTTTAAATTTTTTTTTTCAAAGTGCGTTGATTTGGTCCCAAATTTAACGCATTTTGAAAAAAAAGTTCAAAGTGCGTAACTTTTTCAAAGTGCATTGCCACAGTTGTGTTTATCGCTGAATTTACCATAGCTTTTAAAGAGAAATTTGAACTGTTAAAGCTTTACAAAGCAGACAATGAGACGGACAAAACAGGTCAGAAAAGTTAATATGAGCCAGTTTAAATTAAATGTATAGTTTAAACAAAACTTGAAAACGACGAGAAAATGTTAAAAAATATGATATGGAAACTCGCTAAATTTTTACCAAGTCCAAAGTTATTTTACACGACCTAACTTTATAACAACTTAATTGCGTTTGTTATATATATTAAACGCAACCACCTTGCAATGTGCACAATTATTTCAGAAAGGAAATGATTTAGGAAACTTTTATTTGACCTTCGTTAATCATTTGTTTTTTGATACACGTATAAGTTGGACCGACTGCTATAAAGTGAATTTTATAACATATTCTGATTCACACTTGAGTAAAACAGTCTTTTTGGTTTTTATAACATTTAATAAAATGAAAAAAAGGAAATATTTTGTTATGAGTAAACGATTTATCGGTCCGAACGAGTTACATAAATTTGAAAATCTTTTATATAATTTTTTTAAGGTTTTCCGTCGGAAACGGAAGACCTTTTTGTTATTGCTTTGTTTCTTTTCTTACGCTTTTTTAGCTCACCGACACGAAGTCAGGGGGAGCTTATGCTATACCCTCGGCGTCGGCGTCGGCGTCCGGACCTGGTTAAAGTTTTTGTTGCAGGTCCTGTATCTAAGCTATTAATTGTCCCATCTTCATCAAACTTGCATGGATGATGCATCTGGACCTACTTGTGGACTTGAAAGACTTGGATGCTGAATCTGAGTCCTAAATTTCAGATGCTGGAGGAGTTTATGGTTGTTGGACCAGGTGAAAGTTTTTGTTGCAGGTGCCCTTTGATAGCAATATCTAAGTTACTGCAGGTCTGTACTTCACCAAACTTGCATGGATGGTGTGTCTTATGATACTGATGCACCCGACAGGCTTGAGTGCTGAATCTGAGCAATAGGTTTCGGATGCTGGAGGAGGTTAAGGTTTTTGGAGCAGGTTAAAGTTTTTGTTGCAGGTGCCCTTTGATAGCAATATCTAAAGTACTGCTGGTCCGTATTTCAACAAACTTCCATGGATGGTGCATCTTATGATACTGATGCACCAGACAGGCTTGAATGCTGAATCTGAGCCATAGGTTTCGGATGCTGGAGGAGGTTAAAGTTTTTAGAGCTGGTTAAAGTTTTTGTAACAGGTGCCCTCTGATGATTATATCTTAGTTATTACTTGTCCTTACTACACCAGACTTCCATGGATACTGATGCACCTGACGGGCTTGAATGCTGAGTCTGAGCCATAGGTTTCAGATGCTGGATATGGTTAAGTTTTTTGGAACAGGTCACATGTTTAATAGATAATAGTACTATTTCAAACTTGCATAGTTGATTAAACTGTAATATGAATGAATCACAGAGGAAGCTTCAGATGCAGAGCTTGATCTCCATTATCAAGGATGCTAAAAAATATATCTTAGTTATTACAGGTCCTAACTTCACCAAACTTGAATGGATGGTGTGTCTTATGATACAGATGCACCTGACAGGCATGGATGTTGAATCTGAGCCATAGGTTGCGGATGCTGGAGCAGGTTAAGGTTTCAATTGCTAGTGCCCTCTGATGATGATATCTTAGTTAATACTGGTCTGAACTTCACCAAACTTGCATGGAGATGCGTCTTATGTATACTGATGCACCTGACAGGCTTGAATGCTGAATCTGAGCCATAGGTTTCGGATGCTGGTTGAGGTTTAGTTTTTTTGGATCAGGTCACATGTTTTATAGAAGATAGCTTGCATAGTTGATTTAACTATATTTTAAATGAAACGCAGAGGAAGCTTCAGATGCAGAGCCTGATCTCCATTATCAAGGATGCTAAAGAAATCTCCTACCTCACTCAAACCTGCTCGATAGATAGATGTGTTTGTTGATAAATGATTTAACATGATTCCTATGATATAGTAATGTATGGTATAAAACAATATTGTTTAATATGATACAATATAATATCATATGTAATATTATAAAAAGTTATATGATACAATATGATATTGTATCAATTTTTTTGATATTTTATGTTATGATATTGTAACATGATATCGTTATGTATAGTATTGTATATTTTGATACAATATTGTATAATATTATATTTTGTTTTCCCTCAGACTGAAATGTCACATTTTCATTGGATTAAACATGGCACGTGATTGCCTCATATATCTCTATGTAGGTTCTGTGAGGATTAATATTAGGCAATATGGCCGTCATTGGCCGCCGCCTCACCTACTCATCTCGATATTTCATATTATTTAACACAAAAAATCGTGTTCAGTAAGTCATTAAAATATTTAGAGTAGTGGCCCTTTGGAATTATTTTTTAGTTAGAGTAGTTGCCCTTTGAATATTGACGTCACATTGTTGTGTCTGGAGCAGAAGAAAATGGCAGCGTCTAAATTTGCTCAAATCTCTGCAAAGGTTTAAAATTGAAAAGCAACAAAACATTGTAAGTAATATGGGTGAAGCAAAGCTTTTTTAAAGCGTATTTGAAAGGTGGTATTGATAATTTTGAAGAGTTTAAATGAGTTGGACGGGATGTAAGGCATCTTGTACATGGCTTTGCGTAGATCACCGCTACTGCAGTATTTTTGAATGAATATGTCGCTTGATAGTCCTCGGGAAAACAAAACACTTATAAGGTTAGTTACTGACTCACTACGGAAATATATTGGGTTGATCAATCTCATAGATGGCGAGGCGAAGTAATAGTATTAATAATTTTATTATTTTATCACATGATACTATTACATAAGATATTGCAAAATATAATATTGTATCCTATGATACAATATTGTATATTCTACAATATTGTTTCATACGATATTGTATAATATGATATTAGTTTCTGTAATATAGAATTATATCACATGAAATTGTATAATATGATACTGTAATATTATGTAATATCGTATCCTACGATATTGTATAATATGAAATTGGTTTTATAATATGATATATTATCACATCACATGAAATGTATTGTATGATATTGTAAAATATATTATTGTATCATATGATACAATATGTATAATATAATGTTGTATTATATATTTTACTTTATCACATAATATTGTATCATTTGATATGATACAATGTTGTATCAAATTATATTGTATCATATGATACAATATCATTTTATGTTTCAAAAATGATACAGTAGCAAACAATATCATACTATTTTATACAATAAAATATCATATGTTTCAATGTTTTGATGCATTATGTAATATTATATTGTAATATAATACTATATTGTTTTATATATTATGATACTGTATTATGTGATCAAATACAATAACGTATAACACAATACAATGTCATATCATACGTTACAATATCATATCTCATCATTGTTTATTATGGTATTTTATTGTATTATATGATATATGTTGTAAAAATGATAGAATGCAATATTTAATTTTATATTATTGTATTGATGAACATATGAACATATGATTATCATACAATTTTTTAACAGATGATATACGATATTGTGTCAAAACAGAATCCATGAATATCCAAGATCATAAAGTATGATTTTCATTTAATATGATAGAGGTGGTCTCATAAAGGTGAAGTCTCAAAAGGGTGATGTCTTGTCTCGGTGAGCATTGTAATCTGTGATTACCTATGTTTGTACAAGCGATTTCTTGAAAACGACTCGACCGATTTTCGTGAAAAATTCAGATCTTGTAGATATTGATAAAAACCTTACATATACTTTTTTATTTTGATGGCCTCGTTTCCGGTCGGAGGATATTGACGTTTTAGCGATTTTTAGAGGATCGGTTTGTCCTGCTATCTCCTCCTAAACGAAAAAAGATACTGAATTTAAATTTTCAGGGATTGTAAATGAAAGATTGTAGATGTGCTTAAAGGCATTTATGGTTGTCTGGCTTCAAGGGCGCCGAAGCTCGCATGGACCCGAAAATCGAGTTTGAAAAAACGACGTGATTTTGAATGGTTTTCGTTCTTTATCTCATTTCCTGAAAAAATTTCAACATAAAATATAGGGCAAATAATTTTTTTTATATTTACAAGAGATTTCGTTTGATGTCCAGAAAAGGGGCTGGTCCCTCAAATTAGGGGTCAAAAGGGTTTTAAAGTCTTTCTTCCATAGCACTTTACTGAGAAATATTTTGAAAAGCAATATTGAATAATAAATGCTTAGAATGAAACGCGTGTCAATATTCAACCATCGAAATTTTGTCATATGGCCCCAATAAGGAGATAAGGGGTTCGCCCCTAAAACGGTCTTTACATAATAACTAAAAAACGGCAACGAATTTCTAAACACTTGTTGAAGAAAATATGTTTAATATCAAAAAACCTATCCTTTTATTTTTAGGGGCTATAAAGGCTCTGAAGTCTGTTTATATAGCACTTTACTGAAAAATATTTTGTTACATGTTTATGAAGCAATAATGTTCATCTCACATTTATTTAACAATAAATTATAATTATTTTATTATGTGTTCCGTAATTAGGGTTTTAAAGGGGTTTTAAGGGGCCAAAAGTCCAAAACTTTGATAACATATCTCAAACAGAACAAATATTTTAAAAAGCATCATTTTGAAAATCAATATAGAATAAAAATGCTAAGAATGATGTTCATGACAATATTCAAACATCAGAAAATTTTGTTGTTGCCCCGATAAGGAGATAAAAGGTCAAATATCAAAGTCCATGTCATATAACCTTCAAAAAATCGCCAAATATCAAAGTCAAGGTCATATAACCTTCAAACAATCGCACGGAAGACCTCCTCGTTGCTCGCAACGAGATCGTGTCTAGTTTATTTTTATGTTTTATCTCTCTCCAACAGATTATACGAACATTCCATCAAATGTGTTGAAAAAAGTTTACCGAACTGTCGAGCTGGTGATGTACAACAGTTGATCAGTTTTTATTTGGAGTTTGCAAATCTAACGAATACCCCTTATGACAATAAATGTATAGGTATGTGTATTTAAACCTTTACCCAATTCATGAATCATTAAATTGAACTGAGAAGCAACAATAATAGATAAATCAATCCTTTATTTCAGTTTCGCAACACACAAAGCCTTTTTGTGAAGATGAAGACGCTGTTGTCCTCCAAGTTTATGGAAGATGTTTTCAATACTTTTATGCTATCCCTTACTTCTGCACTGTGTAAGTATCAATAGATAACTTTCATGTAAAAATTCAAATAATTAAAAAAAAATTCATACCTGCTAGACAAATGATGGAAATTTATCTCCTTTCTGGTTAATATCATTCTTTATTTTTCAGTGCTACGCAGTTTATGGAATGCGCATACAATGCTACCAGAGAAGTCTACTTCAGTTGTTCAGAACCATCTGTTAATAAAATCCTGTTGAATGCAACTTCCTTTTATGAGGACAAATTTCCTGGCCAAAGTCAAACGATTTCTACGTGTTTATCAGGTATGTTGAATACATGGTACTCAAGAGAAGAATTATTTCAAAACTTTTTCCAATAATGAATAAAATAAAGGAGTAAAGTAGCAAATATTAAATTCTATTACGAATTATGTATATCAAAATATTGAATAAGGAAAAAGCATCGATCGTATCATTAAATATCAATAAATGCAATCAATTGTCCTAAAAATTTTATAACTCAAAATTTTGGTTGGTTGCAGGCTTCAATGTTTCACAAAGAACAACAGGTATGTAAAGAACTGGACAGATACATGTATGGTCAAATGGTTTTCAAAATGTAAACGGATTGAACATAAAAAAAAGAGTGCCAAATTTGTCAGAACATAATTTTCGATATAAATCAAGTAAGGTTTACAACATCTAACTCATGAATTGATTTCATTTGTAGTCAAGAGAGCAGCCTTCACCATTCGACTGGCATCAGTGCTCTGGACTGAAGAATTATCTGATCACAGATCAGCTATGTACAGGAGTTGGAATCACACCATCGTGTCAAATGTATGTACCAGAGTTATATATTTAAGCGGTGGCGTTCTAACAAATGCCAAGGAGTAGTTATGTTGCATGTATGTGGATATTTTATATCGGCTTTAATGTTGATCATTTCTGGTAAATCATAAAAGGCAAATATGGGACGTGTTCAGTAGACTGGAATATTCCAAAAACATAGGTCTAAGATTTATGGTTCTAGAGACTGAAAGAAAGATTATTGCAAGGACGATTTGATGCATATTCACATGTCAGTTTTCAAAATGATTATTTGAAAAGGGGATACCCTCTTCTTTTTCAAATATGTTAATAGCAGCGAATTGATGTATTTGTTTAGTGTCAGTGGCATTTCCATTCCCCCAACACTTTTTTGAATGCAAACCGCTGTTATTTATTATGTTCTTCTTTGTCTGCTTCAGTTTACTACCGTCTTTGGTCATTATCCAGGATTCCTCGGCTTGAGCGTAACTAATTTCAGGTAATATATGAGTTGGTGACAACTGATCTTAATTTTTACGCATGCTGTTATTACCCTGCTTGTTTTGTGAAAGATTTTTACTTGAGCTCAATTTGTTTTGACAGGAGTGGAAGTGTTTATGCTGATATGGAGTTTAAATATGATAGTTTCTTGATTTCCATTACTGACGCCATGGACGCTGTTCGAAACGCCACGAAAACGGGCCTGATTCATTTGCTTCCAGTGGACGACTACTTCATGTTCAGAGGGGGTACAGAAAACATTTCATTTCTTTTTTTATTTTGTAAGAGATTAGTATGCAATATGAAAGTGGCAATTGTTATAATTTTGTTTACAGAACTAAAGGATGGTATGTGTCCTGTTCCCGAGAGAAATTCTAGTGCTATATGCTTGGAGGAGTGTCACATGGACTCTAACTGTACAGGAACTCAGAAATGTTGCTTCAACGGGTGTGGGCACACGTGCCAAGAAACAGGTAAAATCGAATCATCTAGTTGTGTATTTGTTGAAAAAGAGGATGGAGAAAGAGTCCATCTTCTCTTCGATGTTACCGTAATGTACACCAATTGATTGATTTCTTGATTAGTGTACCCCAAAAAGGATCCTTGTGAGGATATGGAATACTTGGAAAAGAAAGGAGAAGAATGTCTGAAAATATATGGCATGAACTTGACGACAGCCCCAGACTCGCGATCGTTCTGCAGGTTGGTCGCCACGACTATTTTCTTTTCAAAGAGGAACATTAAAGAATATCTAACGATTTCCAATTTGTTTTATTTTGTGTAGAAAATGCTTATTCCGGATGTGTCTTTTCTTTACAGAGTAATACACAACTTCACCATGTGCATCTTGAAAAGTCTTACAAAGGAAACAGGGGCAAAGTGTTCATCTGATCAGATTGAACGAGCTATGAAAGCTTTTGGTCCTAATCTTAAAGCGGAGCTGAATGTTCCGTATGACCCTGTGGCTTGTGAGTATATATATTGATTTATGTTTTGACGTTCTACTAATTGAATATTTTTTGGGTCCATCACAGACGTTTCTGAATCGTCCAGACCGTCTGAACATTCCCTAACTCGGAAATGTTTGTTCTTTTCAGGCCTCAACACATCGAAAGATAGAATGGGTAAGTGAAGAGTCAAGTAGTTTTCAAATGATAAATGGAGTTGCAAAACCTAGTGCCTATTGGGTTACAGTTGAATGTCCGATATATATCAAGTAAGGTTTACATCTTACTCATGAATTAATTTCATTTATAGTGAAGAGAGCAGCCTTCACCATTCGACTGGCATCAGTGCTCTGGACTGAAGAATTATCTGATCACAGATCAGCGATGTACAGGAGTTGGAATCACACCATCGTGTCAAATGTATGTACCAGAGTTATATATTTAAGCGGTGGCGTTCTAACAAATGCCAAGGAGTAGTTATGTTGCATGTATGTGAAAAATTTATATCGGCTTTTATGTTAACCTTTTCTGATAAATCATAAAAAGGCAAAAATGGGACGTGTTCAGTTGACTGGAATATTCCAAAAACATAGGTCTAAGATTTATGGTTCTGGAGACTGAAAGAAAGATAATTGCAAGGACGATTTGATGCATATTCACATGTCAGTTTTCAAAATGATTATTTGAAAAGGGGATACCCTCTTCTTTTTCAAATATGTAAATAGCGGCGGATTCATGTATTTGTTTAGTGTCAGTGGCATTTCCATTTTCCCTAGACTTTTTTGAATGCAAACCGCTGTTATTTTTTATGTTCTTCTTTGTCTGCTTCAGTTTACCAGCGTGTTTGGTCATTATCCAGGATTCCTCGGCTTGAGCGTAACTAATTTCAGGTAATATATGAGTTGGTGACAACTGTTCTACATTTTTACGCATGCTGTTATTACCCTGCTTGTTTTGTGAAAGATTTTTACTTGAGCTCAATTTGTTTTGACAGGAGTGGAAGTGTTTATGCTGATATGGAGTTTAAATATGATAGTTTCTTGATTTCCATTACTGACGCCATGGACGCTGTTCGAAACGCCACGAAAACGGGCCTGATTCATTTGCTTCCAGTGGACGACTACTTCATGTTCAGAGGGGGTACAGAAAACATTCCATTTCTTTTTTTATTTTGTAAGAGATTAGTATGCAATATGAAAGTGGCAATTGTTATAATTTTGTTTACAGAACTAAAGGGTGGAATGTGTCCTGTTCCCGAGAGAAATTCTAGTGCTATATGCTTGGAGGAGTGTCACATGGACTCTAACTGTACAGGAACTCAGAAATGTTGCTTCAACGGGTGTGGGCACACGTGCCAAGAAGCAGGTAAAATCGAACCATCTAGTTGTGTATTTGTTGAAAAAGAGGATGGAGAAGTGGTCTACTTCTCTTCGATGTTACCGTAATGTACACCAATTGATTGATTTCTTGATTAGTGTACTCCAAAAAGGATCCTTGTGAGGATATGGAATACTTGGAAAAGAAAGGAGAAGAATGTCTGAAAATATATGGCATGAACTTGACGACAGCCCCAGACTCGCGATCGTTCTGCAGGTTGGTCGCCACGACCATTTTCTTTTCAAAGAGGAACATTAAAGAATATCTAACAATTTCCAAACTGTTTTTATTTTGTATAGAAAATGCTTATTCCGGATGTGTCTTTTCTTTACAGAGTAATACACAACTTCACCATGTGCATCTTGAAAAGTCTTACAAAGGAAACAGGGGCAAAGTGTTCATCTGATCAGATTGAACGAGCTATGAAAGCTTTGGGTCCAAATCTTAAAGCGGAGCTGAATGTTCCGTATGACCCTGTGGCTTGTGAGTATATATATATATATATATATATATATATATATATATATATATATATATATTGATTTATGTTTTGACGTTCTTCTAATTGAATATTTTTTGAGTCCATCATACACGTTTCTGAATTGTCCGGACCGTCTGAAACATTCCCTAACTCGGAAATGTTTGTTCTTTTCAGGCCTCAACCCATCGAAAGATAAAATGGGTATGTGAAAAGTCAAATAGTTTTCAAATTATAAATGGAGTTGCAAAACCTAGGGCCTCTTTGGTTACAGTTGAAAGTCAGAAATATATCAAGTAAGGTTTACAACATCTAACTCATGAATTGATTTCATTTGTAGTCAAGAGAGCAGCCTTCACCATTCGACTGGCATCAGTGCTCTGGACTGAAGAATTATCTGATCACAGATCAGCGATGTTCAGGAGTTGGAATCACACCATCGTGACAAATGTATGTACCAGAGTTATATGTTTAAGCGATGGCGTTCTAGCAAATTCTAAGGAATAGTTATGTTGCATGTATGTGGATATTTTATATCGGCTTTAATGTTGACCATTTCTGGTAAACTATAAAAAGGCAAAAATGGGACGTGTTCAGTAGACTGGAATATTCCAAAAACATAGGTCTAAGATTTATGGTTTTGGAGACTGAAAGAAAGATTATTGCAAGGACGATTTGATGCATATTCACATGTCAGTTTTCAAAATGATTATTTGAAAATGGGATACCCTCTTCTTTTTCAAATATGTAAATAGCGGCGGATTCATGTATTTGTTTAGTGTCAGTGGCATTTCCATTTTCCCTAGACGTTTTTGAATGCAAGCCGCTGTTATTTTTTAATTTTCTTCTTTTTCTGCTTCAGTTTACTACCGTCTTTGGGCACTATCCAGGATTCCTTAGCTTGAATGTAACTAATTTCAGGTAATATATGTAGTGGTGCCAACTGTTCTACATTTTTACGCATGCTGTTATTAACCTGCTTGTTTGGTGCAAGAGTTTTACATGTTTCCAATTTGTTTTGATAGGAATGGAAGTGTGTATGCAGATATGGAGTTTAAATATGATAGTCTCTTGATTTCCATTACTGACGCCATCGACGCTGTTCGAAACGCCACAAAAACGGGCCTGGTTCATTTGCTTCCAGTGGACGACTACTTCATGTTCAGAGGGGGTACAGAAAATATTCCATTTCTTTTTTTATTTTGTAAGAGATTGGCAAATGTATGCAATATGAAAGTGGTGATTTTTATAATTTTGTTGACAGAACTAAAGGATGGAATGTGTCCTGTTCCCGAGAGAAATTCTAGTGCTATATGCTTGGAGGAGTGTCATGTGGACTCTAACTGTACAGGAACTCAGAAATGTTGCTTCAACGGGTGTGGGCACACGTGCCAAGAAGCAGGTAAAATCGAATCATCTAGTTGTGTATTTGTTGAAAAAGAGGATGGAGAAAGAGTCTATCTTCTCTTCGATGTTTCCTTAATGTACACCAATTGATTGATTTCTTGATAAGTGTACTCCAAAAAGGATCCATGTGAGGATATGGAATACTTGGAAAAGAAAGGAGAAGAATGTCTGAAAATGTATGGCATGAACTTGACGACAGCCCCAGACTCGCGATCGTTCTGCAGGTTGGTCGCCACGACCATTTTCTTTTCAAAGAGGAACATTAAAGAATATCTAACGATTTCCAAACTGTTTTTATTTTGTATAGAAAATGCTTATTCCGGATGTGTCTTTTCTTTACAGAGTAATACACAACTTCACCATGTGCATCTTGAAAAGTCTTACAAAGGAAACAGGGGCAAAGTGTTCATCTGATCAGATTGAACGAGCTATGAAAGCTTTGGGTCCAAATCTTAAAGCGGAGCTGAATGTTCCGTATGATCCTGTTGCTTGTGAGTATATATATATTGATTTATGATTTGACGTTCTTCTAATTGAATATTTTTTGAGTCCATCATACACGTTTCTGAATCATCCAGACCGTCTGAACATTCCCTAACTCGGAAATGTTTGTTCTTTTCAGGCCTCAACACATCGAAAGATAGAATGGGTATGTGAAGAGTCAAGTAGTTTTCAAATGATAAATGGAGTTGCAAAACCTAGTGCCTATTGGGTTATAGTTGAATGTCCGATATATATCAAGTAAGGTTTACAACATCTTACTCATGAATTAATTTCATTTATAGTGAAGAGAGCAGCCTTCACCATTCGACTGGCATCAGTGCTCTGGACTGAAGAATTATCTGATCACAGATCAGCGATGTACAGGAGTTGGAATCACACCATCGTGTCAAATGTATGTACCAGAGTTATATGTTTAAGCGGTGGCGTTCTAACAAATGCCAAGGAGTAGTTATGTTGCATGTATGTGAAAAATTTATATCGGCTTTTATGTAAACCATTTCTGATAAATCATAAACAGGCAAAAATGGGACGTGTTCAGTTGACTGGAATATTCCAAAAACATAGGTCTAAGATTTATGGTTCTGGAGACTGAAAGAAAGATTATTGCAAGGACGATTTGATGCATATTCACATGTCAGTTTTCAAAATGATTATTTGAAAAGGGGATACCCTCTTCTTTTTCAAATATGTAAATAGCGGCGGATTCATGTATTTGTTTAGTGTCAGTGGCATTTCCATTTTCCCTAGTCTTTTTTGAATGCAAACCGCTGTTATTTTTGAATTTTCTTCTTTGTCTGCTTCAGTTTACCAGCGTGTTTGGTCATTATCCAGGATTCCTTGGCTTGAGCGTAACTAATTTCAGGTAATATATGAGTTGGTGACAACTGATCTTAATTTTTACGCATGTTGTTATTACCCTGCTTGTTTTGTGAAAGATTTTTACTTGAGCTCAATTTGTTTTGACAGGAGTGGAAGTGTTTATGCTGATATGGAGTTTAAATATGATAGTTTCTTGATTTCCATTACTGACGCCATGGACGCTGTTCAAAACGCCACGAAAACGGGCCTGATTCATTTGCTTCCAGTGGACGACTACTTCATGTTCAGAGGGGGTACAGAAAACATTTCATTTCTTTTTTTATTTTGTAAGAGATTAGTATGCAATATGAAAGTGGCAATTGTTATAATTTTGTTTACAGAACTAAAGGGTGGAATGTGTCCTGTTCCCGAGAGAAATTCTAGTGCTATATGCTTGGAGGAGTGTCACATGGACTCTAACTGTACAGGAACTCAGAAATGTTGCTTCAACGGGTGTGGGCACACGTGCCAAGAAGCAGGTAAAATCGAATCATCTAGTTGTGTATTTGTTGAAAAAGAGGATGGAGAAGTGGTCTACTTCTCTTCGATGTTACCGTAATGTACACCAATTGATTGATTTCTTGATTAGTGTACTCCAAAAAGGATCCTTGTGAGGATATGGAATACTTGGAAAAGAAAGGAGAAGAATGTCTGAAAATATATGGCATGAACTTGACGACAGCCCCAGACTCGCGATCGTTCTGCAGGTTGGTCGCCACGACCATTTTCTTTTCAAAGAGGAACATTAAAGAATATCTAACAATTTCCAAACTGTTTTTATTTTGTATAGAAAATGCTTATTCCGGATGTGTCTTTTCTTTACAGAGTAATACACAACTTCACCATGTGCATCTTGAAAAGTCTTACAAAGGAAACAGGGGCAAAGTGTTCATCTGATCAGATTGAACGAGCTATGAAAGCTTTGGGTCCAAATCTTAAAGCGGAGCTGAATGTTCCGTATGATCCTGTTGCTTGTGAGTATATATATATTGATTTATGATTTGACGTTCTTCTAATTGAATATTTTTTGAGTCCATCATACACGTTTCTGAATCGTCCAGACCGTCTGAACATTCCCTAACTCGGAAATGTTTGTTCTTTTCAGGCCTCAACACATCGAAAGATAGAATGGGTATGTGAAGAGTCAAGTAGTTTTCAAATGATAAATGGAGTTGCAAAACCTAGTGCCTATTGGGTTATAGTTGAATGTCCGATATATATCAAGTAAGGTTTACAACATCTTACTCATGAATTAATTTCATTTATAGTGAAGAGAGCAGCCTTCACCATTCGACTGGCATCAGTGCTCTGGACTGAAGAATTATCTGATCACAGATCAGCGATGTACAGGAGTTGGAATCACACCATCGTGTCAAATGTATGTACCAGAGTTATATGTTTAAGCGGTGGCGTTCTAACAAATGCCAAGGAGTAGTTATGTTGCATGTATGTGAAAAATTTATATCGGCTTTTATGTTAACCATTTCTGATAAATCATAAACAGGCAAAAATGGGACGTGTTCAGTTGACTGGAATATTCCAAAAACATAGGTCTAAGATTTATGGTTCTGGAGACTGAAAGAAAGATTATTGCAAGGACGATTTGATGCATATTCACATGTCAGTTTTCAAAATGATTATTTGAAAAGGGGATACCCTCTTCTTTTTCAAATATGTAAATAGCGGCGGATTCATGTATTTGTTTAGTGTCAGTGGCATTTCCATTTTCCCTAGTCTTTTTTGAATGTAAACCGCTGTTATTTTTGAATTTTCTTCTTTGTCTGCTTCAGTTTACCAGCGTGTTTGGTCATTATCCAGGATTCCTTGGCTTGAGCGTAACTAATTTCAGGTAATATATGAGTTGGTGACAACTGATCTTAATTTTTACGCATGTTGTTATTACCCTGCTTGTTTTGTGAAAGATTTTTACTTGAGCTCAATTTGTTTTGACAGGAGTGGAAGTGTTTATGCTGATATGGAGTTTAAATATGATAGTTTCTTGATTTCCATTACTGACGCCATGGACGCTGTTCGAAACGCCACGAAAACGGGCCTGATTCATTTGCTTCCAGTGGACGACTACTTCATGTTCAGAGGGGGTACAGAAAACATTTCATTTCTTTTTTTATTTTGTAAGAGATTAGTATGCAATATGAAAGTGGCAATTGTTATAATTTTGTTTACAGAACTAAAGGGTGGAATGTGTCCTGTTCCCGAGAGAAATTCTAGTGCTATATGCTTGGAGGAGTGTCACATGGACTCTAACTGTACAGGAACTCAGAAATGTTGCTTCAACGGGTGTGGGCACACGTGCCAAGAAGCAGGTAAAATCGAATCATCTAGTTGTGTATTTGTTGAAAAAGAGGATGGAGAAGTGGTCTACTTCTCTTCGATGTTACCGTAATGTACACCAATTGATTGATTTCTTGATTAGTGTACTCCAAAAAGGATCCTTGTGAGGATATGGAATACTTGGAAAAGAAAGGAGAAGAATGTCTGAAAATATATGGCATGAACTTGACGACAGCCCCAGACTCGCGATCGTTCTGCAGGTTGGTCGCCACGACCATTTTCTTTTCAAAGAGGAACATTAAAGAATATCTAACAATTTCCAAACTGTTTTTATTTTGTATAGAAAATGCTTATTCCGGATGTGTCTTTTCTTTACAGAGTAATACACAACTTCACCATGTGCATCTTGAAAAGTCTTACAAAGGAAACAGGGGCAAAGTGTTCATCTGATCAGATTGAACGAGCTATGAAAGCTTTGGGTCCAAATCTTAAAGCGGAGCTGAATGTTCTGTATGATCCTGTGGCTTGTGAGTATATATATATATATATATATATATATATATATATATATATATATATATATATATATATATTGATTTATGTTTTGACGTTCTTCTAATTGAATATTTTTTGAGTCCATCATACACGTTTCTGAATCGTCCGGACCGTCTGAAACATTCCCTAACTCGGAAATGTTTGTTCTTTTCAGGCCTCAACACATCGAAAGATAGAATGGGTATGTGAAAAGTCAAGTAGTTTTCAAATTATAAATGGAGTTGCAAAACCTAGGGCCTCTTTGGTTACAGTTGAAAGTCAGAAATATATCAAGTAAGGTTTACAACATCTAACTCATGAATTGATTTTATTTGTAGTCAAGAGAGCAGCCTTCACCATTCGACTGGCATCAGTGCTCTGGACTGAAGAATTATCTGATCACAGATCAGCGATGTTCAGGAGTTGGAATCACACCATCGTGACAAATGTATGTACCAGAGTTATATGTTTAAGCGATGGCGTTCTAGCAAATTCTAAGGAATAGTTATGTTGCATGTATGTGGATATTTTATATCGGCTTTAATGTTGACCATTTCTGGTAAACTATAAAAAGGCAAAAATGGGACGTGTTCAGTAGACTGGAATATTCCAAAAACATAGGTCTAAGATTTATGGTTTTGGAGACTGAAAGAAAGATTATTGCAAGGACGATTTGATGCATATTCACATGTCAGTTTTCAAAATGATTATTTGAAAATGGGATACCCTCTTCTTTTTCAAATATGTAAATATCTGCGGATTCATGTATTTGTTTAGTGTCAGTGGCATTTCCATTTTCCTTAGACGTTTTTGAATGCAAGCCGCTGTTATTTTTTAATTTTCTTCTTTGTCTGCTTCAGTTTACTACCGTCTTTGGGCACTATCCAGGATTCCTTGGCTTGAATGTAACTAATTTCAGGTAATATATGTAGTGGTGCCAACTGTTCTACATTTTTACGCATGTTGTTATTACCCTGCTTGTTTTGTGAAAGAGTTTTACATGAATCCAATTTGTTTTGATAGGAATGGAAGTGTGTATGCAGATATGGAGTTTAAATATGATAGTCTCTTGATTTCCATTACTGACGCCATCGACGCTGTTCGAAACGCCACAAAAACGGGCCTGGTTCATTTGCTTCCAGTGGACGACTACTTCATGTTCAGAGGGGGTACAGAAAATATTTCATTTCTTTTTAGCTCACCTGAGCTGAAAGCTCAAGTGAGCTATTCTGATCACATTTTGTCTGTCGTCCGTCTGTCCGTCTGTCCGTCCGTCTGTCCGTAAACTTTTCACATTTTCAACATCTTCTCAAGAACTACAAGGCCAATTTCAACCAAACTTGGCACAAATCATCCTTAGACAAAGGGGATTCAAAGTTGTGAAAATTAAGGGCCACACCCATTTTCAAGGGGAGATAATTAGAAATTAATGAAAAATTTCGAGAAATTTTCAAAAATCTTCTTCTCAAGAACCAGAAAGCCAGAAAAGCTGAAACTTATGTGGAAGCATCCTCAGGTAGTGTAGATTCAAAGTTATGAAATTCATGACCCCCGGGGGTAGGGTGGGGCCACAATGGGGGGTCGAAGTTTTACATAGGAATATATTGAGTAAATCTTTAAAAATCCTCTCAGAAACTAAACAGCCAGGACAGCTGAAACTTGTGTGGAAGCATCCTCAGGTAGTGTAGATTCGAAGTTGTGAAATTCATGACCCCGGGGGGTAGGGTGGGGCCACAATGGGGGGTCGAAGTTTTACATAGGAATATATAGAGTAAATATTTAAAATTCTTCTTCTTAGAAACTAAACAGCCAGGAAAGCTAAAACTTTTGTGGAAGCATTCTCATGTAGTGAAGATTGAAAGTTGTGAAATTCATGACCCCCGGGGGTAGGGTGGGGCCACAATTGGGGTCGAAGTTTTACATAGGAATATATTGAGTAAATCTTTAAAAATCTTCTTCTCAGAAACTAATCGGCCAGGAAAGCTGAAACTTGTGTGGAAGCATCCTCAGGTAGTGTAGATTCAAAGTTGTGAAATTCATGACCCCCTGGGTAGGGTGGGACCACAATGGGGGGTCGAAGTTTTACATAGGAAAATATAGAGTAAATCTTTAAAAATCTTCTTCTCAGAAACTAATCAGCCAGGAAAGCTGAAACTTGTGTGGAAGTATCCTCATGTAGTGTAGATTCAAAGTTGTGAAAATCATGATCCCTGGGGGTAGGGTGAGGCCACATTGGGGGGGGGGTGTTAAAATTTTACATAGGAATATATAAAGTAAATCTTTAAAAATCTTCTTCTCAGAAATTATCAGCAAGATAATTCTTTATAATTGTTAAAGACTTTGGCTCCAGGACAATTCTTCGGCCTCACAAGAAGGTTCAGAGTTTGATGTAGCTAAATATCCCATATACATGTATAAACAATTGTAAAGGATCTTTTTGAGAACTGCAATACTCAACATGTGATATGACTATAAAATTGAAGCAGGCAGCTATTTTTTCATTAGAATCTTTTTGTATTACTGTATTGAGTTATTGCCCTTGATTTATTGATTTTTGATTATTTTAATTAATGCATCCACTGTTAACCAATTATTGTGATGATTATTTTTATACAATAATAAATATTCAATGTATATAAGTTGTTCTGCATAAGTAGTTCTGGGTAAGGCAGGATTAGTTTGTTTATTTTTGATTTCCAATTTTTAGATACTATGAATTATTTTAGGCCGGCACATATATAGGGACAGTGTCCATTGCATTACGATGAGCGTCTGTTTGGGGTTAAACTTGAACAGTTACGGATAGATTGAGTGTGTGCTCTGTTTAATCTTCGTGTTTTCTAACCTACGATACAGAGTGTGCGGTCATTCCTGCCATGTATCCCATTAATACAAGTGTGCGGCCATACGTGCTTGTATTGGTGGTGGTTGCGGCGGAGCATTAGTGTATGGTCATCCCTGCTGGTGTTCTGGCCTCTCTAGCGCGTGTGTGGCACTCCCTGCTTGCGTTAGGTTGAGCTGTTGGCGCAAGTGAGCGGTAATCCCTGCTTGCGTTAACGTTGGTACCTGTTGAGTTGCGTAGGTGTGCGGTCATTCATGCCTGCGTAACGCTGAGTCCCTATATATGTGCAGAAGCGGTGACTAAAGTCTGCTCTTGTAAATATTGGCAGCAATCAGGGCTATCCGAGTTCCAAGGGTAAAAATGGATTTTATTTATACAAGATCTACATGTATTATTGTATATTGTCCAATTGCTTGTATTATGACTCCATTAAGCTGACTTTATCATACCTATTGTTCCTCAGGTGAGCGATGTGGCCCATGGGCCTCTTGTTTTATTTTGTAAGAGATTGGCAAATGTATGCAATATGAAAGTTGTGATTGTGTTGTTTTCGTTGACAGAACTAAAGGGTGGAATGTGTCCTGTTCCCGATAGAAATTCTAGTGCTATATGCTCAGAGGAATGTCAGATGGACTCCGACTGTACAGTTAATCAGAAATGTTGCTTCAACGGGTGTGGGCACACGTGCCAAGAAGCAGGTAATGTCATTAAATGTTTATGTGTACGCTTAATGTACACTGTTCTGTTCCTAAAACTTCGTAAACTACTGTTATTTTAATATGATATGAACCAGAGAAACTTGTTCAAAAATATCATCCGTTAAATGTACACGCATTATATATGCTAAATTTCAGTTCATTAAATTTTGAATAAAATGAATTTTGGTATCCATAGAGAATAGATATATGTTATTCGTCGAATTCTTTTATCCATTTTTTCTTTTAGATTCAGAAGAAATGACAACCACGCCAAGACAGTAAATACTATTTATGGACAAATCCTAGACATTGTTAAATTCTTGTACGATTTGTATCAAAAACCAATGCTAAAAACACAAAACATTCAAAATTGAAATATTCATTAGGGAATATCATAATACAGTACACTGTGTAGCGTTTTCAGATTAATTTGTTCATTTTTTATTAATTTACTTTTGATCAGCAGAAAATAATAAAATAAAAATCATTTATGTTTTTTTATGTGTTATGAATATGAACAGAAATTATAACATTCTGATCTTAGTATTTATTTATCCTTTGGAAATATCCTTTTTTCCCTTAAACTTTACAGAGTAAACTAATAAAAGTTTCATCAATATATCATTTGCTATGGGGTTCCCCAAGCATTGAGTTTCAATTGATATAAGTATAGCTTGTTTCATGTATGTATACATTTTTAATTACATGTTTATTATAATAGTTTGGAGTTTTTTTTGTATTGTTTTGTTTAGAGTGTTCTGATATTTGTATTTTTGTTGTTGTTTGTTTTTGCGGGCGAAAACAAACTTTTGGAACTTGAATGTTTGGGCACTTACACGGTGGTTTTACTCTTCATATTCAATGTAAATATAATGTTTATCAATATCCATAAATATATGTGCTACTTTTATTGTTCGCCATTTTATAACTATGTATTTGCCAATATACTATAAATACACTTGTGAATGCCATGTATTTCAATAAAACTTATTTTATTAAAAATATATTCCACTATGTTTTGCGATATTAAAGCACTGTAACAACTGTCAATCTGGGTTCCCTCTTTAAGGTCGAATAACACATCATCACAAAATGGTTGACCGCTGATCGAAACGACATTTCGTTTTATTAAAAGGATTTTATGGACTGAAACATGTAACTTACTCCATAGCAGAGTGGATAAAGTGTCCGACTTGTGATCCGTACATCCCGAGTTCGAATCCTGCAGGAGCTTTTGTTGTTACTCACTGGAATAATTATATTATTCATCGTTTGTCCCCAAACTGCAAATTTTTCGCTTATTTGGCATTTGCACAGTTTATTTATCATTATATCTTTCATTATCAAAAATTTTCCTGTTAATTTGAATGACTTTTTCCAGGTGTGTTATTCCACCTTAAATACAGTTGTTTAACTTTTCAAGCTTCATCCCTCTGATATTTGCATAAAATGAAGACACATTACATGTACAAGAATAAAATACAAATACATTGTATCTTTCTTTTTATCAAAGAAAAAACATTCCCATCAAATAAGAAATCCAATTGTGGTTTAGTTTTCTCTTCTTTTATTAGAGACATAAACTTTCATTAAATATCTTCACATCAAACAGAAGTAAGGAATGTACGAGACATGTATATGAAACAATAAAAGGCACATTTACAAAAAATAATAACAAAATCACGGAATTATGAGAGGGGTGGGCCAGAGACAGAAGTTGTGTTATCAATTAAAGACTTGCTGAAGCACACGTCATATACGTAAAAAGGAATTTCAATGATGGATAAAAAATGGATTTCTCTTGTGGTAAACATAGGATTTTTAGCATGATTGCCTTTCAATCAAAAATTTCAGTTCAAGACTTGGTAATCTCAAAAATTATACAAATAGAATCTGATAGATACTTGCCAGGTACGATACTTAAATTAACAAATATATTGAAATTAGTTTCTCTCCCTTGGGCAGTATACTGGAACTAGTAATAAGCAGAATTAATCAATGCTAGTAAAGAGGTAAGAAATTAACACAAATATCCCACAATATGGGGATATTAATTTGGGACCCATTTAGTCCTTTTTACATAAAATCATTAGGCGTGAAAATTTCTCCAATTTATACAGCTATTCTTAAATTTAAAAGAAAATATTTTGATAACAAACAAGCTATTGAAAAAGCCTCTAAACAACTGTTGTAGAACACTACAGGCTGATGAGCAATATTCCAGATATCTAAATTACTGAATATAAACCCGATTTGAACACAATTTGAATTCAATTCTAAAGAATGAACCATCAATTCTAAAGAATGAACCATTACGCAGTTTGTCTATATGCAGTTATTAAACTATATATTAAATTACATTGTAAATAACTTTACAAAAAACACAGATCAAAACAATAAATAAATAAACAAAACAAGAATAACAACATAATTCTCATGAACGACAATAACAGAAAAAAATATTGCACTGCTTTTAAATGAAAAACAAACTGACTAGAACTTATTGGAAAAAGAACTACATTTTTTTTTTGTTAAAAAAGAATATCTTAACAAATATCTACTTATGAAACAAAAAAAAACATCAAATAATAAAATACCCCTAGAAAATATCTCTTTTTTTCTTTTTGAAAATTAGACTTCGAGATAAAACTCATATAGAAAAAGATATTTCAAAGTCATAAATATAATGAAAGATAATAGTTTACAGTTAATATTTCGCGTAAGTATAACCTTAATTTCAAAGGCACTGGATCTCATAATTACTGTTAGTTTCCCGTTACATATATTCAATTTCATAAATAATAAAAATAGTACATTTGTCCAGTGGTTGCTGGTGACCAAAGTTTTACACTAAAAATAGCTGTATTTTTTAGTAACAGTAAACATTTGAAGAAAATGCTAGTGTTTATCTTACATCTACACTAATGTATAAAAGTTTCAGTTACTACAGTTAACTTACATTTACAAAAACCAAATCAAATTGTAGACAATTCACAGTTGAGCAATCACTTTTAAAAAATCAATAAAAAAAACAATGTATAAATTGAAAGAAGCTGACTTTTTTTCTGAACAATATAACATTAATTAGGTATAGGACTTATAGGTCATAATCAACAGCTCTAAACCGAGACAACAGCTAAAACGATACAATTAAACTACAAATGAAACTGTAATAATTATTCGCAGCAAAAAAGCACCATTAGGAATACATTTAATTAGCATTATTCATTTAAGTAACTCAAGTTTCCAGATTATTTTTATATGTTCTACATCTTAAATAGAGGTATATGTTTCGGTAAATCTTCTAATGTTTCCACTACGTTATCCTGTTGCTATAAACTAACCAAAGCACATTATGTGTCACCTGAATTGGTCCAGCATCATAGAAAAATATTCACACGAAATTATCACACATTCATGTATGTGAGATAATACACTAAGAAAAACAAAATCCTGACCACGCCAAAAGTACATGTAACTTATCACTAGTTCATCTCTAACCATTTTACAATTTCAATGGAATATTGTGTGAGGCATTATATCAAAGTATATGGAATGTCGAGTAAAAAATATATCAAACCACAGAAATGTCTAGAACCTTCCTATTCTTAACTAGTGAATGCCATCACACACAGCTGTCAAAATTCTGATAGGCACTTAAACCATATGGATAAAAAACACTATGGCAAGAGAATAACTTTGTTTCATATAAACCTTTAAGGAAATAGTTTATTCCCATCTACTACTTTTTTTACTAAATAAACTTTTGTATTTCTAAATCTATGAGTAATTTCTGTTTTCCTAATTTTCATTATTTTAATGAAGATAAAGGAATCTCTCTGAGAGTGCTCCTGGCTTTACAAGCTGCTCAAAACTTTCCTGATCGCTCCCAGCTTTGTTCTGTACTTTATGTTGCAGCTTTCTCAAAAGCTCTGATGCAGGGGTGTTTAAAGCAAACCCAGAAGAGTTGTACAGGCCTCCCAGACCAGCAAGCCCTGGCCCCCCAGGGAGAAATGGGGCAATCCACCCTGAACCCCCTACACTGGTCTTCTTACTGCTCTCTTTTTCTTCTTTTGCTTCCAGCTTCTTGGAATTAGATTCCTTCTTCTCTGAACCAGCTTTCCCATGTTCACTGGACTTCTTACTAGGAGTTGTAGAAGATGGGCCTTGCTCAGCTTCTCTCTGTTCTCTCTGCTCTTTTATTTTCTTCTGCCTGAGGAGATGTCTCTCTTTGACCTTGTACTCTAATGTTGAGTGTGGCACCCCATAGTAACTGCCTGCCCTATGTACACTCATTTCCCCTCTCTGAACAGCTTTTACTGCTTCCATCAACAACTGACTGTTGTATTTTCTGTACTGTCCACGTTTTGGGCGAGTTTTCTTTGTCGGATTATCGGTGGATTTTTTCTTGTCACCATCATCATGGCGAATTCTTTTGGCAGGTGATGGGGAATTGGAATGAGTGAAATTTTCCGTCTCCATGCTTCGAGCTAGGCCCTGGCAGAGCTCTGAAAGAGCTTGAGATTTAAATTTGACTTTCTCTGAGATTGTCTTCACGATGATGTCTTTCAAGGTTTCTCCAACAGCTGCATTTTCTATCTTGTCTAATGAACTTTGATAATGATTTTCAACCTTGCTCTCTACCTTATGGTGCATGGGCTGAAAGGACGGTATTATAATGTCTGATGAACTCTCAGGGGAGGGAACTTCTACATTACCATTTCTTGGGGACATCCGTGGAGAGAGTATGCGTTTTCCTGCAAAATCATCTTGCTGGCGAACTCGAAAGGCATTTCGCTCCATCTCTATTCTCTCTTCAGCCAGCTTTTTAATAATATTCTTCAGAATTGGTAGTTTTAGGTCGTGGGAGTAATGAGCAAAATATTCCTCCTTTCTACGATTTAGATTATGCTTCTTTCGCAGGTATTCTAACTTCTTCTCTTGAGTCTCATATTGATTTTCTAATTCAGCACTCCAGTCTATGGCGTAAGGTAGAGAAAATGGCAGAAGTGCCATGCTGGCCCCAGGTATAAGATCTGTCCATTTCAACGCAAGTTCTGTAGGTTCCTCAATCTCAGCTGCCTACAAATTAAACGACAAAGTTAATTGCATGGGACATTTTCAGAAATTAATCATCAACTAAGAAATTTCATATATTCGAAGCCAACAGCTTGTTTTCTTCTAGAGTAAATGTCATTGAGGATATCTGTCATATCAATGTGACATCATTATTATAGCTTTGATTTGAATAAACTTTTACTTGTATTGTCTAAATATATTTATAACTCACTCTTCACCTAATATTTTTAAAAATTAGTTAAATATGTGGTAAAATAACAAATTTCTTACTTTTTAAAATCTATTTAAACTATTAACTTTCATAACACAAACATTCATTCCTGATGTACACAAGATACCAAAATTAAATTTTAGGCAAATTATTCTATTTAACTTCTATCTACTTCATTTTAATTTTCATATCAATTTGCATGAATTTAACTGTGAATGAATTATTGCAAAAAGCAGGAGAAATAAGCTTACTGGAGCTACAGGTTCTTGTTTGTCAATGCCCATTTTAAAAATTTTGTTACGAAGCGTGGATCTCGGAATTCCGTACAAGACGGAAGCACGACGAGTTCCTAGTTTTCCGCTCTGAATCTCCGACACAGCTGCTAGCAGTTCCTCATCTGTATAAGACTTTTTACAATTGACACTTGTTGATTCCTTTTTCTTGGGCAGGGTTGAGCTTGAAAATAAGATGGAAAATAATGATAATTAGGAATTCAATTTCTTTCTTATACTCAATATAAGTACAATGCAATAAATAATAAAAAAGATGAGACTTAAAAAATAATAATTTGCAAAGGGCCTTTCGAAAATCAAAGATTTTAATTGTTAAATATAATGGTCAAGACCTAAATCTGAAGCTTTTAATACATGCATAGATGACTTTATTGAAATTTAAATATTCTTGATAAAACATCAAACAACTCAAAAACATAATTCATTTCGTAAAGTGAATCAAAAGAGCATCGTTCTAAGGCATTTTAGTTCAAATCAGTTCTTTCTTCCTACCTCAGAATTATAAACTATTGGTATCATGCAGCATACACCGCTTTAACTTCTTACCACGTCTGAGCCACTATGTGTGGGATCTTGAGTTCTATGGGGTCCTGTGCATCTCTACTTGCAGCAGCCTCCGTCTCCATGTTTTCCAGCGACTGAGTGGTGGTGGATCTAAGTTCTGCCAGCAGCTCCCTACCAACATGGTCTGTGTAAAACTGGGGGCAGTATGGTAGCAACTCCTGGAGATATCTAAAACCTGAAAGAAGTCGAGCTATTTTCATCCAAAATTTGTCACCACATATTGAAAACCAGGGAGTAGAAGTTCTAATTTAATTTGATTGAGCCATCTTCAATCTTTTGAAATTTTGCAACTTTGACTCTTTTCATTCATCTGATGGAGAAGGTGCCAGAAATGGAATAAATTGGTTAATGTTGATATGAAGTTACAGTACAAAATGACTGGAACCAATTCAGCTTATGACCAGCTTTTATTACAAAAGAAGAAAAAATGATGTCATAGTTCATTCTTTAGGAATACTGGTAATCCATTCACTGAAATTTCAAAACCATTCAATACAAATGCTTAATCAAATAAAATTCAATATTTTGCTTGAATTTTGGGTTTGAACTTTTAAAAAAAATATAATTTTTACAACAGCAATGGAATAGTCATGTCAAATGGTAGAGCCAAAAGGATTTTATAAAAGGGTACTCAAAGACTAGATACATGCATACTGGTACTGTACCAGTTATCGGCTAAGACCAGTTATCGGCTAAACTGAGAGTTCGGGTTTATAGCACGCGACAATCCAAGATTTTTTAATTCAGTCGTCTTTTTCGAATAAAGAAAAGTAAGTTTGCTTGAAAACTTTCTTGAATATGTTTTATACATGAGCTTAAACGATCATTGTTTACCGCTGATTTTACATCTTTGCACTTTCAGCAGTGGGGGAAGTGAAGTAATAAGTTAAAAATAGAATATTACCTCTTTGTGATACGTTATTATATCCCTTCTTTGATTTGACATATAAAATCAATACATTTAACATGTATAAACAAAAAGGAATTCACGAATTTCCGAGAGATTTGTAGCGCAATTGAATGCCTGATTGCACAATTATGTATTGAAAAGTATACGATTTGGTGTATTACCGTATGATAATAAACGAATTATTTTATGAGTTTTGTTTATAATGTATCATCACCCCGAATAATTGAGTCTGACCTCACAAGGGGCATAATTCAAAATACATTTAGCAGAGTATAAAATCAACATGAACACAGATTTTTACTATGTTACATGTACTATCACGAAGCCGATAACTGGTACAGTAAATCGTAAAAACTCGGCAAATTCGGGGCGTGCTTAAAAGCACAAAACAAGATGTTTTGGGTTCTAAATAATGATATAAACTAACAGATTGATAAATAAGGAGTTCACTTTTTAAAGTATGTCAATTTTTATCCAAAAATATCAAGAAATAAGGAATTACGAAAAGAAAACATTAAATTTTAGCCGATAACTGGTACAGTGCCAGTATGGATATTATAATTGTTTAACATGCAAATGTACACACTAGTAATTAAATTATAGATTGCTGTAAATATTTGATAAATATTACACTCCCTCACTTCTAGTAAAATTTACAAAAAAAAAGTTTCCCAGGCCAATTTAAAATTCAAACAGGCAGGTTTTCACTGCACAAATTGAAAAGGGAAATAACTCCATTTTTTCTAATTTAAAAAATGAAAAACTGTCAGAGTTATTCCACTTTTCAATATTAAAGGCAAATGAAATTTATAAGTGTGGGAGACTTAATGTGGTGCGCCTGGTGCCAGTGAAACAAAACATAACCAAGAATAGAATTCCTGGGTCCCCCGCCGGTCAAGCAGTATACTAGTATCGAGTCTATCGACCAAGGCTGATTTAGGAACTTGACCAAGGTATTAGTGGTATAAACATTTGGTATAAATTTAATGAAAATCCGTCAAAATTTGTAGGCATGAGAGCGCTTACAAGGTCAATTTTTGGATAAAACTGAGTCATTATTGTGGTCAAAGTCATTATTGTGGTCAAAGTCCCATAACTCCAACAAAAAGTATCGACCAATGCTGATTTTCGAAACTTTACCAAAGTATTAGTGGTATAAACATTTGGTATAAATTTATTGAAAATCCGTCAAAATTTGAAGGCATGATAGTGCTTACAAGGTCAATTTTTGGATAAAACGGAGTCATTATCGTGGTCAAAGTCCCATAACTCCAACAAAAAGTACCGACCAATGCTGATTTTCAAACTTGACCAAGGTATTAGTGGTATAAACATTTGGTATAAATTTAATGAAAATCTGTCAAAATTTGTAGGCATGAGAGCGCTTACAAGGTCAATTTTTGGATAAAACGGAGTCATTATTGTGGTAAAAGTCCCATAACTCCAACAAAAAATATCGACCAATGCTGATTTTCGAACTTGACCAAGGTAATAGTGGTATAAATATTTGGTATAAATTTAATGAAAATCCGTCGAAATTTGTAGGCATGAGAGCGCTTACAAAAAAGTGTGGCGGACGGACACACGGACGCACCGACACACGGACCCACAGACACACAGACCCAGGGACAGACGCCCGGCATTTCTATGTCCCCGCTCCGCGTTGCAGCGGGGGACAATTAAACATTCATACTTGAATGTTTTGATTACATGAACATAGCTAGAAATCTTGTGGGGGACAGATGTGATAGTTCCCATGTGAACAGACTTACTAGGGTTGTCTTGTAAACTTTTGCCATCTTTTGCTTCTTTCATCAACTGCGACACAGCCTCCTGTTATGAAATAAAATCACTCACATCATTAAAATATAATAATAGCAAAAAATTATAATTGCTAACCTTTCAAAAACAACACATTCATGAGAAAAATCCATATGTATTATCAAATTCTTATGCAGAGATTATATAACCCATTCTAAATTTGGGATGGCAGTTCTTTGAATACATAACTCTCTAACATTTTTCTAAGAATATCACATAACAACATTAACAATAAGTCTTCTGTCTTTTAAAAGTGACAAAAATATATACATGTATTGAATTCTATTAAATGAACATTTCTTTTGTAGCATTTAGAGTTATCTTTCTTTTTCTCAACACCTAAATGTACCAAATGTGACTTTTTATTTGATTTTTTCCCCATGAGACAGCTAGCAAATTAAATGAACAAAATGAACATGAACAATGCAGTAGAATCAGAGAGAGAAAGAGAGAGTGTGTGAGAGAGAGAGAGAGAGAGAGAGAGAGAGAGAGAGGGGGGAGAGAGAGAATCTATATTAATAAATAATTTTAGTTAAAAAATTAGAGAAAAACACTATTTCCTAGTCTAAAATTATACAATTCATATACTTTAAATATACAATGTTTACTTGTACCGGTATATCCAATTACAGTAGATGAGGCACATTAAAGTTCTTTGATTTGTACCAACTACCGAATTAATTTTGTTTTACTAAAATATATATTCAGGAATTTCTTAATTGTTAGATACATCTACATTTAATTGTGTTCAAACTTATGATATGAAAAAGAGTGTCAATGATGTTACGTTAGCAATTAAATACTAGTAAATAGTGCTTTTCATCTTTGACTAAGTCAGACCCATTATTACATAATAAAACATAGAAATAAATTGTGGTTATGAAAACATCATCCGATTCATCATTTGCCTCTAAATGTACACTCCTTCTTATCTCAGTTTACTAACATTTACTAGAAGAAACATTATTATATATAGTTATAGCCTTCTGATGAGGTCAATACATGGTTTTCATACTAATTCTCTTCAAAAGTTTAACAGTAAAATATTTTTATCAAAATGTAAAGGCGTTGATTTTGCTATTGTTACGTCATATGTTGCGCGTACAAAAACCAGTTTTTTGTCATGAAAATCTATTTTTAGCATAGTAAGGTATATACATTTTCTATGTTGAGTATAGTAAGGTCTATAACAGAATTTATTTACAGCTATCCAACAATCATATGCTTGATAAAAATACAATATTATAAGATTTGGCTTCTCCTTTTTGCATGTGATGTAAAAACAGATCATATTTGTGAAAAACTACCAATCTGATTAAAACCAGATCCTTGATCCGCTCCTTTTTTTCTTTAATTATTGCTACACCCTCGTGTAGCGCCGATAAAAAAATAATTTTAACTATTAATATTTCAATATTGATTTTAATCAGATTGAAAAAATCTACCTACACAGAACGCACTGTGCATGGCTGAATTTGGTTAAAAGCCTAAAATTTCCTGACATTGATTTCCTTGTATGTATTCATAAAACATATTTAAGTGTCTTTTTAACAGTTAGTATTTATGAACTGCAAACCTAAAATCTAGGAGTGTAGACAAGAGTAAAATGTCTTCATGCACTGTTACAGTAATTAATCCTCTACTTTCAAACAGGCAAGTGAGCATTAGGCGATAGTTGATATCATTTCATTATAATTCTTTTAGCTTTGAAACATGCTTTAGATGAAAGCATCTGCAAAACATATTTATCAGCACTTTGTTTATGTACATTTAACTGTTACATTTTTTTAAAAGGCTACTCACGAACAAGTTCTGCAGCCGAGATTCACAAAAAAAACATGTCTGTTCCTGCTTCCAATCCCTCGTTATTCCATCCTCCAGAGCTGTACCAAAAGTAATAATTAAAATAAAAAATGCTGATACCTTATTTAAGAATACTTTACATTATTTTGTAACTTTTGCTGAAATAAATGGTTAAATACAGCTTTCTAATGCTGAAATAATTCAAATCTTTCCAATTTAGTAGAATGAAATTGGACTTCTGAGTTCATGAAACACTAAGAGTGGCCAGCTTAGACAGCTATACAGTTTTGGTAACAGGAAGTACTTAATATAATTACTAATAGCTATTTATACCACTGTATACCAATAGTAATTAAAAAATTATAAGTCTTCCGAATATCAACACCTTACTGACACACCTTCCTTATAATAGCACCTTACTGACACACCTTCCTTATATTAACACTTACTGACACACTTTCCTTATAATAACACCTCACTGACACACCTTCCTTATAATAACACTTACTGACACACCTTCCTTATAATAACCCTTACTGACACACCTTCCTTATAATAACACCTCACTGACACACCTTCCTTATAATAACACTTACTGACACTTTCCTTATAATAACACCTCACTGACACACCTTCCTTATAATAACACTTACTGACATTTTCCTTATAATAACACCTTACAGACACACCTTCCTAATAATAACACCTTACAGACACACCTTCCTTATAATAAAACATTAATACAGACACACCTTCCTAATAATAACACCTTACAGACACACCTTCCTTATAATAACACTTACTGACACTTTCCTTATAATAACACCTTACAGACACACCTTCCTAATAATAACACCTTACTGACACACCTTCCTTATAATAACACCTTACTGACACACCTTCCTTATAATAACACCTTACTGACACACCTTCCTTATAATAACACCTTACAGACACACCCTCAGACAATTATGACGCAATGCTTGAAGGAATTAACGCTACCATTAGCTAATGCATGAAGAGCACTCCCAAAGTCAATAAGATTATGTTTCATGATTTATTCTAAAATTATGTACTGATTGGCTATACATGGTATTTTGTACACAGTTGGAAACTTGTATTCAGATAGCTACATGTAGGTGCTGCTATATTTAGTCTTAATTAAAGTAATCAGCAGTTATTGGATTTAATGGTTTTGAGTACATTTTTGCTTTCACGTCGACAGATTCATAATTCTCAATGCATTACTATATTTTTTTAATGAAGCAAGGGTTCGGGATACAGGGTAGGTATAAATGCAGGGCTCTTACAATTAAATGGCAACAACAGTTCTGTGATGTTTTCCTTCCCTCCAAATTCCTCTGCAATTCTTTCCAGCCCTGTTGAAAACAAAATGACAATTTCAAATACAAATACATGCATGCACAAAATGTATGCGGGCACTTAATTATTCAATCAACATATCCCAGCCCATATCAATTTGAGAAATATCCATCTAAAAATGTTGTATACACTGATGGTACAGTTATAGAGTTTTGGAGTACTAATAACTATTGTCAATAAAAGATACAGTTAAAGAGTTATTGTACAAAAACCTTGTGATCTCTACTCCTCGTAAATTGTAAGAGATAGAGACTTGAAACTTTTACCAATGTCTTAAGTTGACTTCATCTGGATAAAAATCTTTCAATCTATTCATATCAAAAGGATCTGATGTCGCCTTAAAGTAGTTATTACCCCTGAAAGTTTCTTAATTTTGTAAAAACATGCACCTAAAACTTTTGAACCATATGTCCGACATCGGACCACTTGAAAATGAAAAGTTGATCTTTGTCAATCAAAATGATGTTATGGTCAAAGGTAGAGGTCATTTTTTAAAAACCATAGTGATACAAAATCTTTTGACATTATTTTTACATGAAGTAATGCAGAGAAAGCATTATATCAATTCTATCGAAACAGAAATGATGCAAACATAAAACATGATAAGATGGTAATTAAGACCTCTGATTGTTCGAGAACAATTAGTTTACTAGTTCTGTATTGGAATCTTATGACCATGGGTTTAGAAAGTTGGGCATCAAATGCAACAGGTAATAAAAAAAAGTCATGTCTCGATCATGCTGTTGCATTATCTCAAATATCAAAAATTATAATTAATTGTGTCTTGAATTGTGATGCAAAGAGGTAAAAAAGAAAGAAAAAAGAGAGAGATTTAAGAAAATATCCCATGTCCGCACAAAATAACTAATTTAAAGCAAATGAAAAAAACATGGGGTGGGGGTGTGGAGATCATCTAATCCAGGAGAGTGGCACTCTCTTCCATGGTCTTCACCCATAAAGTTGAATTTAACGCTTAATGGAAAAATCTTTTGGAGAGAAAGGCATTGGTGTGCCAAAACTTATCTTTTTTTTGAAATTATGTTCAGCTAAATAAATCAACCAATGTTTGCATATCGAAGCTTTGCATGAAAATTATTGGTAGCAGCCTTAAAAATGTTCTTTTCTAAATTTTAAATCAAATATCTAATTAAGTTATATTAGGCAGTTTGAGCAAAAGTTTTTTTTTCTATTTAAAGCATCTTTAGCATGTATGAAATGAAATACCATCAAATATGCTAATGAAATTAAACAATGAAATTAAAATACTTGATATTAAAATAAGGTACATGTAATTAAGAGAATATTTTTAATTCATTAACACTTAAGATTTTTTAACAAATTCATTTTAACTACAGAAATTTAAAATATGTAAAGACTTTGGTAAGACAATTTTGATATGTCTCTATTCGAGAGAATTTTTTGTAAAGAAGGAAATATTCAATGTCAGTTTAGAGGACATGATTTTGAGTGTCAACACTGCCTAATCAATAACAGGGATCCAAACCTGTTGAGAACAGAATTAACATATGAACAGAAGGATAAGACTCAATGCCAAGAGTCACCACAGCAACGAAAAAAAAATCAATAATCCCCACAACCAAAATTAAAAATGTCACATCAAGACGTTGTGAAACGTAAATTCAAATTATCACCTGTTGATGTTTAATTAAATAAGTATTAAAACTGTGAAAAATGTGTCTAGAAAATTCGAGTTTTGGGGGGTTTTTTTGTACAAAAAATATTTATTTCCTTCCCTGTCAAAAGCTCGGTCCATGCCATCCATTGTCAACGTCACACAAGTATCATCATCAGCCGAATTTTGGGAGACGATCGATAGATGATTTACCTGTCTATTAAATTGCATGCTTTTTTCAATCTCCTTTTCCCTGTTTCACAAAATAGCAACTAAATCGCGAGAAAGAAATCTACTTTAGCATTTCGGTGAAGTTTAATTAGAATATATGTAACATCAATGTACAAAATTGTATCCGTGTGGAAGGGGTGTGCTCATATCACGGAACAGCCGGAGAGTCTGAATTTTGACTGAAGCAACCTCTGTCTTATCGTATATTTAGGTTCTGGGGGTTCGTATGACTCATAAACACATCTAAATACAAAGAAAGTTATACATACCGACAGCTATTGGTATTTTCTTGCTCCATGACAGCAGTTCTTTTCTAAAAGCCCGTCTTTCTTGGCTGCATCTCGAGTTCCCACAGTCAACCATGTTTCATTGTATATAATGTGACGTAGTACGCATTGAGGAAGCGAAACTGTGACGTAGTCGGTACACAGGTGAAAACAAAACAGGTATCCTCAGGTGAGACAAAAGCAGAAGCAGTAGTAATTGTACATGTAATACCCCACACTAATTGTGGCAGATAATGTTTTTGTGTTTTGGTTTCTTTATCACCCGGCTTTACTTTCACTTTGTGGATGTTCAAAATAAACAAGGAAAAGAAAAACCTTCCCCGGTTCTTGATCTGTTTGATATCAGATGGGGTTAAATATATGTTTGGGTGTGGCGGTTCTATTTCGATTCGGTTATTTGAATAGCAGCCAGTGTCTTTATATGCTGTAAAATAAACACGAACATGTATGTTATTTATAGATTATAGATGTATACATATAAAATATTAACATAAAAGTCTGAATGGGGAAGTGTTTTAAGATATTTTTAGAGGAATTAAAACTTTTTGTAGATTGTATTTTATATCCCTGAAATGTAGAAAGAAGAAAAACACATCCACACATTAAACACTTCTGTACAGTATATTACATGTATTATATATATATAGATATATAAATATATATAAACATAACATTTATAAACATGTGTAAAGTAACTTGTATTAATTAGCCTCGATCAGCTAGTTTTACAAGAAGAATAACGCAGATATATTTATTTTGTCTCATATCAGATGTACATTCAAGGAATTTAGAAAACAATGAAAGGAGCATACAGGTATCCAGATGGCAGTGAATACACAGGGGACTGGATGGAGGGACAGCGACACGGGTATGGAGTGATGAAGTTCCCCGATGGATCCCAGTATTTTGGCATATTCGACAATGGACTTTGTCAAGGAACAGGGGTCATGATTTTTAACGACAAGTCTAGGTAACTGTTTTTAATGTTTTCCGCGCTTCTCTGAGCTAGCTTGTATTAATTGATAAAACTAAAATATAATTTTTAGTCCTGTGTCACTTATAATACATGTAATATATAAATTATGTCTCTAATATATGTATATACAAATATTATAAATGAATCGATCAAAATTCAATTTTCTTGATTTCATGTATTTTAATTCAGTCAATTAAGATTTATACAAAAATCTGTTATTGCCTGCATGTCCTCCTGAAACAAATCACGTTTTTATGTTAACTATAGTGACCAATCATAATTCTTTCTTACAGGTATGAGGGTGAATTCCAAAATGGAAAATTCAATGGATATGGTGTGTTCACTCGATCTGATGGGATGAAGTATGAGGGAGAGTTTAAAAGTGGTCAAATATGTGGATATGGTGAGAAAATATGTATAATTTATTATACTTATATTAATTTATGAAAAAATTAATCAGCAAATATTGTTTTACTGCAGAAATCATAATGATCTTTCTATCTGTGTTTGACTACACTTTTAAAATATATCTAATTGGTTCAGAGTATTATGTATGATTTTACATTTATCATGAAAACTTCTTAATTTTATTTATTATATTGTAACAATGATAATGATGTATTATTGAATCCACATGACATTTTGTTTAAAGCTCTTTTTAATTTCAGGACCCTGATTTGTCTTTATATTAATTGCTGCACTTATTGATAAAAATTTTAATGAAAAAATATATACAAATACATACAAACACCATAGCTTATACATGTAATAATTTCATAGAAAGTTATAGAAACTGGGTTTGAATAGTATAACACTATATTAATCATTAGTTTATAAAGCAGCCAATTTGCTGCTGGGAGGAGGGGAGGGGGGTGTGATTTGTGAATAAAGTAAATATAGTTCTCAATTGCAACTTCGCAGGTCTTTCTGGCAGAGCTCGGATAAACGCCTTAAACGTTTATGTTAATAACGGCACCTAATGTTAAAATTTTATACTACATAGAGTTGCTCTCCATCAATTCAAGGTTAGTCTAGATGGCCCTATAGGAACTGTAGTTCATTTAGGATACAGTAAAACATGGTTATAATGAAGCGCCATGGAGGGGCAATTTTGCTTCGTTATAAGCGTAATTCGTTATATCAGTCAAATTTACAACATGTATGAGGAATGAATATCACTTTGCTGTAAGTGTCAATTCATTATAAGTGTGTTTGCTTTAACCGTGTTTTACTGTATATCATTGAATTTAATGATATCGAAGTTTAATTAGCTCACATCTCAACAGATGATGGATGCCTATACTTAATACATTTGAGGTTGTTTTTCTTATAGTTCTTGGAAAGGCTCAAGGATTAAGTTGTGATAGTATATGGTACTAAGAATATTGTTATCATATATTCATTAATGATATATATATTAATATATCTTTTGTTATCTGGGAATAAAATTTGAAATAGACAAAAGTTTTACTTATACTAGAGAAAACCACATATTTTTTAAAAGTATATTCATTATATAAACTACAGACTAACAAATTAGAATATTTATTACTTATTGGTCCAGCACGAGCTAACTGTTACCCAATATTGCCGTGGTGAAATGATTATGAATCACCTTAAAAACCCAAGTGATTCATCACTTGTTTATCAGACATATACCTGATATTGTAATTATTGAATAATATTTTTTTAACAGGATTAGTGACTTTTGCTGACGGCAGTCACGGACTTCCACGGAACGAGGGGTACTTTGAGGGGAACAAACTCATGAAGAGAGAGAAATGCCAGGGAGCTGTTCAGAGGGCTAGACAAGCTTTAGAGCACGCCAAATCTCACCAGAGGTTTTCCTAGTGAGGCGAAGATTTCTAGTACTAAGTGAACAGAAAATATTGCAATATATATTGAGTACTAGCATATATACATTGTATTCAGAGGAACTTTTTAATTGGTATGATATATATTTTTTTTGAAGATATATATATTCATATATTTTCTCATTGTTAATTAATGGATCCATTATACATGTTTAACAATATGATTTGTGTGTTGAAGATATATTATATACCGTTAGAATATACTGTAAATGTATTAAATTTGGCTATGTATATATTCTGTTTTGCATGATTTTCGGTAAAAGACAGTGCTAATTAACTTCCACTTACCAGTATTTAATCAGATCCCAAAATTTACATGTATACATAAACTCAAATACTCTCAGAAATAGGGTGAGTACATAATCTACACTTTTCAAAATTGTTAAAAATCACCAATGAACATTCAAGTTAAAATATAATATCTTTACAGTATGTTGTTGAATGTGTAAATATTTTAGATTTTTCATAATCATTGTCAGTCCTCTTGTTTAACAGTATGGAGTGATGTCTTAAGTTAAATTGTTCTGCCATCATCACTTGTAATAAAGATTAATTGATTGAATAGATAAAGGAAGCTCACTTAAATCAAAGTTTTTTGGTTTGTGCCGAAATATAGCCTTGTGCATTTTTTTCAACTTGCCTTTGTGACATATCTATTTTGTGTATTGTTTTGTTTACCTGTGTTTATATTAATATATTCAACTTTTATATATTTGCATTGTATATAGAATGATGAAATTGTTTTTCATAGGTAAAATTGTGAAATGATACCTTAACTGCATTTTTACATGTCCATGCATGACCATTTTCTGTTGAAGATGATAATTTTAGTCAACATTCTACATATGATATATATTTTACTGAAGATTTTGTTCTTGTTATGGAGTGATTATGAATATTATGTCCCAGATATATCACCTATTTCTGTTAATAATTTAGAGAAATAATTTACATATGTTTTAATGAACTATATATAATCTAGTAAATAAACATTTATTCTTGAATTAGTTGATTTACAGTGCAGTCTTTTTTCATTGAAATCCATGAAGTATGATTCCTTCCATTTCTTACAGAAATATGATTGTACATTCATAGCTCTGTGGAAACTGACAGGACTGAAATCTTCATGCCCCTTTTATCGATAAGTTGAAACCTTCAGCAACCCATTAAGAAAATTCACGGACTGCACAAAATAATTACGCTGATGTCCGACTCAAATTCCTATAGAAGAAGATTTAGCTGTTTCTTTTTTCTAACATACTGATGTGCATTAACAATAATTTAGTTAATTTTTCTTACTTTTACGATTTATCAATTTGATAGAAGAAAGATGTAAATATAATCAATAAAATGCTTTTTTTGATGATTCATGTGGGTTATGAAGGTAGTGATCACTGGAGAAAAAATTAACATAACCTGCTATATATATAAGGTGGGTTTTGTATTTTTTCTGCAATGTCGCTACCCTTCACCTTCATATCCTGCATGAATCACCAAAGATAGAATTTTATTTTTAATTATTGCATTTCATTTACGGTAGTATATTTTAAATTAACACATATCATTATCATTTATTGATAAGGTATTGTATAGCAGTTACTTGTACATGTACATGTAAATAATCATAATTTAGGGGAAAATTGAAATACTGGTGCTCTACAACTTGTTAAAGAGTTTGCCATTGATATGAATTGAAAGAACGAAAATTAATTTTTATGCCTTTGTTATGATAAAATTCTAGTCATTTTGGGGATAGCATATATACAACCTACCTCATGCACAGATCCAAAAATTTCCCCGGGGGTGAGGGTGGGTGTCCGTAGAGGCGAATTTTTTGTAACTTTTCTATGTGACTTATTATAGTAAGTTTAATTTTTCTATGATGGTCCCTCTAAATCCTTGCATGAACCTACCTGTGTCTAAATTGCATGCTGCGATGTATAGTTTATATAAGACACAATTAACTTGTTTTTCAACAGATGCGTTGCCGAGCTCCAGCACCTTTTAACCGCTTTTTTCAAAGTGGCTCCTTACATGTATGATCCTGAATTGAAATCGTAATTAACTCCACGTACCTCATCAATTTTTTAATCAACTTGTTAATTGTCAACTACAGTCAAACTTTGTTAATTCGAAGTAGATAAGACTGATTAAAAACCTCGAGATAGCCGAGTATTCGAGATATTGAGGGTAACAAAAGTTTTTTTAAAAAAATGAGTAGTTGGGAGTTACAAATTACTTCGACATATCCATTGTACTCGAGATATCAGTGTTTGAGATATCGAAATTCAACTGTATTTTAAAATTGTGAACCTGGGAATGCTCATAAATATCTCTCTCTCTCTCTCTCTCTCTCTCTCTCTCTCTCTCTCTCTGATATATTTATTTATTTGCGTTTGATTGCATTAAAGATTATATATTTTATCAAAGGTGCACAAAAAAGAACACCCCCTCAAAAAAAAGAAACAATCAAAGGGACTTTGACACGATTTATTTGAGCTCAAAATTTTAAATTTTATTTTTCTATTCTTAATGTGTAGAATGGTAAGTATAGGTATAATTAATGTTTTGACAAAATTCAAATATTGAGTTTTAAGCAAGATACAGAGTTTGAAATTCTATGCTTTGTAAACAAAGCTCGAGCCTTGTTATTGTTTGCAAATGCGTTTTATTGGTTTTTAGTTTTAATCAAATGTTGCTTTCTTCTGTTGATAATATTAATTAAGAACACATTTAATCAGTTAACCTTGTCTACCACAAATCATTTTGTCAAAGAAATTGTATATAGTTCTGCACTTTACATTATTTGTAAACAAATGTAAGACTCCAGCTTTGTTTACATAAGACTGAATTCTCACCTCTGTATCTCTCTTATAACTCGACATCTAACATTCAAATTTTGGTCAATCTTTAAAAATGTGCAAGTTAACCATTTTATACACAAAAAATAGGATATTATAAAATTTTGATATAAAATCTTGTCCAAGTCCCTTTAATAAACAAACCACGACAATTTAACAGAAACTCTGGGCACGGACACCTCCATTCTATTGTTAGTTTTTTTTTTTAAATTAAGAATACATGTAAAATAATCGACAGCTGAGAGAGAAATGTTCTTGCTTACATGTTTTGTAGCATGCGTAATATTTCATCGACCTTTTTCATTTCTTTGATAATAAAAATCGCGCGATCTCGTCTGACACATACAAATAGAGTATCTTTTATCAGTTTAAAGGTGTCGTTAAAAAATAGCTTAAGGAATTAATTAAACACAAGTAACAATCGAAAATAAATCTTCCCTGTTTCTATATGCGGGAACTTCATCAGATTCAAAACAATGAGAAATGAAGCAGTCAATTTAAAAATTAAACAAATAAAAAACAATACACCAAACATATGGTATTAGATTACGGAAATAAGATAAAGTTTTATATATTGCATGACAGGCCCTGTCGCGCTTTCTTTGGTTGATTTCAGTCTGGCTTTTCTAAATTAAAATGAATGCTGTAGTCTATAATACATGACTGTATCGCCACGGGTGCTTAAATTGGATTTTTTATGTTATAATTATACATTATGTATTATATTTTTTAATTTGATACATGTATATTAGGTATGCAGTATAGTATGTCTTGATTTACTCTCGGCCATAGGTATACACAGGCTTCCGTACTTTTTTTTATAAATAACGTAACTTTAATAGCCTAAACGACGCTCCGTACTTTATATTGATCAATTACAACGACCGACGTTTTGTGTGGAAGTAAGGCCTCCTTCAGATTTTTGCCGCACTAAGATTTGTATGTGCATTGAATATAGATCGTACTTAGAAAGAAAAAAATGTGTCAACGGTCCTATGTCCAAGCGCAAGCTTCGAGTGTCACCGGTGGGCTTCCTTTGGCCACGAGTGGACACACGACCCTTGACCTGTTGACCTATATGAGGATGTGACACCATTAAATTTTGCATTTTTGCAGGTTGACAGACAATGGAACCCGCTGGTAGTCGAAGCGCAGTCCGGAACATTAAGGACGAAGCCACACGAAAGAAGGTAATTCTTTTTGTCGAAAAGCAACGCACCCAAAACAGTACGGTAGACCATTATAGCTAAAATTACCTATAGGCCTAGCGATCAGTGCCCAATTAACTATAAAATTCTCTTTTTGGTGGTTTATGTGGTTATGAAGGCAGCAAGCATTGCAATACACTGATGACCACTGCCTTCATTACCTAATGAACCACCTCAACAATAACTTCTCTCTGTGTTAATTAAAGAACTTTTTTTGGAGTGTGTTAATCTCAGCAAGACTGAAAAAAATTTAGAGGCTTCTGTAAAATATTTAATTCTCGGTCTGAACAAATCTTGCTTAGATTGAAAATGTGTCATATTATGTGGACTGCAAAGTAAGTTGAAAATGATTTAAACTGGTTATATGTACATTGAAAGGTGAGATTGATAGTTTTGAAGAGTTTAAATGAGTTGTTAAATTGGACGAGATGTTAGGCAACTTGTGCATGGGGTTGCGTAGATCATTGCTTTTTGGGAATAAATGTCTCACTTGATAGTCCTTGGGAAAACAAAACACTTTTAAGGTTTGTTCCTGATCGACTCATTTAACAGAAATATATCGTGTTGATCAATCTCGCAGCTTTACCTTGCCATCTATAAGATTGATCAATGCAGTTGCCGATGAACATATTTAAATTGATCTAAAAAATTAAGGACAAATACAATGTAGTTGACATCACAATTAAGATTAAAAAATAAAGTGACTGTGGCATAATTTAAGCGTCCTATCTTGAATACGATCCTTAAATTGATCCGCTCACATTAATATAGCTATAGTAATTCATATATTAGTAGCTAGTCACAAGTAGTATTTGATATTGCCATTAATGCATTTCCTTCACCATATTAATATGATATGTTGAATACATATATAAATGACGGCCTAAAAATTATGATATGTTCATATCAATAGTAAATTGTTAACGTTACCACCCATGTATTGTCAAGTGTGGATATGGAGGGGGAGGGGGTTTGGATCTGTGCACGCAAGTGAAATGTCTCGTTTGATTTCAGATTTAATTATGATCCAATAAATATAAATACTGTCTCTATTTTATCCCCAAAAAACTGTTCATTTTAGGTAGAAGAAATATTAAATTCTTGTGTCTTGGATGATGCAACTATCAAGAAAATTATGGATGTCTTTGAGGACCAGATCAATCTTGCTAATACTTTGGACCCAGAGAAAAGGAAAAAGTCTAATCTGCTATGGGAATGTACATATGTACGGAATTTGTTAACAGGAAAGGGTGAGATTATACTTTCGTCAATTATGATTAATCAATAATGATTAAGGAGCATACACATATCCATGGGTTTTTCCTCATGTCCCAAAATTTGAGACATTTGAGAGTCAGACATTGAGCATTGTTGAATCATTTTTGCACCTTGAAAAGTTTTTGATAGCAAACAATACCACACATTATTACTATGTGTTGTATTTATGGGAAAATAATCAGATATACAGTAATTATGACTCCATTGTTTTGGATGGTACTCGGGAACTTCTTTAGTACTGCATTAGTTTTTTGCAGAGTGTACGGGGAATTTAAGCCTTAGGGTGAGGGGGTGTTGGCAAAGAGGGTATAGATGAGTTGTGCTATGACATAGCTATATAAGGTTATAACAAAGAATAGGTGTGCCCTAGCTCTTCCTGAGGCTTCACCAAAATGCAATTTCAGAGAAATATAACAATTGAAAGTGATGTGGGGTTCCATATACATGTATACTTATACTGGTCAAGCCTCAACAATGGCAACAGTTTACATGAATCAACAAACTGACATGTTTCTGTCGGTTTGGTTTTGGGTAGTTTTGGCTTCCAAATGCAGACTCCTGGTGAGTGAGACATGGCCAAAATTGCTGCCTTTTACCTTGTGCCCTCTATGCCAATGTATGGAATCTGCCTATTTGGTTTGAAACATTGGATCCGGTTCAAGAAAAATTCCAAACTACATGTGTACTGTCAAAAAAAAACCCAAAAAAACAACAGGGTCACTTATTGACATGTAATATTGGAGCAAACAAATACTGGGTACATGTATGATTAATAAGAATTGACTTTATAATGTGCAATATTGCCAGATTCTGAATTTTTTCTTGCCTGAATGGTAAAAATAGTGATGTAGCATTTGATTAATAAAACAAATACAGCAGTACTTATCATATCATATACAGTATACATCATACAGTATGGAGGATAAGCAATTTTTTTTTTAAAAGTGCATAGTCAGATTACCAAGCATTAAGTTTACGGTGTTGATAAAGATTATCAGTCTGTTCAATAAGCACCCACTCGAAAAGTATATAGCCAAGGACTCTATAAAGCTATCCAGTGTCATAATGAGTGCATGGGCTTCATTATCTATCTTGACAGGTGATAAACATGTACAGGCACTGCAGAGATGCATGTTCCTTTTTTCTTCATGAGTCAATTGTTAACACATGCAAAAATTTTAAGATTTACGTCATGTAGTAATCAAATTAAAGAGTCAGCAAAGAATTAAAACATCATTTGGGGGGAAAAATAATGATGACCTGATGTGATTGAAACCCTGGCCTGGTCTACCTGAATCTCTCGCCGGTTTCTACCAACTGGTCTATCTTGGACGGAAGGTCAAGTTGGTCTGACTAGATTTATAGGATGGAAAAGGGGGTTGGAACACCCCCCCCCAAACACACAAACACACACACACACAAACTTTTTGTGGTCTTTAAAAACCCCCACATATACATACACGAGTGAAAAATCTACAAAAAGAGTTCATGAAAATAATACTGAATATAAAGTCCCCATAATGAAAAAATGGATAAATTTTTGAATTGCTTCTCTAGGAGAACGGCATCCAGTATGTGATTTTAAAAAGAACAAAAGTATGGACTTTCCTAAGTTTTTGTATAAATGATATCTATGAAAACTTGATCAGACATTTGTACATTTGCTCAAAGTGAATCCTTAAAAAATTGGTGGATTTATCATACCATGCTATACTTAACTTGGTCTCGATTTCATTTTTCATAGAGAATGGTGAATATCTTGGCCTTGACCTTGGAGGCACAAACTTCCGTGTGGTTCGGGTCGTGATGAAAGATGGAGAAGCCACCACCACAACAAAGTACTACAATCTGGATGACAAAATCCTCTCCGGGCCTTGCCAGCATGTAAGTCACTTGTGCTACTTGTCAACATTTACTGTAGAATCATCACTGTTCACTGGGGGATCAATGTCCATGGCTTTAATGGGTAAACCCTTAACCTCGAATTTACATCCCCACAAATGTATATACCGGTACAAGCATTTGTTTAATATTTATTCAAACTATCCTGAACTTGCTACCAATGAATTACATCACTACAAACCAGGAATATTAAGTTTTGGCAACCCGCTAACATTAACCCCCACAAATAAAAATGACTATGATTCCTCAGTAAATCTGTGCATCATGTAAGTTGTTGAAATTTTGAGCAACTACAGCATGCAACAACATTATGACAATTAATTGAAAAATAAACTCATTGAAACTTTTCACCAACAAGACAATTATTGATCGAAACAACAAAATAGAATGGACTACTTATAGATGCAACAATTAACTGACAGATGAGTTTTTTTCATGAAAGAGTTGTCACTCTTTGAATTTTCATGTCTGAGGGTTTTACTTCGATCATTCAATGAATTACTGTACCTGTCGACCAGTTACCTTACTTTGTTGTGTGTTATGAAGGACAACTCTGCGGCGCCATGATAATTAACTTAGCTCAGTGTAAAATCTACCAATTGAAAATGTGGGCAAAAAAGATGAGGTGCTGATCTGTAAAGCTACAGTATGGGGAATTTCAGGTTGACATGCCATATGACAACCTGTAGGCTCAGCTTCAGATCTGCAGATCAGCTAGTGGAAAGCAAAAGAGGAGATAAAAAATTAAACACACCTATATGGGGTTACCATGTACTTATAATTAAAACTTTTTATGTTATTTTGACAGATATTTGATCATATTGCTGAGAGTCTAGAAAGTTTTCTTAAAGAAGAAAACATTACAGCATCTTGTCTACCAGTTGGTAAGTAATTTTATTGAGAGATGTCCCATATTGTACTAGCTGGTACATGGGTATTAATTCTATAGAGTCTGTGATGTTGGGTATACTTCTAGCCCACCATTCACTGCCATTACTTGAATCAGTAGACATGCATTCACAGAACAATATATAGACAAGTATTTGTAGAAAATAATAGATAATTTTAAAATTAATTCATTATTATACCCCCCGCAAACAAAGTTTGGGGGGGTATATAGGAATCACCTTGTCTGTCCGTCCGTCTGTCCGTCTGTCTGTCTGTCTGTCCGTCCGTCTGTGCAATCGTGTCCGGTCCATATCTTTCTTATGGAGAAACATTGGAAGTTCTTACTTCACACAAAGATTGCTTATGACCTAAGGGTGTGTCATGACCTTGACCCAAGGTCATTCAGGCAAGGTCAAGGTCACTGGCAGAAAAAGTGCAAAATTCGTGTCCGGTCCATATCTTTCTTATGGAGAAACATTGGAAGTTCTTACTTCACACAAAGATTGCTTATGACCTAAGGGTGTGTCATGACCTTGACCCAAGGTCATTCGGGCAAGGTCAAGGTCACTGGCAGAAAAAGTGCAAAATTCGTGTCCGGTCCGTATCTTTCTTATGGGGAAACATTGGAAGTTCTTACTTCACACAAAGATTGCTTATGACCTAGGGGTGTGTCATGACCTTGACCCAAGGTCATTTGGGCAAGGTCAAGGTCACTGGCAGAAAAAATGCAAAATTTGTGTCCGGTCCATATCTTTCTTATGGGGAAACATTGGCAGTTCTTATTTCACACAAAGATTGCTTATGATGAAAGGGTGTGTCATGACCTTGGCCCAAGGTCAATTGAGAAAGTTCAAGGTCATTGTTTCAAAAAAGCTAAATTCTGTCTGTGTCATGTCTTGTATTAATGGAAATATTAGAAGCTAAAAATTAACAGTTTTCAAAAATAAAGCAGTTGTTATTTATAGAAAATGGACAGTGAAATAGATTCATCCAATATTTTCTATAATAGCAAAAATACACGCGTTATGATTTTTTTCTTAGCGGGGGGGTATCAATTGTGAGCGTGCTCACAGTACCTCTAGTTAAATTAACATTTTTGCTCAAATGCAAGGCTACATTGCTCATGCACTTGGACTTTCCACTGGAATTTTTCCTTAATGTGAACCGAGAATTTTAAGTCCATTTTAATGGACCAATAGAAATACAGTCAGTTCTTGAGATATTGAAATTAAATCAATATTTCTAATCACATTGATATATCAATCTGAGTAGAAGGTCCAAACTACTGTTTATATTTATATATAAACTAATTTATATCTTAAATCCTTAGATATATTGAAATTGTCATTGCTTGGTCCTAAATTGTATATAAAAAACTTATCAGATATAACAAACTACATTTACTTATAATGAATTAAATTGCTCATCCCTGGCACTTTGTTATAATCGACATGTTTTACTTTTCTATTATGTATGTGCAGGTTTTACTTTCTCATTCCCATCTGATCAGAAGAGTTTAAAGAACAGCATTCTGGTTACATGGACTAAATCATTTAAGTGTCCTGATGGCGTTGGACAGGACGCCTGTGTTATGTTGGAGGAAGCCATTGCAAGGAGAAAGGTGTGAGAGAAAAATGACTTCGCATTTTGTTTTAAAACCTTCAAAGCAAAGACACTCACTTACATTTTGTTAGAAGTTTACTTTAATTGATATTATACTAAAAACTATAAATTGGATAAACCAGATTTTATTTGTGAAGGGCTGGTTGAGAATTAGCTGAATAAAGCTGATAAATTTTTATGAGGAAGTGCTTATTCTATTTGGTAACGAGTGGTTTCGCTCCGATCGCTTGTTCGCGCTGAGAGGTTTCGCGCCGAGTGGTTTCGCCCCTTTTCAATATAATATATAAATATTATTAACGATCAAGGATTACCTGTATTTATCGATCTAAGCAAACCCCAAATAATTGCTAACGTTGTGTTTTATGAAATAATTTAAATTTATCGTGATTTCACCTAATCGAGTTGTCTTAATTAATGCCTTTTATAAACATTTGTGAAGTGAAGGCATTTTTAGCCAATTTTCCGTCATTAAAAACAGTATACAAAATATGACATTGATAATATATATGCATTGGCCAAATGGACATAAAAAAATATTATATAGCTTGCACAATAGGAAATATTCCAAGTCTGATTGAAAATATATTTAATAATTCATTAATTTAACATGTATATGCAAGCATGTTATGGAATTTTGGGCATTATTTAATTCATTTTATTATCTATCATATAATGCATTATATTTTAGTTACTCATCAACTTATGGCAGTAGAGGCAGCATTCACGAACCATTTCTTTGCTCAGTATACTCTTTCAGAATACTGGTTCCAAAAAAACGTGCTAACGAATTCTTGAGATACCCATCATTTAGTTCTCCAAATTAGATCGCAGTCAAAGCTGTTTATTTAACGGTTTCATTGATGGTGGATTAATTGCCGACTAATTAAACTGCTCAGGCGATGTTCGTGCATGTGTATAAAATTTGTCTAATTAAACTAAATTATCTTCTAACACATTTAATTTACCACTTATGTATAGATAGAAATAATTTAAATTACGTATTTAAAAACAAATGCAAAAAGCAGTGTTTATTGTAGTACTATCCGGGCGAATCCACCCGGGGCGAACATGTATTCGGAGCGAAACCACTCAGCGCGAACAAGCGATCGGAGCGAAACCACCCGGATTCTTCTATTTCACAATAATTTAATTTGTTTGTAACCTACTTTCTGATTGGCTGACTTTAGTTTATATCAAAGGAAGAATGTTGCCTATCACAGTTAAACTAATGTCAAAAATATATTAATCCTTCTGACTTACATTAAAATTTTGTATAATTTAATGATCAAATGACCTTTTCATTCTACAACTGATTTATATTCATATAAATTGGGTTGAGACAGTTTACACCTTTTTTATGTTTATATATAAAGCATAAACTGCTCCAACCCAATTCATACTTGTATAAACTGGGAAACTTTTGAATTCATTTGTTTCAGAATCATTCCTTAAAATTAATGAAAAAAACCATGATTGAGAAAATAATTTCACATTAAGATGTATACTTTGGGTACAATGGTTTCATTTTCAACATAAAACACACACTATACATGTTATTTTAATTCAACAGACAATTTGACGACAATCAATATGTGGGGAGAATGTAAAGTGTAATGTACAGAATATTAGAAATTATACCAAATTATGAAACTGACAGTCACTCTACTAGATAATACAGTGATTTTTTGGTTTTTCAACAGACTAATATTACTTTAATAATAAATCTGTTTGATATCCCCTCTTTCAGGACATGCCCGTGAAGCTTGATGTAATGGCAAGAATCAGCGACACTACTGGGGCTCTTATGGCTGGGAATTATGCCGACAAAAAATGCCGTATTGGAGTCATTCTTGGTATTAAATTAATAGTAACATTTAATGCGCAGCTAGCATTTTCTCTCATAATATTGTAATATTAGCAGATTGATTTTTTTTTTAGAAGTTCAGGTTTTACTCTTAATGTGTATATTAGGTACTGGATCCAATGCTGCCTTTGTGGAGAGGATTGAAAACTACAACAAGTTTGAAGGCAAAGATCCTGACACGAAACAGGTATGCAACCAGAATTTAAAAAAGCGTGTTGATCAGTCATTGTTTTTACCATGCAGCACCCACTGGTGATCCTGTGTGCGTGTTTGTGTGAATTTGGTTGGTTATAACAGACACATTAAGTGTAATTATTATCGTGAGTTGTTTTGACTAAGTGAAGGTTTAAATCATTAAGTGTGATGGCTTCCAATAAGAAAAGGTCATTGGGGCCAGCGGAATCAAAACCAACAAAAAGAAAATGATATTTTTGTACCTATCAACATATCTGGGAAAATGAATTCCCATAGGTAAAACAAAGTAATCGAGTACAAAACGAAGCTTTTGCGTTCTATGTAACGCACATTTGAATATTGGATTTTGTGCCCAAAATGATCTGACTAAACATTAAAAAACGCTAAGTCGTCACTCGTGTATAGAATGCTTTTTAATACACAAAAGTCTTCCAAGTCACTTACAACTTTCATGCCATCATTTACAGAGTTCAAAAGCAAGGTAAATGTAGCAGAAACTCTTTTTGCATTTTTTTTTTAGCTGAACACAACCTACCATTTTCTCTGTCAGATCACTTTACAAAATTCAAAATCAGCAACTGTTAGTTAAAATGCTTCTTTGCAATAAAGTATTACACATAAGTTTTAACACATACATGTATTTCTATTGTATATACCTATGAAATGCATGATAAATATGTCGTGAATGTCGTTACACGCTATGACCAGATTTTTTACTTTCCAAATCTGGTCATGACCAGATTTTAACATGTTGGAGGTTGGCAAGTATGCATATACACGGATGAAGATAAATACTTTATAAGGACAAAAAGATGTAACATATAAGTCATCAAAATGACCTATACATAGTTAGTCTTGAAACTAATTAGTGTTGATATCGATTTCGATATCGTCATTTTGTGTACGATATAGTCGATATCGGCAATATAATTGATTTTGCAACTTCATCAGTGTATGTCAATATCGTCAAGTTCTTACAATATCGTCGATATTGACACATACTGTAGAATCATTAGAATTTGTGGTGGCTCAATTTTCGTGGTATTCGTGGGTAGCCCTCCCCCACATTTACATCCTCAAGGAAAACAAATTTAGAAAGAGTTATCTTTGTTACTGAAATTGAAAACCGGCGAATCCACGAAATTACATTCCCATAAATAAGCAAAAAATTCACAATCCATGAAAATTGACCCCCACGAATTTAAGTGATTCCACAGGAGTTGGTCGATATCAACAGCCAAGTTGGTCTTGGACATGTATGGCCATGAGGGCGATACGGCCCTAGCTTTCGGTTGCTGTCTCACCTAGTCCAAAACATGTGTATCAGGGCTGATACACCACTAGGTATATGATATAGAGCAGTAAAGTACTGATTTACTGTGAGATATTATTGGTTACCACAAAATGCTCTCAAGAAAGTTCTAAAAAAAAAAATTTGCCACCTAGAATAACAGTTGTTATTCATAATCTCTTTAAAATATTTCTGTGTAGATAATCGTGAACACAGAGTGGGGTGCCTTTGGTGACAATGGCTGCTGTGATTTCTACAGAAATGACTTTGAGAGAGAGGTTGACAAATACTCCAATCACGTCAATTCTTTTACGTAAGTATCAGGAAGTTTTCAACACATCATTACTTGCTTTTTAATAGTATAGGTTTTTCTAGAACAATGTCTTAATATTTGAAATATATGATCAGGTAAATTAATGAAATGTTAAAACAATATTCTAAGAGTTATTTAGACAAGGGTTAACAACTGGTTAAGGGGTATGTGCAACCATCTTGTACATTTGAGAATAAAAGTTTCTTGAACTTACTTGTTTTTTCCCAAAACTGTAGTCTAGAGATGAAAAAGCAATTCTTCATGTTGGTTTTTGTATGCAAAATACACTTATAATGACAGAACAATGGTTTATTATCACTAAGAGCAGCTGTAGAACTGTGCAGCTGCAGATTTATTTTGAAGATTTAAAAAACTGAAATAATAAGAGAGGGGCACCGTTTATTATTGTTCTCTCTACAGCCATTTGTTGAGTAAAAGATTGAATCTTGCATATTAATTTAGTACCTTTGTCAAAATAGGGTACCCTAGCTATTTTTATCAGTCGGCATGGAATGTATTTTTAGAACAATAAAATTCCAGTCTATGCTTAGAACTCCTGTGTCTATGGAGGCACATTGGCATTATATTGTCATTGAGAAAAGAAATGTCAACTGAAAACACTTGAATTTGACAGACATCTCTTACCAGTTCCAATGGTTTTGTAGTAAAAAAAAAAAGTATGTACATATCATTCAGTTTAAGAAATGTTTCATTTTTATTCTCAAGTGTACAAGATGGCAACACATCCCCCTAATGAAATCAACATTAGTTGCAGATTAATTAGAAACTACATGTACATCATTATGCAACTTTAAGATTTAAGTGAGGGGCACCTGTTTGTGGAATAATTGGTTTTGAAAGTTACATTAAATATGATTTATTAATGTTTAAACAGTCATGATCTTTTCATTACTGGCCGCCAGATTGTCATTTGCTTCATGATATGCAACGCTTCTTTGCTAGGAGAGAGAGAGTTGTTCAACAATTTTTAAGACCAATTATAAGACATTTTGAAAAATTAATTAAAGGTGAAATGTTAAAGTGAAAAAAAAACATTAGTAGTACATGTATATATACCTGTAGTAGGCTGATGTACTCATTTTTGTCTTTTTGTCTAGGAGCTTCTTATGATGTTTTGTCAATTGTTTGTTTGTTTGTAGATTTGAGAAGTCATTTTCAGGAATGTACCTTGGAGAATTAGTGCGTTTAGTTCTGGTGAAGCTGGTAGATGAAGGGTGTCTGTTCAAAGGAAACCCCTGTCCGGAGTTGAAGAAGCGCTGGGAATTCCCCACATCATATGTGACCTCAATAGAAGAGTAAGGAAGCCCACTATGAATAAACCTTTTATGATCAAATACATTGGTTTGGAATAAGAAAGGGCCCAGTGAATTTGACATTTCCACCTATACGTAGTAGTAGTAGTATATAAGTACATATATTAAGTTTCAGTACTGTTAAAAGTTGCTCTACATATGAGTAGACTTATTATCAATTTAAGTCTTTTGAGGAGTGTGATTGATTTCTCAAAGTAAACTTTGATAAAGAGAATTAATTGGGTTCAGCAAAAGTTTATGAGGATCTTCCTACACACACCTGCAGAGTTTAGCAATATAGATATATTTCATATGGCAGGTGTGGGTAGTTCATTCAACTTTAATGATTCAATGAGCTTTAAAATTACTCACATAACTGAGAAAGAGTCCAGAATGGTAATTGGATTTACCTTTAGTTAAAGTTTTAGAAATACAAGTATTAAAGTTTTAATCATAGCTAATACTGGTATTTTGAACATTTCCCTAAATCTTTCTACAGAACTCTCTGTTTGAAAGAGGTTGATTTAGCCAAAAAATGGCAGCGCCTTGACCCAGCCCTTTTAAGAGTGTATAGAAAATACATCTGTTGAGGGTGTACAAACTAAATGAATAAAGGAGCGATGATTGGAATTTATTTTCTCACACCGGACACGTAGAAGGAATAACAAGAATAGTTGATTTCTTGTTTAAAAATTTGAGCATTGAAAATAGTTTTAAAGTTTTTAAGCATTTTGGTTTCACATATTATGAGAAAATATTTCGGGTGATACACAACTTCTGTACGTGAAATAAATGTAGCACATTTGAAAAAAAATGCAATTTACCTCAATATCTTACGTACATAAAAAATTCTGTTTTCTTTCAAAACTATTTTAAAAGCTGCATCTACATGTTTAAAGTCAGTGATAAAGATTCATGTATTTATGACTAGATTAAGATATATCTACTACAGGTATTTTAATCTCCAAAGACAAAGTTTAATGTTCCATTTATTTAGCGGTATTTATTTTAATTTATAGAGATACAGACACATCCAAAAACACTTGGTCTGTCTTGAAGGCACTCGATTTAGCAGATGTTGCCACAGAAGAAGATGTTGCGATTGTGAGAGAAACCTGTGCCGTTGTGTCAGAAAGAGGAGCAAAAATAGTGGCAGCAGGTAAATAAAGAAATAGCAATATCACATGTACTTTCACTTTCTCTAGCCCTTGTCATGCACAGTAAAATCTGACGATATGATTAGTATAAAACCAAACTATTATCTCACCAGAGGTAGTGCTACACAAGCTTTGCTTTTACCAGAAAAATACTAGTAGTTTGTCACATGATCAAAACAAGCATGTGTAGCACATGGCATTGTTGATATGTTTTTTCTGTACAATCAGATTGAGGGGAGTATATTAATGGGCAAAGACTTAGTGGGCAAGTTTGAGACTATCACAGGGGATGACATTGCAGCTGATTTGTTTAAAATCAACGAATCGGGAGCATGAAAAATTTGATTTTTCACAACTCTCAAACATTTGTCACACTAAAGTTAAACTTCAATATCTCGAACACTGATATCTCGAATATGTTGGATATGTCGAAGTTATTTGTAAGTCGCAACCACTTATATTGTAAGTATTTTACCCTCGATATCTCGAATACTCGGATACCTCGAACTATTTAAACAGTCCCATCTAGTTTGAAATAAAAAAGTTTGACTGTAGATCATGTGATCAGATTTTAATATTTACCTTCTCCCGGTATCTTTGAAATAAAAATGAATAAAAGTATTGAAGATTTAAATTGAATTACAAATAAGCATATATTTGGATAAAACAAGTAAATACATTGATTTTGAATACATTTTGCCCATCATTTCAGTTCATCGGCAGTTGACGTAGGCGTAAGCAAAGTTTGTCTAACATGACCTCTGGTGAGAGAATTGAAACTAAACCATGCCTGTAGTTTTTATAAGTATTTTAAAGGAGCGAAATTTATTTTGTTGTTGACAATAATAGAAGGGTACTAGGAGGGTTGTACTTTCCATGGCCATTTACGAAAGTGTGAAATTTTTGAAATTTGAATTGGATATTGAATTTGAGGTTTGACATTCATTCTCTGTCCCCCAAAAAACTAGATGATGTGATTATAACAAACACACACAATTGCATACAATTTTTTTTCATGAGAACTGTTATTTTAATTCTATGTGGCTTTTATACACAGATTAAATTATGACTAACCTTATTATTAATTTAATCCCGTATTGTGTTGTAGCTTTAGCTGTTCTTCTACAACACATCAATCTTCCGGAAGTCACCATTGCCTTTGATGGATCTGTGTATGAAAAACATCCCAAATTTCGCATCCACATTGCTGACCTCTTGGCCAAACTAGTTCCAACTACCAAGGTACGGCTAAGATGATTTTATTTTTCTTATTTACATACTAAACCAAATTATTCTCTGAAGATTCAAAGAAGCAAGCATTGTTTGCATTGTTCTTTTTTTTTTTTATTTAATATCCAATTTCAGTGCCAAAGCAAGGCTTAGATATAGGATTTACTCAAAAATGATTTCAATCTCAAATTGTTTTTTCTACATTGAAGCTTTTTGTGAATATTTGCTCTTTATTTGCAGTGTACAATGATAATGGTAAAAGATGGGAGTGGTCAGGGAGCAGCATTTGTGGCAGCTGTAGAATACAAACCAAGTTAGAAATGGGTTTACATATGCATATACTAGTGTACTTTGTAGTCAGCATTATACAGGGCAGCGGAGCCAGGAGGTCAGAGGCATAAAATTGGTGGAGGGACAGGTCAAGGATAGGTGCAATGTCACTGACTGAGGTCAAGGTCATTAAGGGGAAAGTATCCCCTGTGTGTTCTATGGCCGGTTCTTTATAGCACATGTAATCTTGAGAAATATACTACGCATTGTAATAAAGAAAATAAAAATATGAGAAGTTTCTTTTTCAATCAAGAAGGTGTTGACTTTCAGGATGAGACAATTTTTTTTTTTTTTTTTTTTTTTTTTTTTACAATTTTATAAGCTTTGTTCTGGTTATACTTAATTATAAAGTAGATGTTCCTTTTTATACACCTGCATGCAAAGACAAAGAAAGTTGACCGATTCCCAAAACTCAACGATATATATCACACTTTTTACATTTATGGCAGTATGAATTGGCAGGTATCATATTTCGAGTCAAGCTTCATGTAACTAGGCATCGTTGAGATGGTGACTTACTTAAAAAGACGGGCTTTTAAAAATTTCACAAAAAATAATTATCATTTTAATTATAGTAGTTTTAGCCTTAGTGACCTGACTTAAGGGACATGTGCGGCCATCTTTTACATTTAAGAAGAAAAATGTAAACATTTCTTAATGTCCAAAACTTGCTAAAACTGTTGTCAAAAGATACAAAAGCAATAAATATGACGTTCAACATGTTGTTTTTTATGCAAATTTCGTATACAAGGGCAGAACAATGCATTTTTAAATCCCTTTGAACTGCGCAGCTACAGACTTAAATCTAAGATTTAAAAATATGAAAAAAAGTCATTAGTGTCCACTCTACAACTTTTGTTGAGAAAAAGGTCGAAGCTTGCTTATCAAAGTTGTAACTTTGTCTCAAAAGAGGGTACTCTATTCTTAAAGTGATAAAGTGAATCTCAAAAACCATTTTGCAGGAGATATTTTTGTCTCTGTCTATGGATGTACATATTAGAATTTTATTTTCATTGAAAAATATATGTAATTTTTTTCTTTAAGGCAATTATATTTTTTAACCCCTATCCTACTTCTAAAAAGAATTTAACTGAATTTATGCCCATAAACAATACAATTGGAACTGGTATAGAGATGTCTGTCACATTAAGTCCAGATTGTTTTGAATTGACATTTATTCTTATCGATAAAAATATAACGTTAATGTGCCTCCATAGACATGGGAGTTCTAAGTATAGCCTGGGATTTTCTTGTTCTAACAAATGATCCCATGCTGACTGATATAAATAGGGTGCCCTATTTTGAGGCAAAGTTTTTACATTAATGTGCAAAATTCAACCTTTTTCTCAACAAATGGATGTAGAGAAGACACCAATGAACCCCCTTCATATTTTCCAGATTTTTAAATCTTCAAAATAAGTAAGCTGCACAGTTCGACAGCTGTTTAAAGTGATTAAAATGCGTTGTCCTGTTTTTGTTAAATATAAGATCATACAAATGAACATGTAGAATCTCATATTCATTGATTTTATATCTTTTGGTAACAGTTTTGGTCAGTTTCGGACAGAAACGAGCAAGTTCAAGAAATGTTTACATCCTTATCCTTAAATTTAAAAGATGTCCACACATCCCCCTTAAATTTGTTACAAGATTATTGCCCATTATTTATCCAACAAGCACTCTATAGATTTAGAAAAGGGCAGATAGGACCATTAAATAAGATTTTTAAAAAAAGAATTTGCACAGAGCTCCTTTAACATTGAAGGTTTGATTCAATTTTTCTCATCTACCTCTTGAAAAATTTTAAGCGGCTGTGCGGCCATCTTGTTCATTTCAGAATAAAAATTCATTTCTGGCTTGTGTCTGTCAAATACAAAACTGATGTCAAAAGATGAAAAAAGCAATGGATATTAGGGTCTACTTGTTGTTTTGTATGCAAGTTATTCATACCAGAACAACATTGTCTTTTTAATCATATAAAACAGCTGTAGAACTGCGCAGATTTATTTTTAAGATTTAAAAATCTGAATTAATAAAAAAAAAGAGTTCATTGGTGTCCTGTCTACAGCTATTTGTTGAGAAAAGGTTAAATCTTGCACAATAATATAGTAACTTTGCCATAAAATAGGGTATCTTATTTTTATCAGTCGGTATGGGATTTGTTTTTAGAACAAGAAAATTCCAGTCTATACATAAAACTCCTGTGTCTATGGAAGCACATTGGCGTTATATTTTCATCGAAAAACATACATGTCATTTAAAAACAATCTGTGTTGAATGTGACAGCCATCTCGAAACCTGTTTCATTGTTCTGTTTTGTAAGTTTTATAAGTGTAAACTATTTTGATTCTTTTTAGAATAGGGAAGGGGTCCAAATAGTTGTCTTAAATAAAAAATATACATGTACATATATATTTCAATGAAAATGTAACTTCAATGTACTACCATGGGCAGAGACAAAAATATCCGATGCGAATTGAAGGTATTTGAGACCCATCTTAAAAATAGCGTACACTCTTTTGAGCCACATTTACAACGTAAATAATCAAGCTTTGACCTTTTTCTAAACAAATGGTTGAGAGTGGACATTTATTACCTCCTTACATATTTTTTCAGATTGTAAAATTTAGAAGTTAAAAGTCTGTAGATGCGCAGTTCTAAGTGATTGAAAAAGGCATTGCTTTGCACTTGTATGCGTAATTTGCATACAAAACAACGCGTAGAACGTCATATTTATTGCTCTCTTTTTTATTTTATTTAGTTTAGCCAGTTTAATAAATGTTTACATTTATATTCCCAACTGTACAAGATGGACGCATATTCCTTTTTAGACGGTTATACGATGAGAGGGGTCATTAAACATTATTTTTTTATGCCTACCATAAAACCTGTGAATTCACAAAATCTCTCTCTCTCTCTCTCTCTCTCTCTCTCTCTCTCTCTCTCTCTCTCTCTCTCTCTCTCTTTGAATCATCAAACAGTTAAGGGGCGGGGGTTAATGTGATAGCACAAGCTGAGGTTTTATCTGTTTTTGATGCAAGTTATGTGAGTAAAATGATTTGAATAGATATATGTTTTTTGTTGAATATTGGACATTTAGTTATTTTCCTGCCACTGATTAGTACACCTTAGTCAAAGGTTTTTACCACTTGCTCTGAAGATGTTGGGAAATGCAAACTATTAATTGGTTCTAATTATATACACAAGTAACCCTGTACTTAAAATTTGGATAATTTTGCATAAACACCGACTCTCCCCTGCAAAGCATAGTAATGTGATTAGGTAAGATCTGTGAAAAATATTATTATTTAAGGACATTGATGACGTCATTTATCAGGATACTTGCTCTTGATTGAAGCAAATGACGAAGTAAATAGTTTTGTTTTATTTCTCAAGATATTAATATACGTAATTTTGTCCAATATCCAGAACATTTAGAAGAAAAATATCTCCAGCGTAGTTTTCAAATGTCATCTATAATGTACAGAAATTTATTTTGCTGCGGCCATTGCTTGGAAAATACAAACCCGTTTTGGTGCAATACGGTTCCAAGTAAATCTGCACAAAAATAAGCAATGGAGTTGTATGCTGAATGTTGCATGTGTTAGAGGCTTATATGTCAATATTTGCAATGAAAAGTTCTAATAATTTGTGAAATGGTTTTATCTTGATTGCATATTAGCATATTATTTCCATCAGTGGTCAGATGTAAACATGTTGAAATAAGTGATCCATACGGTTTCCTTAAATTTAGTTTTTTATTGTACTAAAATTTACCAAATTATTTTCCCTTTCTCCCATCTTAAATAATTAAAATAAAAGTTTCCGAAAAAAGTTTGCAACCAAACGCTAAATATTTTGTTTATTGAAAGGGAATACATTGTATGTTAACTCAATTGGACCAATCTGAACAAATATTAGATTCGCGGATCTAGAAAGGAGGTGACCCCCGCCCTCCCCCGCGAAAACGTTAAACTTATTAAATCAACGTAGTAAATTTACCAAAAAAATAGCTATAGGCATTGGATCTACTTGGCAAACACAATCATCCATTGGAAACAACACCCCCCCCCCCCCCCCAATTTGGAAATTTTTCTAGATCAGCGCATGTAATGGGACCATAACTGATTACCACAGATTGTTACATGTACATATTCATACTTATCTGGGATTATATAGAAAAAATAACTGCTTCCAGAATATGTCTCTTTTGATAATAACACTATATGCATTAGATGAGATTTAATTTTAACAAATATTTTATTATGCAAATGAAATCATAATAAGATCGGAAATCAGGCTATGCCTATATTAGTCCTCTCCCCAAGTATCAAAGTTACAACTGATATATCAGCTACATTTGAATTATACAAGAATTATAAGTACAGAATATAATAAGTTCATAATATGATATGAAACACGTTGTTGCAGCATTTAAGAAGTTGGAATACATGTATGATTAAGAACAGAGAGATGAGATGTCTAATAGGAACAAGTTTTATATAGATATTACATGGACATGTACATAGAAATTACCAAATACAAATATCAAACGCATGTACATTGTATACATAGCAAAGTGACAATATGTTTTTTATCGGAGTAATATGCAAGGAATTAAGGATGTAAAACGGCTATACGTGCTATTTTGAGAGAATCTTGCCACTGCTTAGTGAATGTACCAATTTTAACCCTAAAATATCTTAAAGAAAAGAAAGTGGGTGAATAGGGCGTGTAACTTGCCCATATGAGGAATTAAGGTTTCACTAAATCTGATAATTCTTTAATAATTAAAACAATATATATTTAACGTAACATCGGTTTGTGACCCTTAAATATTTTAGATACGTGTAATAGGTTGATTTAAACTCGGTATGCGTGTCAAAATCTTCAAATAGTGTCATTTTTATAACTTCAATCCCTTTTCTTTTATAGAGTAGGTCTGAGCTCCATATTTTTTTTCATAGCCTAAATGGAATTTAAACCGATTTCATTCAACAAAAATGTGGAGAGATGACCCACTATCCTTTAAAAATGTCATTTTGTGGCCCAACAATTGAACGTTTTAGAAAAATAATGCAAGTCCGTAAATTCGTGGCCAACGTCTCATATAGCATTTAAACAACGCACTGTCTTGGGGATGAAATGGCTTAGTGGTTAGAGCACCAGTCAATAGGTAACATTATAACACTTGTGGGTTCGATACGACCAAAACTTTAGGATTTATTTTTTTTCTTATCCTTTTTAAAATATTTCAGACTGAATATAGTTAGAAATTACCCTTTTGTAAACTTGTATTATAACATATCAAATATTTTCAATTAAACAAAAAATTAAATTTGAAATAAAAGGATTGTATTTTTACGACTTAACCAGATGGGCAGTTGCGCCAGCTTATTCCCCCATCTTCTTATGTAGCTTTGTTTATTATGTCATTTTATAATTTCTTCTGACGTCACCGATTATGAAAAATGCAATTCATTGTAATATGCTTTTTAAGATACCTCTGTATTTAGAAACGGGTTATCTTGCATAAACACGACTACAGTGTTCCCCTGCGAAGCAAAGCGATGTAAATTGGTAAAACCTGTGAAAAATTTAATTGTTATTGAAGGAATTTGATGACGTCAGATTTAGTCCGCTTGTTCGATCTTGATCGGGCAAAATGTGTTATAATTTCATTGTTCAAACCAAGTCAATTTCCTCTCGATTTGAAAATATTACTGTTCAACGTCCAGAACATTTTCCAGAAACAAATAAAGCAAATCATTCCAAGCATAATTTAAAAATATATATATATGCAAATTTACCTGTCATTTTAACAACAATATCATCTGTATGTTTTGCTGGGGGATGCACTTTAAATGCGTGAATCTAGAGGAGGGTTTTTGAAGGAAGGGTGGGCTAGAAAATTCAAACTTTATAAATTCAGACTATAAAATTACCAAAAGTAGATATCGGAACCACCACCCCATTTCCGGGCAAATAAAATGATCTTTCGGACCTTCTAACAATTCCTGGATTTGCCCATGCGTAAACGACCCCCAGTAGATCTGCCGGAAAAAACTTGATAGTATCAAGATTTATAGAACATACATCACAAGATTATAGATCACAAGATATAGAATATACATCATAAGATATTGAACATACATTACAACATTATAGAATATACTTCACAATACATGTAATTCAAAAATACATCACAAGATTTTGAACATAAATTACAAGATCTTGAATATACATCACAAGATTTCGAACGTACACAACAAGATTTTGAATATACATCACAAGATTTTTAATAAAGCAAAGTTTTACACGCCATATCCACGCGGTATTTTCGTCTCTATTTCTTAAGAAAAACGATTCTACTTGTAGTGCAAGTTTGGAACGAACAAGCCAAAAATCTACCCGATTCAGTAAAATGAGTACTCGTATTAGTTTTACTCTTAGAAGCTGCTTTCAAATGTTTAGTGCTTTTTGTTGACTCTGTATGGATTATTTCTCGATCGATCAAAACTCAGTTGCAAGCTACATGTTACATTCAGAGCAAAAATTCCACCGATCGACTCCACGGCCAGACCTCCAAGTGGTTGTAGTTACACGTACTTACTCCACGGCCAGACCTCCATGTGGTTGTAGTTACACGTACTTACTCCACGGCTAGACCTCCAGGTGGTTGTAGTTACACGTACTTACTCCACGGCCAGACCTCCAATTGGTTGTAGTTACATGTACTAACTCCACGGCCAGACCTCCAAGTGGTTGTAGTTACATGTACTTACTCCACTGCCAGACCTCCAGGTAGTTGTAGTTACACGTACTTACTCCACGGCTAGACCTCCAGGTGGTTGTAGTTACACGTACTTACTCCACGGCCAGACCTCCAATTGGTTGTAGTTACATGTACTTACTCCACGGCCAGACCTCCAAGTGGTTGTAGTTACACGTACTTACTCCACGGCCAGACCTCCATGTCGTTGTAGTTACACGCACTTACTCCAAGGCCCGACCTCCAAGTGGTTGTGGTTACACGTACTTACTCCACGGCCAGACATTCATGTGGTTGTAGTTACACGTACTTACTCCACGGCCAGACCTCCAAGTGGTTGTAGTTACACGTACTTACTCCACGGCCAGACCTCCAAGTGGCTGTAGTTACATGTACTTACTCCACGGCCAGACCTCCAAGTGGTTGTAGTTACACGTACTTACTCCACGGCCAGACCTCCAAGTGGCTGTAGTTACATGTACTTACTCCACGGCCAGACCTCCAAGTGGTTGTAGTTACACGTACTTACTCCACGGCCAGACCTCCAAGTGGTTGTAGTTACACGTACTTACTCCACGGCCAGACCTCCAATTGGTTGTAGTTACATGTACTTACTCCACGGCCAGACCTCCAAGTGGTTGTAGTTACACGTACTTACTCCACGGCCAGACCTCCAATTGGTTGTAGTTACACGTACTTACTCCACAGCCAGACCTCCAAGTGGTTGTAGTTACACGTACTTACTCCACGGCCAGACCTCCAATTGGTTGTAGTTACACGTACTTACTCCACGGCCAGACCTCCAATTGGTTGTAGTTACATGTACTTACTCCACGGCCAGACCTCCATGTGGTTGTAGTTACACGTACAGTGTACTTACTCCACGGCCAGACCTCCAATTGGTTGTAGTTACACGTACTTACTCCACGGCCAGACCTCCAATTGGTTGTAGTTACATGTACTAACTCCACGGCCCGACATCCAAGTGGTTGTATTTACATGTACTTACTCCACGGCCAGACCTCCAAGTGGCTGTAGTTACATGTACTTACTCCACGGCCAGACCTCCAAGTGGCTGTAGTTACATGTACTTACTCCACGGCCAGACCTCCAAGTGGCTGTAGTTACATGTACTCCATTCTTACCAACACCAAAAGGCTCAACAATGGGTGAATATAAAATGGCAGGAGATGACTTAATGCATACATGTGCACTCCCTGATGTTGAAATAGATTTTTACGAGATAAATGTTTGCTCAATTTACCCTTGGACAACGATAAAATAGTTTTTGGTTTATTTATTAATTTATTTATTTATTTATTTATTTAACACTGAATTTTACGCGTTTTGATTCTCATCGCTTATCTATATTTCTATATTGCTGGATCCACCTCTATTCATACTGCTGTACTTTCACATATTTTTTTTTATCATACACATGATTTGGGATCCTTGCCCATTTTGTGTTTACTTGAATATATATTTCTGTTTAAAATCAACCTAATATACATGTAACCTATTTTAGTGATTAAAAAAGTTGAGGTCGTCCTGTCTCCGACACGCAGGTTAAACCCGATGCGCATACGATGCTCTGCCATGTCGCCTGTCAAAGTCCGATCGTTTACATCATCTGATAATGGGAGCATAATTACAGGTAAGACGCACGTTTCTTTGTGTATAACCCATCAGGTAATTATGCTGCACACTCACCTATCTTAACATTTTCTACAATGTATAACGAGGAAGAAGACAGTGGGAGAAAGACATTAAATAACATTTTTCTTGAGAATCATTTGTAGTACAACAGTCCATGTAAATAACTTTAGGTGTATTGTTCTAATCCAGCTTTGCTTGGGAACAAATACATTAATATTTGTCCATTGCTACACATAGAAAACGTTTTTTTTACTAGTCATGATAGATGATGTTTTCTCCTTATTCACAGGGCACGATGTTCAAGCATTCGATTATCCTCGCTCTGCTTTCTCTGTGGATGGCACAACAAGGTAACAAACCCAAGTTCTGTCTTCTATCACATTTCATGGACAAAAACAAATTTTTAACAGTTGTATCATCTGAATGATGTATTAACATTATGAACACATGTAAACATCGGACTTTATCTCTCCCTGTGTTGTGTTAGGCGATGGCCTGTCAAGACAAAAACGCGTGATTGGCGGGAAAATGGCGGGAGATGGAGAATGGCCGTGGTTGGTCAGTTTGCATGGAGAAGTTGTCACCAAGAAACTCTTTTGGTTTATTCCTATTCCTATCGCCCACAAGCATTTTGTATGTGGCGGATCTGTGCTGAATGATAGATGGATCCTCACTGCCGCGCACTGTTTCCACGACAGGTCAAATCCCAATTTGCACAGTTATATGCAACACATTCAATATTACATTTATGCAAGCATACTTGTACAATGATTTATTTTAAGAGACAAACCAAAAAAAAATATCGCAAGAATTGACAAACAATTCTAGCTTTGCTACAGCTTTTGCTGGTAAGTAATGTGTTCCTACTTTAATTTATAGAAATGGTGGATCAGAAAAAAGGAACCCATCGAACTGGGAGGCCAAACTTGCGTCCGCGTCCTTGAAGTCCAATCCCCTGGAAAAGATCAAGAATTTCCTGGGGAAGCTGTTTGACAAGGAATCGTGGCGATACTGGGAGGTGGATGTTGACCGGATAGTGCTGCACCCCCAGTACAGCGATAACAGTGAAGAGCTTTTACTTTTTTAGTATCTAAAGAGGGCTGGATGGTCGTGACCATTTATAGACCATACTGATCTCCTTGAGAGTTCTGTATGAAGATGAAAAGAAGTTATTATATTCAATTTTTTAAGCTAAATTGTGTGGGGTTTTTTTCTTTACCAAAATATATTTATGATATCATAGTTAACAGCTAAAGATCATATGCAGGATGCTTCTTTTTTAAAAACTGACAATTATGCTTGGGAGTTGTATGTAACTTATTGTAAGTTTTTAGGTCAAATGTGTTAACAAAAAACATAAAATTCAATCGACTTATTAATCCAAAATCAATCATTTTTTGGCATGGTAAAACAATATGAGCTTCAATCAATTTTTAATGAAATTTTACTCGGACGGGAAATATCCAGTTATGAATGTTTTAGCCAAACCAAACAATATTTTTCCAAGAGGAGAAATTGCGATATAAACGTCGGTATCTTTGAAAGTTAATTATAATAATCATTTTTTTCTTCTAACTCCAGATTTATGGGAGCATGACCTAGCACTGGTGCGCTTGTCTCGGAGCGTGCCCTCTGGTCCTAAATACGACAAAATAAAGCGCATCATCCTGCCCTCTGTCGACAATGTGTCATTTCCGGGCATTGGAGACGACTGCGTCATGAAAGGCTGGGGATGCAAGTCTGGAGGTGAACATTTTGGAATTCTATGCATTTGTAGCATATTTTTAAAGTTCCGTTTACTTTTTTTTCTCAAAATGGCGCATTGATATTCTTATATACATGTACATACACTTTGGATGTTATCATTTTTGTTGGTAATTTGGTGATTTTGGTACAACCAATGCAGAACATTAATTGTATACCTTTTACTTATCGGATTCATTTTGTTACAGGTGCCAAGTTGTCCTTTGTTGCTCACAGTGTTTCACTTCCTGTTTATGACAGGAAATCCTGTGCGCAGATATATGGAACTTCCGATATAGGCAAAAGAATATGTGCTGGATATCTTCATAACGGCAAGGGCATTTGCAAGGTAAGTTTCTAAACCCATTCAATTGCAAAAAACACATCAAAACATGAACGAGTTAAGAGATTTTATGTTATGTTTTTTCTTAGGGTGACAGTGGAGGACCGCTAACATGTCGGGACAATGACGGACGGTGGATCCAAGTGGGCGTGGCATCTTTTTCCAGTCGGGATAAACCCGGCAGCTACCCAGCTGTGTTCACACGTGTATCGGCATACCTTGATTGGATAAACAAGACAATAAAGGGATGAATAATTCAATTTGAGTATATAGAATAAATTCTGTCATAATAAAGACTCTTTACAGTATTTATTCTGGTCATGAATCACTCAAACAAACTATATCTCAAGATCAATATTAAATACGCAATACTAACTTCATTATGAATATAATCATTATAAACAATAACTACTGAATAACTGATTGATTTTGTTCTAACCCCTTTTATCATTTGCATTTGTTGATACTAATAATTATGTTTCTAAAACTTTTACAAAAGAAATTGAAATTTGGTACAATCATATATATAAAACAAAAAAAAATCCTTTTAAGTAGTACCATGTGCCAACTTTGGTCAGATTAATTTTAACTTCGACCTTGACATTGATGCAAATATGAGAACTGTTACATGTATCGTGCATTTATTTTTTTGTGAGTCCATAAAGAAAGCTATATGCGGACTCGGGACTGTATGTGGTTTAGACGATGAATGAACGTGGACGTAAATGAAAATATGAAACCAGTTTATTTTTGTCACTAGATATTTCATTTGAAACCTAAACTTTATGGAATCCTATCGTAACCCCTGGAGGTTTGTGCGGCAGAGCGCTCCAAACACGCGCCAAATTGTTTCCCCCAAGTTCGTTGGAAGGCCAGTGAATTTCCGATAGTTCTGTAACGTTTGAAACCGAAATTTCAGAATATTTTGGCCCATGTCTACACATTGTTGTACTTATCACAAACAATCAGTGAAATGATCAATTATACTCTGTCAACATCTACCATAACCTAAATTTAAGATTTTTTTTTGTAAAAAAAAAATTAAGCTCATTATATTCTGACCATACGTTCGATAGAACTGTTTTGATATAAATACTACATGTAGTATAGTATTGAATATTTGAAATAAAAAATTAAGGATAAAGATTGAACTTTTTATTCTCAGATGTGACAGCATGTTATTTCAGTTTTTTCAGGTTTTTTTTATAATTTGGGTTCTCATACTGCATGTATAGTTTTAAACAATCATCATTATTGAACACAAATGGTCTTAAGATTTTATTCGTTATTTTATTCTTTATCATAATATGAAATCTGATACAAACTTATAATGCCACTCATGCAAAAGATATCATACATTTATCGCATGATAGTGAGCTAGGGCATCACCTATAGACAGTTTTGTTTTTTTGGGAAGTAAATTTTCATATTTTCCAGACATTCCTGCAATCATCGTTTAAACATACTGAACTACATATGATTATGCAAAGTACGTCGATTTCTAATGACTTTTCAGTAGCAATAACGTTGTGATTGTTTGATTTTTCTGTTATTGTCTCTCTTTCCTTTCATAAATTCAAATCATAGATAGTTAAATTGGTTTTTTTATATTAAGAGAATTAAAATGAGTAGGTATTTTTGATTTATTCATATTTGTTTACGTACAAGTGTATGCTAAGATCGCCTTTTTGATACCTTTTGAATAAAAAAATCCTGAGATTTCGGAAGAAGTCAGTGGAATATGCTATTTATTCCTCTGGCGACCTGACGTTTTGTTTAGCCCGTCACATGACTGTCTAGACCAATCGGATGACGCGTTGTATTGAATTATCACACTGAAATACAATAAAATACATTGGCTTATATAATATTCATAGCAATCGTCTCTTGCTTATGGGTTATGTTAATGTTTGACAGATTATATGTTACTTAGTCTCGTTCTTATCTTATCGATCTTGTACACATACGTGTAATTCTAGTACTTCTGGAAGTTAACATCATAGGTATGTTCAAATTTGTTGCATTGACGCATAATCATTTATCAATTATATATAAATTATACAAACTCTTTTATAATTAACAAATCAGAAACAAAAACAAAAAAACAATCAAAGTACTGAAGAACTGACGGGAGTTGATTTTGTCGATGTTTGTTTATCTTAAAATCAATGATATGTTATTTTGCATGACAAGTACATGTAGTTTCTAATTTGCATTTGAATTACGCACATTTTTATATTAATATGAATTTTTGGACTTTTTCGACAAGAATGTCGAGAAACCCCCATATGAATCATGGTAAATAATATTTAGAGTAAAATTAATTCAATTAAACTATATATCAGTAATACAAAATATTTCTCGAAAATTGTATGGATCCAAGCAATGTTGAACTCTAGTCTCGTTCAACCATACGCTCGGCTGACACCGTAAATCTCCGACAAGCATTTACGGAGACAGCCGAGCGTCGAGTTGAACGAGATTATATTGAACTCTGGCGTAGGAATACATACGACTACAAAAAATATTTAAATTGTTCGTACCATTTTAAATCTGACTATTTTCAAGGTATTTATAAATAAGTTTCCTTGAAAAACAATGCTTTAGCATACATTACATCGAATTCATCAATCATTTTCAAGAACTAAGTCTTGTAAGCAGCGATGGTTTGTGCTGAGGTCCAAACACCGTTTCACTTTCGGTTTGTCTGAGTGACTGCATAGGAGAGTTGATTAAAATCAACTCCCAAAAAAAACAAAAAAAGATTTGAGCGACTAAACAGCTGCACATTAAGTCTTTACAAGAAAATAAATAATTTGTTGTCATGATTATCATTTCATTTCGAAAGAAGTTTTAAAAAACATTCTTTTATGGTTCATAATGTAAACTTTCTAACATCTTTTATCTTTCTATTTAATATTGATGACACTATTGATGACAATATACATTGATGATACTATACATTGCATGAATGTTGAAGATATACAAAAATTTCATTCACTCAAGGAAAATAATATTTACCGAGGGCATCGCCCGAGAAAAATTAGGATTTTTGGGAGAAATAAAACATTTTATTCAAAACACGCCGAGTTCTTATAGGTTTTCCAACTTAAAAGCAAAAACATTGCGAATATTTGACTTTCTATGTTAATTTTCCCATCTATTTAATATAATTGAATTGTGTATAATAGTTGAAGTGGTTTTTTAACATAAATTACGTACAATCTTCAAAAGATCAAATACTATTTTACACATAATATTCAAAGAATGATTCCTTATTAGTTACACATCTGTAATTGTCAGCAATATAGTCAATGATAAAATGTATTGGACCATACATTACGTTCAATCTTTAAAAGATCAAATACTATATTACTTAATAGAGACCATGCATACCTTTCCATATTGTCGCCTTACGCCTAATGTTTTATGGTTAACTGGGTCTCTATTGGTGTTGTGTACTTCTGCTGAAATAAACATCAGTACTGACGAGTTTGCCGCATGGAAAGCCGAAATTGAACACCAAATTATAAGCCTTCAAAAAGAAAACATGGAGATTAGAGAGACAAATAAAATCTTTTCCACCAAAGTAGGACGTCTGGAAGATAAAATGAAAGAGATGGAAGCAGACAGAAATAGGATGTCGAAGATTATTGAATGTCAGAACGAAGAGCTACGTAATCTTCACAAAAATGTCGACAATCGAGATGACGTCAAAAAAGAAGAGAACGAGAACGATCCTAAAATGCTTGACCGACGAACAAATGATGATAGAAACGAGGGACAGGGAGCTCAGATATCTAGAATAAGTAAGAAAATATGTAGAAAGAGCCATTAGGTAACTATTTTGACTTTCACAGTACAACATACATGTAAATTTATACATTAATTGCAAGATAGTTAGGGGGATACATGGTATAAAGATTTATTCCCCAGGCGAAATCCTATTTCTCGAGGAAAATATATTTTTTCGGGGGGGGGGGGGGGGGGTAACACTTTATATTTCCCGAACGATTATTCAGTTAATCGTTTATTAACGCCGAACGACACATCGACAGGTGAAAATATAGAATTCATCGGGTTGAAGATGAATACCGCTCATGAATATAGGCACTCCGTCATATTTCTCTTTCATCATCGATTACCGTACAACCCCTATATACATGTAAGCCGCAGACCAAGTATTTCGCTGCAGAGGTCTCACCTGAGTGGACGTACATCTTGCCTAGCCGTGTTACTCGGTCGCTATGCAATAATCAAAATTTATATACTTTATAAACAGGTCGATGCCTAATTTAAAACAGAATATGCACATATGATGAGAAAAGATGCATAAAATCCCAAAAGAATGAAAGGAACAATACACGTCCGCCACGAGTTTCAGGCGTGCAATCGGGTGTAAAGAATACATATGGTTTAGATAAAACTGTGTGACGGTGCCTGTTTACGAACGGTATTCAGATTTATAATCGATTTTAAAACCGGTTTCTTTCTATGGGAATTTAATCTCATTTTTCAATTTTTCGACCTAATTACTTTTTTGATATAGAGTGAAAAGAAATGTTGATATAATTCTATAAAATTATAGAATTAACCATTTTACATTACATGCTCATCCACAGGGTTTTTCATACGCATGAAATGAAAATTCATGTGCTTACCATAGGGGATGAATATGATAAAAAAAAATATCACGTTACAAGAATATATTAAGTTTTATTGTCCTAACATGTGATTGTGTAGAACAAATCAGATAAAATATCATAGGGAATTTTTATAATGAGGTATAATAATTTATAATATTTATACTAGTATATTTCATTTCACTAATATTCAAGCTACAGTTTGGTTCCATCCATGTGTCGTATACTTATCAACAATATTGCAGTACCAGGGACCTCGGAATCATTGCAGGAACCTGTCATATTTCACAGTTATTTGTCCAGTAACAGTCCGCCAAACCTTGGCACTCATCACGTCATAGCCTTTGATGCCATTCCGATCAACAAAGGAAATGGTTACCACCATGACAACGGTATATTCGAAGCACCTCGGCCAGGAACTTACGTCTTCCTTTGGACCATAAACACTTACCCTAGAGGATATATTCGAACAGAACTAGTGGTTAATGGCAACGTCATCAGTTCTGGGGTCACTGACAGTCACGCGGATGATGGAATAATGAGTGGCACGAATGTAGCTATAGCAGACTTGGTGACTGGAGACCACGTGTATGTCAGACTCCGACACACAGCAATCAACTACATATACAGTAATGCAGAAGGGAGATCGACATTTTCTGGATGGCTTTTGCATTAAAAGATGAAACACTTTCTATCGTATTCTTTATTGTGCCTGATAATGCATATGCTTTATTGGGTCTTGAAAATTTTATTGCAAGAAAGACTTGGCCTAAATGAATTATACTTTTCATTTATAAGAACAAAATAATTAATATAAATTCTCAAATCATGAATTTATAATTCACATTTACAACTGATTACAATTGATATACTTTGAAGTACCTTAACACCCCCCCCCCCCCCACACACACATGTAAATTATGCCAATCCAACACCTGCATTCCCCATCCTCCAAATGGACACTATCATATGCAGTTACTCAAATTATCAAATTATAAACGAAAAACACCAGTGAACTCATTTTTGTTTCAGGATTGTCGTTATCGGTTGCAATTTTTACATTTTGTTACTTTGACTTGGCACCTGCTAAATTAACACCAATGTTACACATCTAATTGAACACCTCTTTAACACACGTTCAAGTGACATCTTATATACACACTTTTACTACTACTCCTCAAAGTCATATACACCCCCATCAACTAAACACTTATCACAATTTGGTCAAGATCTCTAAATAACATGTCTTTCAGAATTTTGCATTAGCAACATCAAGAGCTGACTACATGTGTGTGTAGTCTTCATGCTCCCTTCATGCATGTAGTCTTAGAAAATATTTCTTTCATCAGGATATTCTTTATAAATCTATGCATCATTTTTGAGATTGCATGACACGGTTTATATAGCTGATTATATTCACTCCCTTACTTTACGCTCCACACAAACTCATAAAGAGCCTCGAAAAATATTCTTTTTTGTGCAAATATACCGTATCTGATACATAAATGTACATTATTACATTTTTTAAAACACTCATATCAGGGATATCATACATTGACCTATATTTATCTAGAGAAAGAAATCGTCGCATGATTACACTTAGTATGTGTATTTGACTGGTTGTATGTGTTCTTATCTTATTGATAAAACAGACCTAATTCTTGTACTTCTGGAAGTTTACATAATTATATAGGTAGGTTTTGATCAATTCATAGTTACAAAAATAAATTGATAGATTTGTTGAATACGCTAAATTGTTTACATCTGAAAATTCAATATTTTTTGAACACATGAAATAAATGAAAAATCTGAGTGACTATACAGTTTCAAGTTTTCGCCAAACATATTTTTGAAACAGCTTTCATTCCATTTCAAAAGCAGATATGTCATATTGTAAATGTTATATTTATTTTGTGGGTATAGATACATTTACAATACTGTAAATTAAGTACATCTACATTCAAAATTTACTACTGTGATTTCATCAATGTTGGTTGAACACTTTTTTGTTGATGAGATTTTCCCGAAATTTTATGTTCATTGAAGTGCAATATCAAAACCATAGTTTTAAAAGTAAAAGCTTTGGCCACAATTAACATTTACTTACAATTCATTTTCATTTAAACCGCAAAAGTTGATTCCAACAAATATTTATGAAATCACAGTATTTGACATAAATATACTGTTTACAGTTTAAGTTGAGATATTCAACAAAATATGCTTCACTATTTGACGAAATTAATAAGGCTTACTATTTCATCAAACGAAGCTTGAAAGCTAGTACGCATAAAAATGTTTGTCATTTTGCTTATGATACCAGTATCAACGATATTGCTTAAATCATATGATTAACGTTTGGTTAAACAGCTAATAAAATTTGCAAAATGTTAAAAATATATATTTACACATCATATAATGTATCATCAACATTTTTTGGGGTTTTCCTAAATAGATATCATGGCGTCACCCCCCAATCGCCTCATTCTTCATATTGGATGGTTAACTGGGTGTCTCTTGGTGTTGTGTACTTCTGCTGAAATAAATATCAGTACCGACGAGTTAGCCGCATGGAAAGCCGAAATTGAACACCAAATTTCAAGCCTTCAAAAAGAAAACATGGAGATTAGAGAGACCAATAAAATCCTCTCCACCAAAGTAGGACGTCTAGAAGATAAAGTGATAGAGATGGAAGCAGACAGAAATAAGATGTCGGAGATTATTGAATGTCAGAACGAAGAGCTACGTAATCTTCACAAAAAAGATGACAATCGAAATGAATTAAAGAAAGAAGGAGCTGATCCTATATTGCTCGAACGAAGAACAGATGGCGATAGAAACGAGGGACGGAAAGTTCAGAGAATAAGTAGGAAAATATATAGATATAGATATTTGGCAACCATTTAGACATAAGATAGTACAATATACATTTATTGTATGTTGGTGAGGGAACAATGAAGATTTATTCACCTAAGAAAAATCATGTTTCCCGAGGGCTTCGTCCGATGGGACTTTAATTTTTTGGGAAAATAAATCTTTATATTTTCCGAGCATTCATTTAATAAACCATTATTATACCACACCTGATTATACAAACTATGTCGATTTCCAGTCATTTTTTTCAATCTTTGAAAGCAATAACGTCGTGGTTGTTTGATTTTCAATGTTATCGTCTCTCTTTTTTATTAGCATAAATAATAATTAGATTGAATAGTAAAATTGGGTTTGTGTTACAAAGAGATTTAAAATGATTAAATAATTTTGATTTAATCATTTTTCTACATTGAATGCTCTCATCAGCGTTTTTATTCCTTTGGAATGAAAAGTCTCGAGATTTCCGAAGAAGAGGAATATACCGGTATGACATTCATTTCCCCGTGAGGGGACATGACAATTTTGTTTGCCCTGTCCCGTGACTTTCTAGACCAATCAGATGTTGTGTTACATAGAAAAATCGCATTGAGATATAATAGTATAAAGTGTATGCTAGTATATTTAATTATACAATAAAATGCTTTCTTCGGTGATTCATTCGGGATATGAAGGTAGCGACATTGCAGAAAAAATACATAACCCGCGTTAGCGGGTTATGTAAATTTTTTCTGCATTGATTGCTACCTTCATAACCCGAATGAATCACCAAAGAAAGCATTTTATTGTTTATATTAACATCATTCTTTTAGCTAATTGATAAATTAATTATGAAAAGTAAGTAAAATTCACTAAATTACTGTCAATGTTCATAAGTACGTTAGCTCAAAGAAACAGCCGAATCGTCTCCTGTGAGACTTAAGCTTTGAGTCTGACATCGTCATGATTATTTCGTGCAGTCCGTGATTTTTTCTAGGTCGCTGTTGGTTTGGACCAATCGATAAATAGGGCGTATCTATATATGTCCTGTCAGTTTCTTATCAGTTCAGCGACTGTAGATTTCGACCAATCGATAAACGGGACGTGTAGATTTCAGTCTGGCTGTTTCTATAGAGTTATGAATTTACTTTAGGTTTCCGTAAGAAATAGAGGGAATAATACTTTGTAGATGTAAATATTCTCCAATTATATTTAGCTACAGTTTGGTTCTATCCATAAGTCGTATAATTATCAAACAATGTTGCAGTACAAGGAACCTCAGAACCAAGGCAGGAACCTGTCATATTTCACAGTTATTTGTCCAGTAACAGTCCGCCAAACCTCAGCACTCATCACGTCATAACCTTTGATGCAATCCCAATCAACAAAGGAAATGGCTACCACCATGACAACGGTATATTCGAAGCACCTCGGCCAGGAACGTACGTCTTCTTTTGGACCATATACACTCACCCAAGAGGATATATTCCGACAGAGTTAGTGGCAAATGGCAACGTCATCAGTTCGGGGGTCACTGACAGTCACGCGGATGATGGATTACAGAGCGCCACGGGTGTAGCTATAGCAGACTTGGTAGCTGGAGACCACGTGTATGTCAGAATCCGACACACAGCAATCAACTACATATTCAGTATTGCAGAAGGAAGATCGACATTTTCTGGATGGCTTTTACATTAAAAGATGGAACATTTTCTTTTATCCTTTTCACTATCATGCATGGTTTTGCACATGCTCTGTATTCGATCTTTAAAATTTAATTGGAAGACAGACTTGTAATGACCCAAACGAATTATACTTTTGATTTGTAAGAACAAAATACTAGAGTAAACAATATAAATTCTTCAATAATGAATTCATAATTAAAACTTAAAACTGAATCACAACTGATTTACTTTGATGTATCGCCCCTTCTAGAACACATTTGTTGTACAAGCAGGATATTAATAATTTCTAAATAAGGTCTTCACGTTTGCGATACACTCCTTTTACACATTTCTTCAATGAAATTATTTTGTATGCATAGTGGTACTTCTAGCGACGAAAACTAGAAAGTCTTCACGTTTGCGACACACTCCTTTTACACATTTCTTCAATGAAATTATTTTTTATGCATAGTGGTACTTCTAGCGACAAAAACTTGCAGAATTGTGTGAAAACTGGTGGATGATCAACACAAGAACTTATTTTTATCTGCTTTTGTTGATGCTTATAAAATATGTTCCTAAGTCTTATGAAAGGCAATTAAACTTTTGCACACGTATTTCTAGCAGAAAAATTTTGTGAACGCATTTAAGTAATTGATACGAAATACTTTGAACACATGACATCATAAAGGTAACATTATTATTGTTGTTTAATTTAGAGGATGGCTATCCCTACTAGTGACTCTAGCAGATGAATAAATATATTATGACATTTGTTAAAATTCGGTTGTTTAGGAAATAAAAGAACAAGCTTGCCGTCTTAAGAGCAAACTCTAAACAGCAATAAGTTATCAAAGAAAACGTATTTCTTTTTTATATGTGCCAAAAAACGTGCTGGTTAGTTGAAATCGATAGTTTAGAAAAAAAATCTTAGGAAGGGTCGTATTATTATAACAAAATCAAATTAATACCAAAGCATTCAAACATATCTTGTTTACAGATATTAGTCATTCCTTATTAAATTTTCACAATTTTTGTATTTGCATAAACAATACAAAAAACCAACAGCAAAAAATTTAACAGAGATTATAGAAAATTGCTTTCAGCTAGTTAAACTGAAAATTTAAAGCGTAAATTTCATTCATAGCAATTTTTATCGTTTTTTTTCCGTTTTCTCACTTTTTAAGATTTCAAATCTACGAAAATTGTTAAAACGTAAAAATGATCATCAGAAAATTAACTCCCTTGCATCGAAATGTATTTCAACTTATTGAATAAATATAAAAACATGTATTCACATCATGTATTTTCTACCAATTACAAAGTAGAGGAAGTGCACAACCCGGTGACTGTATATTATTTCAACTCTTTATATCGTCTACCAAGGATATGGTAAAAACAGGGAAGACGGTAAAACTAAATGTAAACGACTTTAAATTAAATGTTGCGTCTGAACCTTGTTGCCTCTAATCGCAACTTTACAGGGACTTCTATGGTAGATGTCGGAAAAAACATCGAAGATTTTTTCCGGCAGTCGAAAATGCTCAAGATATTTCAATTGAGTTGTAACTTCAGAAGCCGAAATGTTTTTAAACTATCTGTGCAAATTATAGATGAGACCTGCAAGCAATAATTGACATGATAATTCATGGATATACCATTACGCGTCAATCTATCACTTATTATTTTGTGATTTAAATGTATCTGTCATGTAAATGAGTTTACAGGATCGCAGTGCATACAGAATTTAACAACATAACACATCTTTTTACTTATAATCATCATTATACGAAATCTGACACATAAATATTCAACCATGCGTTCGAGAAATATTATACATTGACCTACACTTAACTAGCCAAATCATTCGTCTTTTGATTACAGTAAATGTACAATAGTTAGTTTAATTCTTTATATTCTTATCCTATTTACAAAGCAGACTTCATTCATGTACTTCTGATAGTTAACATATCACAAGTTTAGCTTTTTTTAAAAAGCTTACCGTCTTTAGAACAAACCCTAAACAGCAATTAGTTATCAAAGACAGTTTAATTCTTTTATATAAATGTCACCTTCCTCTACATAGCATGGCGAGTGGAACATTTTATGTCATGTGTCGTTTAAGCCTGCGTGTCTAAAATTGAGAAGGGTAAAAGAGATCTTAGGTAGGGTCGTAGACTCGTATTATTTTTATAAAATCAAAGTTATACCAGGTGCAAATAACTTTACCGATATTAGGCATACTGCATTATTTTTTTTTATTTTGTATAAGTATTTGAATAAACAATGCTAAAAGAAAACCAGATAGTTTCAATAGATATTATAGAATGTTACTTTCACTAGTCGGACCTGAAAACCAAAGGCTGAATTTCATTCATAGCAATTTGTATTGCTTTTTCTTTTTCTCTCTTTTTAAGATTTGAAATCTACGAAATTTGTTAAGTCGTACATGAAAAAGATCATCAGAAAATTATCTCCCTTGCGCCGAACAGTATTTCAACCAATGAAATAAATGTAAAATTTCACATCATGTATTTTCTACCAATCACAAAGGAAAGGAAGTGATTACCCGGAGATTGTAAATTATTTCAACTCTTTATACCGTCTTCCAAGGAAGACGGTACTAATATAGGTATGATCGGATCAATTGATAATTTTTGTTGGGTCAACGCGTGAATAAAGAAATATTTGCACAAGTAAAAAGCATATTGCATGTTTCGCAAGATATGAATAATTTTAATGATTATCCCTACATTAATAAGATGGTATGGGACACGTCCATATTGTGACGTACTTCATATCAAAATAAACAATAAAATCAAGTATGATTTCTTCCACAAAATTGCCGCATAACGCAAAAGGTTAGATCATTCCCTAGGAATCAGTAGGGCATGAGTTCGAATCCTACAAGGGCTTTTATAATTTAACCATCCCCCCAAAAAAATTCGAACCATATTTTTGGTCAAATATTGTAGAATTATAAAATTCTAACCGATAGAAGAAATTTTGTACATTTATCCATATTAATATCGATAGACGTCCATTACTACCTAAAAAGAAGTTAATATCAAAATAACAGTTTACGTTGAATCAAGTTTATATAGTTACAGTTTATTTAAAAACAAGCTTTCAAAAACAAGCTTTTTAATTTTTTTTAACTTTCGACTAAATTGATGACACACAATTTTGTAGAAGTAAGCTAAATAGTTAAGAGATATGAACTGTTTGTCATTATACATACAACACCGATAATAACAATAATGATTAAATCGTATGATAAACGATTGTTTGTAGGACTAAGAATTTACTTATAAATTGTAAAATTTAACGATTTCCGATCCTCAGCCATGTTCGATAATTCTTAATTATCCGGATTTTTTTTTAATATTCTTAATACCATAAATCTGCCTTTTATATAGTTCCGTAAAGTTAATTAGTCTTCTTGTGTTAATACTACGACCAGTTAATCAACGAAATGATTGGCTTGGTGGGTCCATGAAGATTTACAAACAATTATGCCAATGTATGATAAAGTCATCCTGAGAGTAGTTTATTTCTTTGAAACACATGAACAATCTTCGCTAGCTAAGAGTTAAGGTGGCAGGGGATAGTTTTTTGATGCAATTCATTGTAGCCAAGGGATGCATGTCTTTGGAACTCTGTAACTAGAATTTCCTCTGTTGACATTCAGCACAAATACCTTTAATTCACCCTATATAAGGCCAATCACCAATTTCTGAAGAAAATTACTAGTCAAAACCTGTAAAATTCTCTACATACTGGTTTTTATGAGATCTTGACCCTTTCATATTTTGCAAATTTTTCATGATTTTTCAGCTTTTTAGATCTCCCCCAACTAATTCCCTGCAGAGGGTTGACCTTCCGTACCGCGTGCATGTTGCACTATCACATGTCAGAAACTAACCGCTGTATAGTTTACAATGTCCCATTCACCTACTTTTCGTGTTATTTTACCTCCCGTCTGTAACTTGCAATTTCACTGTGTAAAGTCAACACAACAGTCATAGCTGCAGGTTTCGCATTTTACTTCTGATTCTCATGTACCTTACATAAGGGGCCTACATATTGCATATCAATTTCAACAGGAGACACCCCTCTAACTAATGATAATCATTAAAAATCATTCATGAATTTTAACAACACTCATAAGCCTTCATGTACAGCAACTCTCAATTTTACAAGAATATTGACGGGTATTTTATCCGAAACTGTCCCTTGCTACCTAACATTCCATTTCACTCCTCCGTAACCCTTGGGCGTAGTGGATCGTGAACCCTTGGCTAGCGAAAACTAGTACATGATAGTACTAACATGCAAGATTGTATTCATGAACATCATAACCATGCATCTTGGCCTTTTTTTTTTGCATATTTGGTTCCGCCAATGAGGCCCTAGGTTGATGAGGTCATAAACTTCTTAATTACTATTCATCTTAACCTAAAGATGCTTCAAACCAAAAATAGTAACAATTGGCCTTCTGGTAATCAAGAGGATGTTAAAAATGTGAAATTGTTAACAAAAAATGATCTTCAATAAATTCATATCAAAGACAACCACGTAAACTTTATGATTATAAAAATCAAGAACTGTAGATATTTTAAACCTATGGATAAAATCTGAACAACAACTGTCACTCACATTAAACAACTGCTATTCAATTATATTTTAAACAAGAAAATAACACCAAAAAGTGAAATGCAAGAAAAATAAGAATCGTAATCGTATTATTTTTTATTAGTGTTTTATATGACTATTTGTTATTCTTTAAATTTTATTCATTGATTTAAAAGATAAAACGAATAACATTTTTATTTTTCAGAAATATTTTTAATCAACTTCAATTTCTTGATCAAACCATCTTTGCATATATTGTATTCCACATCAATTAAGACCATGTTACAAACTGTTCTAAGACATATAAAGGCATCACAAGCACTCACTCACAGAGGTGTCTTCCCACTTAACCAACATTTTGAAGATATACAGATTGAATACAGGTAGATTTGTGTTGGCTTAGTGGGAATGGGGTGCAGGTGGAGAACAAAAGAATTTAATGAAAGGTAAGCTATAGTCTGTTTTCAGATGAAAGTAGGAGAAATAATGTATATTTGTTAGCATACAGAAGAAAACATATGAATTGAGCTTCTGTCCCAGTACTTTATTTTATTTAATTAATTCAGATGAAAAAAATTAATTTTTACATATTCCCCTATAATTCATGCCCCTAATTAGGGTACAAATATCATGGTTTGTCTATTTTCATCATAAATTGAGATAATTATATAAGCTGGCTTAACTGAAACTTTGTATTGTAAAAATTTTGTAATTATAAGAATCACGTTTGAAATTTTAATTATACATCATATGGATCATTTTTCTTTCTTTTTTTTTTTTAATTTTCTTTGGTTTTATGATTATTTTGATTAATTCCGATCTACAGAATATGTAATTAACAAAACACAAATTTAATGGTGTATGATGCATGATCAATACATCATTAGTTATGAAGATAAAATCTTCCTTTGTCATTTTCCATAAAGTTGACTTGCACCTAAAGATTGTGCATTTTGATTTCTTATGTCTTTCAACTAACAGTCCATAAACAATTAAGAACTCATAATTTTCAGGCTTTTGATTCTGTAAAATATTGGCCATAAAATGCTTCTCAATTTCAATTTGTTTGTTCTCTCAAACCATTAAAATACACATGAACATGAGATACAAAATTGTGTTATTTGCGTTAAATTACAATGTCAAGGGTCTTATTAAATATGATATTGTATTACAACATATAGTAATACGTGTTTCTAGTCTATTCTTAAAAATCTGCTGATCAATTTTATTTATGTATACATATTATATACATCCAATTTAAACGCATTAAAATTACTAACAAGAAGTTTTAATCATGCAAGTGCCCTTATTGGTTTTAACTCTCTGTGAATTCAAAGACTGTAACACTTCCCTTTGAACTGCCGACAAATAATCTGTTTGTGGTATCTTGGAATTTAAGGCACATTACATCTGTCATTCCTTCCATAATTTGTAAAAGTTTGCCATCCCTTGACAATATATGGATATTTCTACTGCCAAGACCAGATACGAATATATTTCCGCTACCGTCTGTGGTTAGTCTGTACGGGTTCTTTAGTTTTTCGTGGTTGTAAGTAAACAACACATTTCCCCTTAAATCTAGTTTTAGGACAATGTGTTCAAAATTAGTACTACAAATCACACAATTTTCATTATCAATTACTACATCACTCATACTACTAAGGCCAGATAAAAGTGTTGTTTGTTTTGTAGTAAGAAAACCATCAGTTATAATGTCAACAGATTTATTTGTACCAATGACGATTGTGTTTCCAGATGTACTATCCCAAAACAGACACAACCAATAGGAACAGTTTCTATCGTTTCAAATGAAGTTGAGTCAAATTTTAAAATCGACTTTTCATTAGGAAGCGTCATGAGAATATCCATCCCGCTTGTACATACGCCCCAAGGCGATCCTAGTATTTTTGCTTCCTGTAAAATAACTCCATTAGTGTCACACAGTATACATTTTTTCCCTCTATTGTCGGCTAAGAACAGATTACCATTGCTCAAAAAACTCACACCCCTAATCTCAGTACCTTCTATTGTAAATTCAGAAATTTTATTCCCTTTCGCACATGTATAATCTACATTCTCTATATTAAAAGAAACTTGATCTAAACTCTCGTCTACACACACATCCGCAAGACAAGGCAATTTTATTAGCTCTGTCGCATCTTCTAATAGTTTTGTTTTAATGCAAATATCTAACTTCGTGTATTTCAATCTTTGTAGATTTTCATGAATGTTCTTAAGTTTGATGTATGATAAGACCCTTTTGGTTTCTGATGCTGTCTCATTCGACAGATTCGTTAATAATATTTCTTTCCAATATTCGAGATAAAGAAGCCTTTGCTCAAAAGATTCCACAGATTTTTTTAAGTTTGGAATTGCTTTCTTTTGATAATCTGGAGAGTTCATTCAAATGTTCTTCCTCCAGTTTTTTTACGACTTGAATAATATTTGTGGTAAATTCCAATAATTCTTTTGTAAATTTGTCAACTTTGTCGTCATTACGCGTCATGTTTGTTCTTTCTTCTCCAATAATGCCTTTTAATTTCGTACTAAATTCCTCCATTCCGCTCTGCAAAACTGTTACTTTTTCAGGTTCCATGAAATCCCTACCAATTTCCTGTAATTCACAGAAACTTGTACAACTGCTATGCTCTTTGATTACACAAACAGAGCAACATGGGAGGAAATGTTTTCTACAAAACAGTTCAAATTTACGACCACCGTGGGCCTCGCATATTTCCAGCGAATCTGGAATTTGAGGAATACTTGACCATTCGGTGAAAGATATCACTACATGATGGCGAGAAGGTCGAGGTTTATTGTGACACTTTGTACACTCTTCACAAAGCGCCTCGGAACAATCCTTGCACCAGCTATGTGCTTTTACCTCTTCTCCGTCTTCTTGGCATGGTTTGCACAAAATAACCTCAACACCTACTACAGATGTAAGGAACTTGTTTACTGGAAATTTCGTTGCCCATTCGTCCACAGAATACTGTCCTATTTCTCCTGGTGCCGGAATAAAGACGCGACACAATGGACAAGGAAATCCAATGGGTTGGTCATAGTCCTTACATGACGATATAATATGTGTTGACAGACACGTTTGGCAAAACGCGTGTGAACAATGAAAACTCACTGGGGATTTAAATTGTTCTAAGCAAATCGAACATAAGGATTCTTCAGGGGTAATATCCCGGTCTTGTGTCTCTGATGTTGCCATAATAATCAAATCAAAAGTGCATTTCAAAGAATTAAATCAAGTTTCGATTTGTTTCTTTACAGCCCGAACCCGATCAAAATTTTCAAGCTGACTATTCTTTGCAGATGATATTTCAAATTCTTCAAAGAATGTTTCCCCCATATTTTATGAAGATCTAAGAACAATTCTTCCAACTGTGTTCCCTTTCTGGACAAAGGTGTTTTGGCACAAACATAATCAAAATGAATATTATTCAATTCATACATGAAATATCGAACCAATACCTTATCAACCTTATTTTTTTGTAGTAAATACAGTGTCTTTTTTTCTCTGGCCCATTTTTCAAAAGTTTAATTCGATTTTTCCATATTTTCTCACTGAGCCAAAAACAACAGAAATCTATGCAAAATAATAGCCCCTCATCAAATTGTGTTCCTTTTGTGACCCCGAAATGTTACTGAATGACAAAATGCTTTTAACTCTATGCCATTTTTTGGAAATCAAACATTCTGATTATCAAATAAAAAATCCTTTTGTTGTTTATTTTATGCTAAAATTTGAACTCTTCATGTGGTATCTTTTTAACGGGTTCAAACCAGCATAAAAACATATATTATAATTATGTCTCCACAATAATTTCACACGATGTTTCATTTCAGTTCTGTAAAAAAAGGTGTTAAAAGATTTTTTTTATCCTTCCTGACCCATATTTTTTTCGATATAAAATCCAAAAAATTCTATCGTAGGTTTGTCAGTCTATTTTCGGTTTCTTTTTAATTGTTTACAATGCTAAATTACGATATTAAATATCAAACCTACATGTAAATTTGCAATTTAATTGTAGAGGTTTAACCAATATACAGTGCTCACAAATCAACAGACGTGCATTATATACTATATACTAAGTGCAACTGTACCGGTTGATCGAAATTTTACTCCATGGAGCCAATACGTTTGCTTCAAAGTTTGTAAACTGAAAGTTGTCAAACCTAGTTTAATTTCGAATGAATTCATTTGACATTACATATCGTCTAAATTTGCCACAATTTAAAACCCAAAGTATTCCATACGGATGAAATTAGTATTATAATATTTCCCCTTCATGTTTTACCTCTTGATTCTGCTAATTAGTTTTTACAATTTTGCATGTTACAAAACTAGTTTCAAAATCATCAAGATACCTCATACAAATCCCCAAAAATGTATGTCATTAATAAACATTAATTTGCAAAGCAATCAGATGTAAACGAATGAATCTATTTAAACAAATATACACAATTAGTAAAAGAATGTCGACGTCATACACTTTGCTGTATTGTAATATATAACCACAAATAATATATATAGCTGCTATATAATATTCAACAAAGGTACACCATTCAGTTCTTTTAGTACTTTGATTTTTTTAGTCATCTAGGATGAATCCTGGATTTTTCCCCAATATGAGTTCTGTTCTGTTTTCCATTGGGGAGATTTCAAAATCATGAATGGGAATGTAGTCCATGAACCTCGATCCGCATAAAATGCAGAAAAGTCAAAAAACTTGTCTTTTAATGGTATAAAATATTTTTGACAGTTTAGATAAATTAATCATTATGATGTTTGTGAAATGAGCTAACACACAATTGAATTCAAACAGTGAAATGACTGACGTTGAACTTTTAAAAGGGTTATGACGTGTTAGTGAATTAAATCTGTTATAATAGTCATTAATTAAATTGTTTTAAGCAATGTTTTGGAGATTAAGGGGTAATTTTAATCAAAACCTGTATAATATAAGTATTTCTTTTCCAAATTAAATCTTAAGATAAGAAGCGAATGAAGCGGCTGGCGCTTGTAAATGTCTCTGAATGATGGTTTGTAAAAACAACATTTTTCCCCTTTTAAGAAATTTACTATGCTTGATTATGAATACTAGTGTGTACAAAGTACTTGGTATAAAATCATACATAGTATAAGAAAGGCTTATCTTAGCATCCGGCCACTCTAAAAAATGTAATCCTACTTTCCTTTAGTAAGTTTTGGGGGAACCGAATGCAATTACTAGTAAAAAACATAAATCAAGCTTTTTAGCTCACCTGAGCTGAAAGCTCAAGTGAGCTATTCTGATCACTTTTTGTCCGTCGTCCGTCCGTCCGTCCGTCTGTCCGTCCGTCTGTCCGTCTGTCTGTCCGTCTGTAAACTTTTTACATTTTGAACTTCTTCTCTAAAACCGCTTATCCAATTTCAACCAAATTTGGCACAAAGCATCCTTATGGGAGGGCGAATATAAATTGCAGAAATAAAAGTCAGATCTGTATTCAAAGCGGAGAAAACCTTGAAACTGTAAAAAAAGGGGGGTGCATTTTAAAAAATCTTCTTCTCAAGAACTACTGATTCCAATTCAACGTTGTTTAGCATAAATTATCCTTATGGGAAGGAAAATATAAATTGCAAAAATTAAGGTCTAATTATGTTTCAAATCTGAGTTATTACGAAAATAATGATAAAGGAAAGGCGTGTTTCAATCAGTTTAATAGCTTCGGATTCGGCATTCGGTAAAATGGGTAGACAAGACTTGGCCTGGGCAAAACAAAAGATTGGCAGTTATTAATCTGCCAATCTCATTAAAATTTCAGGATATTTGATGGACCAGTATATTTGTATTTGCTGTAAATATTGCTGCAAAATAATGCGTATTTGGAATTGACGATTGCCGATCTGCCCCGGCTTTTATTTTGCCACGGCCCAGGTTTGCGTACCCATTTTACCAAGACTCGTATTCCATACATCTAAAACGAGGTTCTTTGTTTAAAGCAGCCATGACATTATACGAAAAAGGGTCGATCTGACTATGATGAATTTGCTTGTTGTGCAACAGTTCGCGAAAGAAGGGAGAGTTTTGAAACATGCAAAATGTATTTGTGCCGATTTTGTGAAGTAAATTGAGGCTAAATATTTCAATGCGTTGACAGTTTTCACACATGACGTTGGTGTTAGCTTGTTCTGATTTTCGTTTCGTTTTCATTATTTATGCTTTGTAATCTGGGAACTATCGTCTGTATTTCGTGATTTTTACGTATCAAATCAAACAGAGACTTCGGTAAATCAAACAGTTAACTGTTTACCTGCGCAAATTAAGCAAAATCTGATGTATCAAAAAAGTACTGAAATACAATTCATTCTATCGGTAATTCGGCATTATATTTTGCGTAATGGTATATTAATGCAATAGGTTTTGTTGAGATGCTCGGCATTTTCTCGAGTTTATTCAGTTTAAATAGAGTTTGATATCGCTGTCGGAAATATGTAGGTATATACATGTACATGTATATATATGATTCATTTCGAAAAAATAAATTGTGTTCTTTATTTGTTATAGTGCATGTTTCTTGTGTTTTATATAATTGTTTACAATTTCTATTTACTAACCATATTTGAGTGTTAAGCTTCGAATTATAAGCAAGATACAGAGATTTGCTCACAATTCTATGTTTGTACACAGATCTTAAAAACTAAAGATTAAAAAACTAAGAAAAATTTCAATATTTATTAAGAAAATTTTCAAAGTCTCTTCTTCCAGAAACCAACTTTAACAACTTATTGCATTGTAAACTTAACCTTTTTTAGCTCACCTGAGCCAAAGTCTTCTCAAAAACTATTAGGCCAGGAAAGCTCAAATTTGAGTGGAAGCATCCTCAGATAGTGTAGATTCAAGTTTGTTCAAATCATGGTTCCCGGGGGTAGGGTGGGGCCACAATAGGGGGATCATGTTTTACATAAGAATATATAGAGAAAATCTTTAAAAATCTTCTCAAAAACTATTAGGCCAGAAAAGTTCAAATTGAAATGAAAGCATCCTCAGGTAGTGTAGATTCAAGTTTGTTCAAATCATGATCCCCGGGGGTAGGGTGGGGCCACAATTGGGAGATCAAGTTTTACATAGGAATATATCGAGAAAATCTTTTAAAAATCTTCTTCTCAAAAATATTTGGCCAAGAAATCTCAAATTGGCATGTAACCATCCTTAGGAAGTGTAGATTCAAGTTTGTTCAAATCATGGTCCCTGGGGGTAGGGCGGGGTCACAATGGGGGACGAATTTTTATAGATAGAGAAAATCTTTAAAAGTCTTCTTCTCAAAATTATTAGGCCAGGAAAGCCCAAATTTGAGTGGAAGCATCCCCAGATCGTATAGATTCAAGTTTGTTTAAATAATAGTCCAGGGGTAGGGTGAGGCCACAATGGGGGATGAATTTTTACTTAGGAATATATAGAGAAAATCTTTAAAAATCTTCTTTTTAAAGAATTTTTGGCCAGAAAGGGTTTAAACTTGTGTAGAGGCATCCTCGGGTACTGTAAATTCAAGTTTGCAAAATCACAGTCCCTAGTGGTAGGGCGACCGTGATGGCGGTTTGAATTTTTACATAGGAATATGAAGAGAAAATCTTTAAAACTATTCTGGGAAAGTGTTCGGTTCAAAACTCAGTACTTAGTGTGAAAGCAAAGGTTATGCAGATTTAAGTCTGATGAAACCATGATTCCCTAGAGAAAAATGGGGCCATGAAATGGGGGGAGGGGGGGGGGTATATAGGAATAGAGACAAATCTTCTTACAGGTACAACAACAAAAGGGGCTTGGTATTTACCAAAAAATAAGAGGTTGATAAAAATTGGCAGATTTTCAATTTTTTTTTTTAGCAAGATCTACTGTACTCAGTTGTCAAGATATTTTGATACTGTAATGCTAATTTGATCAGAATTGAGGCAATTGTTGCTCAGGTGAGCGATGTGGCCCCTGGGCCTCTTGTTTATATTTAATATGGTTTACTATCACGGAATGAACAAATCTGTTAACAGGATAACCAATATATAATCAAACCATGGTATTCAATACCGGGTATTATACATGTATATAAAAGTTACTAATTTTTTACGATTCCTTGATAAAACTATACAGGAAAGGAATACCAAAGGGAAACTTTTCATACCACCTAAATGAATCAGTACATAAGTAAACTCCAGGTGGTGCCTCGTGTCCTCTTCATCAATTTTCAATTAATATAATACATGTACCTGTATCTATTTGTTTCTGTAACTGTATTCACAGAAAGTAATGAGACCAAATATACATCTTAGATCTTATAAATGCCCCGCCGTGATTGTGATGTCCGTATCAATCTCTCACAAAAATGTGGTTCCGGTACAAATAGAACAGTCCGGAAGCAAAAAATGCTCGTTTGGAAGTCAGATGTACCGCCGTACATTATTAAGAGATCCTCATCCGGACCAGGGGTCACAATAGTGAAATCCCAATTGTCTCCTAGTCGTTTGAAAAACGTCTGCTCCCCAAGTTGAAGGCTTTGTAACAGCGGTGATCGTGAACGGCATAAAAGGGATGTAGCCTTGTTTATACGTGATGAGATAATGAATGGCTGGAACCAAAGACCCGTTGGGCATTTTCTTCTAATTAGTTAGTTTTGGTAAGCGCGCTTTGGCAACTATAGACCTTGAGTCATTTTGGATGAGGACGCTATTGGCCACTTAATCTATGTCTTCTGAAGACTGCATGCAGTCTGGGAACTATCTCCATCGCCTCCAAAGATATTTCTATTGAGTTGTAACTTCAGAAGCCGAAATTTTACGCATTTTTGCATATTTGTACAAATTAAAGATGAGAACTGCAAGCAATGAGTGAAATAATTATTCATGGATAGATCATTACGCGTCAATCTGTCACTTATTATTTGTTGATTTATCTATCATGTAAATGAGTTAACCGGGTCGCAGTGCAGGTAAAATTTTAAAACATATCTTTTTACTTGTATGATTTTAAATCGTCTTTATACGAAATCTGATACTTAAATATTAAACAATGCCTGTGAGAAATTTACACATTGACCTACACTTAAAGTAACCAAATTATTCGTCTCTTGATTACAGTAAATGTACAATAGTTATGTTGATTCCTTATGATCTCTTATCCTATTTACAAAGCAGACTTCATTCATGTACTTCTGATAGTTAACATATCATAATATAGGTATGTTCTGATCAAGTGATAATAATTTTTGTTGCGTCGACGCTTGAATAAAGAAATATTTGCGCAAGGCAAGTAAACAGTATTTTGCATGTTTTGCAAAATATGAATAATGTTAATGATTATCCTTACATTATAAGGTTGTATGGGACACCTTCATATTGTGAAGTACTTCACATCAAAATAAACAATAAAATCAAGTATAATTTTGTAAGTACATGAATTTTCTTTCCCAAAATTATCATATAACGCAATAGGTTAGATCCTTCTCTATAGTATGTCCCAAGTAATTGCTTCAATCACTGTTTGATGTTTTTTAATAACAATACACATACCTGTGAAAGAAATACGGTTGAAATCGATAAAAGATAATATATATCCAAGATATCTCCATTGAACAATTATCATTTTTCACTCATAAAAGTACACAGGAACCAAAATAAATTTCTTACGGAGATTTATAATGGGAAATGTTTACATCTTTTCTCCATTCGGAATTACTCGGGATACCTCGCGCAATTTTTCAACGTAATCATCCGGGCTTATTAATGGCTGATGCAATGCAAAATCTTCGTAGACTTTCTATTTTTGGATGTGTATTGAAAGCTAAAGCGATAGAGGGGCTTTTTAAATTTTCACCACCCCCCCCCCCCCCTCCCAAAAAAAAAATTGAACCATATTTTTGGTCAAATGTTGTAAAATTTATAAATTCTAACCCGTTGAAAGTAATTTTATTATAATGCACATTAATCTACATTAATATCGATAGATGTCCATTACTACCTTAAAAGAAGTTTATATAAAAATAACAGTTTACGTTGAAACAAGTTTATATAGTTTACAGTTATTTTATTTACAAAAACAAATAAACAAGCATTTTAATTATTTTACATTTCGATTAAATTGATGACACATAATTTTGTATAAGCAAGCTAAAAAGTTAGGAGGTGTGAACTGTTTGTAATTATACATACTATATCGGTAATAACAATAACAATTCAATTGCATGACAAACGATTGTTCTGTAGGATTAAGAATTTTACTTATGAATTGTAAAATTTAAAATGTAAATTAGCGATCTCCGATCCTCAGCCATGTTTAATAACTCTAAATCATCCTGATTGGTGTTTTTTTTATATTCTTATAATAAATCTGCCTTTTATATAGTTACATAAAGTTAATTAGTCTTCTTGTGTTAATACTACCACCAGGTAATCAACGAAATGCTTGGCTTGGTGGGTCCATGGAGATTTAAAACCCGCTATGGTACTGTATGATTTAAACGTCGTGAGAGTAGTTTATTTCTTTGAAATTCATGTGCTATCTTCGCTAACCAAGGGTTAACGATCCTCCACAACCCTTGGCGTTGAGTGGATCGTAAACCCTTGGCTAGCGAAGATGGTGGAATACTAGGCTTGCTGAACCCTCTTCACGTCTTCGAACCGAGCCCAAATATAGCTTATACTTCGAGATATTTATGTTTATTCCACAATATAATATAAATTTTACGCATCCATCGAGCTATTTTCAACAAATTTCGCTGAATATCTGCATTTGAAACTATCACGCCATGGCGTCAACAAAGCAAAAAGATGACGTCACAATACAAATGAAACGCTGCGCGAAAGCGTGCGTACTCGTTCTGTACTCGGCCTCGTTAAGTCGAATTTTAATTTAAAGGTGTCTCGACACACCTTTAAATTATTTGATAGATCGATAAAGAACTACTCTTGAGATATGATTTTACATAAATGAGACCAGTGTCGGCTTTCAAGTATTCGACATGATTTTTTTTAAAAATAGAAACAGAAAACATAGCTTTGGCTGCGAACAGGCTATTTTAGAGCTAAATATTTGCCATCAATAGATACACAATACAATCATCAATAAACGCATGTCAAAGACGACCAAGTAAACTTTATGATTTTGGAAATCAAGAACTGTAGATAATTTTAAACCTGCGGATAAAATCTGAAAATCAACTGTCATTCTCATTAAACAATTGCTATACAATCATATTTCAACAAGAAATTAAGACAAAATAGTGAAAGGCAAGAAAAATCAGAAAATCTAAAAATTCGACAGATCCCGATCGTAATTTAACTGATTCCGAACAAAACAATATAAAATTGGAATATATGACAATTTTATAAAATGTCCATGCAGGTTGTTTAGCAGTTAATTTTTTCATTTACTGATCTTTTAATGCATATCAATTACTCAGAGTAAAATATTTTTGTATGATGAGTGCTTTATATGACTATTTGTTATTTTTTAAATTTTATCCATTGATTGAAAATATATAAACGAATTTTATTTTTCAGAAATATTTTTAAATTAAAAAATTAATTTGTTGACCAGACCATCTTTGCATATATTTGTTCAAAATTAAATTCCACATCATTATCAACTAAGCCTAAGTTTTAAGATTTATAATACCCTGATTGAAATCATTTTTTAAAAATTATTTATCTATATATCCGTCAAAAAAAAATAGGAGGTCAATGAAACTTAAATTCGATATTCTTTCCTCAAAAGACATCTTTTATATTAGTTGATAAATGAAATAACAACTGTAATGTATTAATAATTTACAAATATTTTTGATTACACAATTTATAACTAACGGGAAAATGGAATTTATATGAAGACCATTATTATAAAAGGTAGTACATGTATGCTTATTGTGGAGATACTTATAAGAAAACTAATTTGTCAAGACATGAGTTTTGGAGCTTTACAATTATGCCAGATGCCATTATGATATTAAAAACTAAAATAAAAAAGATGAATTTAACCAAAACAGGTAGGAATTGAACCCACTTTAACTCTGTTTACTGATTTGTCCAAACTAGATACATTGAGATACATTTAATTACGATTGAAAATAAAATCATGACAAAATATATTTATTAATGTGGCTATACTGCCCTATGAGACTATGGCTGGAGCAGGAAGCAAGAATTAATATTTTATCAGCGCTGACAGCTGATGTCGCAGTGTTTACATGCTTCTATCATTGCATGAAAAATATAACATAAACGCAAAGGATACATGAGCAAACGCAAATTATTCATGAGCAAAAATCAATGCATATATAAGCAGAAGATAAGATATATCCCCCATAACCTTCCAACACGGTTTCAACTGTGGTTCCTTTTATTATCACATGCAGGTGTACCGGTGTAAATTTCCTAATTCCCTTTAAATTTATCAGAATGCATTTTGAAACTTCCGAAAGAGTACCCCAATCAATATTGCTGTTGATCCAAATCAAGTACAGTCAAACTTGTATTAAGCAGTCACCTGCGGGAGGCACCCAAAGTGACCTCTTAACAGAGGTGACCTTTGAATAGAGACTTGTGAATTTCCCAACATCAAATCCATTTTTAGAACAATTATTCAATTTTATTTCAATTATATACTTAATATTTAGCATAATGTATCAAAATGATAGATAAAGTAATTGATTTGATGTTTTTATAGTATCTATTATATTTACAAATAAGTAGAAATACATTACAATGCATTGTGCATGCAGTTTTTATATTTCTTTAAATTATTCAAAAAAGTCATTACGTGAAAATCTTGTCGCCGACATTTTCACAATTGTAACACTAACACTATATTCATGAGTACCGTATATATAGAAAACAAACACTTTTAATACAAATCAACAATCACGTTTTTAACCGACCGTATCTGAACTCAAATTCATATTAAATCAATTAAGCAATTTTCTCTTGCCTCGCCGCGGACATTTGTTAATTCTTGTTCAAACAATTCACTTGATTCCCATTCGTATCTGATCTGCCAATTATGTATTATAAATACATCGATTAATTTGGTTTCTCTCGCCTCAAGCGTATAATTATTGTTTACATTTTATACCCGACATTCGGAAGCCATGTTTAAAATCCCCGGGTGTAAATCATGTGACCGGCCAAAATGGCCGCCTAATGCATGTCGACTGTACAGTTTCGGATCAAAATACGATGACCGCTGACCGCGTTAGACAGGTGACCGCTCTTTAGAGGGCAATTATATAGGATTTTTCATCGGGTGGAAATAAAATGACCGCATACGAAAGGTGACTGCTTAATAGGGGTGACCGCTACGGCAGTTTTGACTGTATATTATCAATTAGCTCTTTCCATACCGTGATACCCTTAAGAGGAAAAACACTAAAGACACAAAATATTGAGATTTACAAACTGTTTTAAGACACATAAAAGCATCATAAGCACTCACACACTTGGCTGAAACAAATGTTAACTCTCATTGAATTTAAAGACTGTAACACTGCCATTTGAACTGCTGACAAATAATTTGTGTGTGGTATCTTGGAATTTAAGGCACGCTACATCTGTCATTCCTTCCATAATTTGTAAAAGTTTGCCATCCCTTGACAAGATATGGATATTGCTACTGCCGGCACCATATACGAATATATTTCCTTTACTGTCTGTAGTTAATCTGTATGGGGCTCTTAGTTTTTCATGATTGTAAGTGAACAACACATTTCCCCTTAAATCTAGTTTTCGGACAATGTGTTCAGAGTAAGTACTACAAATCACATAATTTTCATTGTCTATTGCTACATCACTCATACTTCTAAGGCCAGATAAAAGTGATTTTCGTTTTGTAGTAAGAAAACCATCAGTTATAATGTCAACAGATCTATCTGTACCAATGACGATTGTGTTTCCAGATGCAGCTATCCCGTAGCAGTGACAATCAACAGGAACAGTTTCTATAGTTTCAAATGAAGTTGAGTCAAACTTAAAAATCGACTTTTTAGTAGGAAGCGTCAGGAGAATATCAACCCCGCTTGTACATATGCCCCAAGGCGATCCCGGTAATCTTGTTTCCTGTAAAATAACTCCATTTGTGTCACAAAGGATGCATCTTTTCCCTATATTATCGGCTAAGAACAGATTACCATTACCCAAGAAACTCACACCCATTATACGAGTTCCTGCTATTTCAAATTCAGAAATTTTATTCCCTTTCGCACGTGTATAGTCAATATTCTCCATGTTTAAAGAAACTTGATCTACAATCTCATCCGCAGACACATCAGCAAGACAAGGCAATTCAATTAGCTTTTTTACATCGTCTAATATTTTAGTTTTAATACAAATCTCTAACTTCGTGTATTTCAATCTTTGTAGATTTTCATGAATGTTTTTCAGTTTGATGTATGATAATACTCTTTTGGTTTCTGATGCTGTCTCATTCGACAGATTCTTTAACAATATTTCTTTCCAATATTCAAGATAGAGAAACCTTTGCTCGAAAGATTCCACAGACTTTTGAAGTTTGGAATTGCTTTCTTTTGATAATTTGGAGAGTTCGTTCAAATGGTCTTCCTCCAGTTTTTTTACGAATTGAACAATATTTGTGGTAAATTCCAATAATTCTTTTGTAAATGTGTCAACTATGTCGTCATTTCGTTTCATGTTTGTTCTTTCTTCTCCAATAATGCCTTTTAATTTCAAACCGAATTTCTCCATTCCGCTCTGCAAAAGTTTTACTTTTTCAGGTTCTATGAAATCCCTCCCAATTTCCTCGAGTTGACAGAAACTTGTACAACTGCTATGCTCTTTGGTTACACAAACAGAGCAACATGGGAGGAAATGTTTTCTACAAAATAATTCAAATTTACGACCGTGGTTCTCGCATATATCCAGCGTATCTGGAATTTGAGATATGCCTGACAATTCGGTGATAGAAATCACTTCATGCTGGCGAGAAGGACGATATTTTTTGTGACACTTTGTACACTCTTCACAAAGCGCCTCGGAACAATCCTTGCACCAGCTATGTGCTTTTACCTCTTCTCCGTCTTCTTGGCAAGGTTTGCACAAAATAACCGGAACACCTACTACAGATGTAAGGAACTTGTTTACTGGAAATTTCGTTGCCCATTCGTCAACAGAATACTGATTTATTTCTCCTGGTGCCGGAATAAAGACGCGACACAGAGGACACGGAAATCCGAGGGGCGTGTCACAGTCTCCACATGACGATTTAATGTGGGTTGATAGACACGTTTGACAGAAGGAGTGTGAACAATGTAAACTCACTGGTGATTTATATTGTTCTAAGCAAATCGAACATAAGGATACCTCAGGGTTTAAATCCTGTTCTGGTGTCTCTGATGTTGCCATGATAATCAAATCAAAAGTGCATTTCAAAGAATAAAATCAAGTTTCGATTTGTTTCTTTACAGCCCGAACCCGATCAAAATTTTCAAGCTGACGACTTTGCAGATGATATTTCAAATTCTACAAAGAATATTTCCCCCATATTTTATGAAGATCTAAAACCAATTCTTCCAACTGTGTTCCCTTTCTGGACAAAGGTGTTTTGGAACAAAAATAATCAAAAAGAAAATTATTCAATTTCATACAATAAATATCGAACCAATACCTTATCAACTTTATTTTTTTGTAGTAAATACAGTCTCTCTTTTTCTCTGGCCCATTGATGAAGATGTCAAATGATGACAGTTTTTTAGTTTAATGCGATTTCTCCATATTTTCTCACTCAGCCAAGATTGCATCAGAAATCTATGCAAAATAGGAGCCTCTCCTCAAATCGTGTTCTTTTTGTGACCCCAAAATGTTACTGAATGACAAAATTCGTCAAACTCTATGCCATTTTTTGGAAATCAAACATTCTAATTATCAAATAAAAAATCCTTCTGTTGTTTGTTTTATGCTAAAACTTGAACTCTTCATGTGGTATCTTTTTAACGGGTTCATGTTTGTACAAGCTTGTCTCTACAATAATTTCACACGATGTATCGTTTCAGTTCTGTACGAAAAGTGTTAAAGGATTTTTTTTATCTAATCCTTCCTGACCCATATTTTTTCTATATAAAATCCAAAAATTCTATCGTAGATTTGTCAGTCTATTTTTCGTGTTTGCAATGCTAAATTATGTTAAAATCTAAATATCGATCTAAATGCAAATTAATTGTAGAGTTATAACCGATATACAGAGCTCACAAATCAACAGACGTGCATTATTTACTATATACATGTACTAAGTGCAACTGTACCGGTTGATCGAAATTTTAATCCATGGAGCTGATACGTTCGCTTCAAAGTTTGTAAACTGAAAATTGTCAAACCTAGTTAAATTTCGAATGAATTCGTTTGACATAACGTATCGTCTAAATTTGCCACAATTTAAAATCCAAATTGTTCCAAACGGATAAAATTAGTATATTTCCCCTTTATGTTTTTACCTCTTGATTCCGCCAATCACTTATTATGAGTTTGCATGTAACTGTACTGAACCAGTTTTAGAAACATCAAGATACCTCATACAAATCCAAAAAATATATGTCAATAATAAAAATAAATTTGTAAACGAATTAATCTATTTAAACGAATATGCACAATTAGTAAAAAGAATGTCGACGTCATACACTTTGATGTATTGTAATTTATAACCACAAATAATATGAATAGCTGTTATATAATACTAAACAAAAGTACACCATTCAGTTCTTTTTAGTACTTTGATTTTTTAGTCATCAAGCATGAATCCTGGATTTCCCCCCAATATGAGTTCTGTCCTGGTTTCCAATTGGAAGATTTCCTAGTCATGAATGTGAATGTGATCCATGAACCTAGATCCACATTGTAATTTGCTATGTATATCCGTTAATAAATGCGTGCACAATTTTTTAAAATCACTTCATAATCGTAGATGTTTATATCTTTTGCACTGATTATAAAATCAGTTTGCAGAGATTACCCCCCCCCCTTCCAAATAATGCACGTTTCCATATTAATAAATCATACACCAGTTAGAATTATGAAATTAAGGATGTATATTAGTTTTAAGTTTATTATCTTATCACAATAATTAATTAAAAAGATTCCGTTTTTTACTGAGTTCTCAATCTGTAGTGTATAAACTATTTTTGACAATTTAGATAAATTAATCATTATGATGTTTGTGAAATGAGCCAACACATAATCGAACTCAAACAGTAAAATGACAGACGTTGAACTTAAGGTTTTGACATGTGTTAGTATATTAAATCTGTTTTAATAGTCATTAAATAAATTGTTTTAAACCATGATTTTGAGATAAGAGGGATGGTTTTAATCCAAACATTTATAATTATAATATAAGTATTTCATTTTAAATTAAATCATTAAATGTAGATCGAAAGAAGCAGCTGACGCTTGTAAATGTCTCCGACTGATGGTTTGTAAAAATAACATTTTGTCCCCTTTTGCTATGATTATGAAATTTACTATACCTGATTATGAATAGTGTACTGCATATGTACTTGTAATAGAAGAAATCATTAGTTGTATAACAAAGCTATTTTAGCATCCGGCCACTTTTGTAATCTTCCTCTTCTTTATTAAGTTTTGTGGGAACCGTGTTCCCATTTTCACATTTTAATGTTTTATAATCACGGAAATCACAAATTTGTTCATAAAGATAACCATTATAGAATCAAGCCATAGCTGTAATTCAATATCGGGTATTATATATAAAATTTACTAGTTTTTTTTTTTTTACAATTCATTAACAAACAAATCTACACAGGACAAACAGATCAAGCAGAACCTTTTTCATTCAAGCTAAATGAATTAGTACAGAATGAAACTTCAGATGATGCTTAGTGTTCTTGATCTTTCATTTTATACATGTACAAATTAGTCAGATTATCCCATCATTTATATATTTTTCTGTAAATGTATTAACAAAGGTACATGTAACGAGATCAAATATACGTCTTAGATTTTATTAATGCTCCGCCGTGATTGTGATGTCCTTATTAATCGCTCACAAACATGTGGTTCCGGTACAAATAGAACAGTCCGGAAGCAGAGAATACTCGTCCGGAAGTCAGATGTACCCCCGTACATTAAGAGATCCTCATCCGGACCAGGGGTCACAATAGTGAAATCCCACTTGTCTCCTAGTCGTTTGGAAAATGTCTGCTCCCCTAGTCGAAGGCTGTGTAACAGCGGTGAAATAATGCGAAATCTGACGTAACTTCGTGCAGGAAGGAATCGTTTCTTGGGCTCCACGAGAGTAATCATGAACTGTTGAACCACTGGAAACGCGATCGGGAATGGCATAAAAGGCACGTAACCGTGTTTACACGTGATAAGATAATGAATGGCTGGAACGACAGACCCATTGGGCATTTTCTTCGAAATAGTTAGTTTGTAATTTCCTCTTTTTGGTAAGCGCGCTATGGCAACGATAGACCTTGAGTCAGTTTGGATGAGGACGCTATTGGCCACCTCGTCTACGTCTTCTGAAGACTGCAGTCTGGGAACTATCTCCATCGCCTCCCACACTGGCACGTACAGGTCTATCTCCCCACATGCAGCCTCGTACCACCACTGGTATACGATTGCTTTCTCGAAACCTATATCCTGATAATAGAGCTCTGGGCCCCAAATACCGTGAGAAGGAAACAATTCCATGTCTTTGGACACTTGCAAACATTTCACAATATACGTAGCCACTTTTCCGAATTCGTTATCCTTCGAATACATTTTGGCAAATATTCGAAGAATGTAGGTAGCGATAGTTGGTAGCCTTAGTTTTATTTTGACCCCGTCATGCCCCATACGTTCCGCCATCGTGTACTGATCTTGAACTACGTTGTCAAACTGGTATATTTCTTCCATTTCACACGAAACGTCTTCGATTGGAATACTCGGTCCACTAATGATAATGGTCGTTTCGCCGATGACTTCTATCAGGGTCTCTCCGTGTGTGACTAGACCAATTCCGTTCTCCATGGCATATTCGTGAATAATCGCTCTCCTGGAAAATGTTTCCAGATCCATCGTTTCGTCTACCAGCTGCCATTGTTTACTAGTTTCCAAATCGTCGTTCATGTAAGGGAAATGCTTTACACCAAAAAAGTCCGGATTTGTCAAGAAATAGAAGTCGTTACATAACCATTGGAACTTCCCGGTGTCGTCTATGTAGCCTGCATCCCACGTGCAGTCCACGAAACGCCACTCGTCTCCAATGTGAACCACATTCCACGCATGGTTGATTTCCGAAGACTGCAAATCGAACGCCACCTCCTCAATATTTGTGTCATCTTTCCCATAACCCTCTATAGTTCTTACTGGTATTCCAATGGATCTTTAAAATAAGGATAAAAATGACCATACTACGGGTTTTACAATGCACATTACTGGACGTCATACTTAATATTATACAATTTCTCGTTGAGTTGCTAGTATTGCATTTGTGAAACTCACCTACACATAGCTGCAAATAAGTTACAATAACCAAGGTAACCAGTACATTTCTTTCTCAGAACATCTTCTGCGGAGGATTTCCCAAACTCTCGCGTTTGAAAACCTTGAACATCAAACCTGCCAAAAAAAAAACCAACAACTCAAACCACGACATTAATTTAATAAAAATATATCAGACCTACATGTTAGTTCATACTAGTACATAGTATAGCTATGGTATATTTTGACTAACCTTATATTAGTTGTGATCCATCGATGAATGGCCTTGACCTTTTCCACTCTCTCATCGAAATCGCTCGTCAGATGGTCCGTCAGCGAGGGAACGGAAACACACGCATCAGCGGGAGTCTGTCAAATACACATTATTATACTAAGGCTTTCTATAGGTTATTAATATTGTTCCTATATATTAAAAAAGGGGGGTCATACATATATAGAGTGGATATCAGTTCGAATCTAGAGCATTTTTTTTACAGTGTTTGCGTTTCCTTTTTAATGCTCTTGTTTTTAAAACCCTGAAACTAAATATAACAATAGAAGAGCTGAGAAAAATCTAAGATAAAAGGTGCTTTCGGTATGAACAATTTAAAATAATTGGACGGTTTTCTTCAATTTTCATTATGTTAGGTCTGTTATAGAAAAATTCTATAACTTTTATCATGGAGAGG